>NC_133126.1:203116096-203443336 GCF_048418815.1 Hemitrygon akajei | reverse complement strand
TGCTGGATTTTTTCATTTGTTCTGATTTTTTCCCTTATAGTTTTTTTTACAATGTCATCCATCCTCTAAGGCACAAGAGACGGGATATTGACGATGGCATCTCGATCCACCCACTATTCTGATTCGCCAACATACTTGGTAATATACCGACAACATTTTTCGTTCTCTTCACACTGAAATCTTAAAATGCTGGCTTCCACCATAAAGGACCGTGGATATCAATTTACCTCGAGGTCCGCAGTGGTTGAAGAAGGCAGCTCGTAAACAACTTTTCAGGGACAACAAGATATGGGTGGTTAAATATTTGCTCAACGTATGAAAAGCAATATCCATTATATGGATATTAAAAATGTTGGGTTGTTTCCATTCACTACATCACGCACAAAATACTGAAGCATATGAAAGCAGATCCAAAGAGGGAAATAAATATTTTTCGTTGCGGGCCCCTACACTTCATCAGGTCTCCATAAGATGGGCACCGCCTAAAATATCCATTTTTAATTCATTTTCAGGGATCCTGTTTGGCCTCGTAAATTCATCTAGTATTTTGCATGTGTGACTCTGGATTTTCAGAATCTGTAGAATTTCTCGTGTTATGATTATTTCAGTACCGACTCCTGTATTCAGATAAATTAGCATTTTCTTTCTGGAAATTCTGTGAAATAAGTTGCAGCGGACTCCTCGGCATTAAACCATAAGACTACAAGACAATCAGAGATAGGAGCAGAATTAGGCCATTTGGCCCGTCGTCGGTTCACAATTCAAGTATGGCTGATCCTACCCTTCTCCCCGTAACATTTGATGTCGTGTCGAATCAAGAACCAGTCAAGCTCTGCTTAAATACACCCACAGACCTGGATTGTGTAGATGCCTGTGGTAACAAGTTCCAAAAATTCACCAACATATGGCGAAAAGAAATTTCTCCACATCGCTGTTTTAAATGGACGCCCTCTATTACGATGCTCTGCTTTCTTGTCGTAGCCTCCCTCACCATGGGAACATTTTTTCCACATCTACTCTGTGTAGGCCTTTAAATATTCGAAAAGTTTCAATACGAGCCCTCTTCATCCTCAATATTTCAGCTAGTACAGACCCGGAACCATGAAATGTTCTTCGAATGATAATCATTTCATTCCTGGAATCATCCTTGTGAACTCCTCTAAAACCTTTACATGCCAGCATTTCTTAAATGAAGAGACCCAAAACTGTTCACAATACTCAAGGTCATTATAACGCCTCCACTATTGGTACAAACTGGAACCAGACATCAACCACGATTAAGTAATGGCCACATCATACCTGACCGTCTGTAATACTGCAACAAGGTCATAGACGTTATTCCGTACCTCCGTGTATTTACATATAAAAGTTCCAGTTCTGTATTTGCTACGCTTTTAGATTCAATCTCACGAATGCACTGATGATCACCCAGCAGACTGTATTCTTGCCTGAGTGTCTGAGTGCAGGCCATATTTTATTTATGTTTTACCATTCGTTCTATCCTGGTTCCCAGCCCCCTGCAAAATTATTTCAAACTCTCTCCAAAAGTTGTACAAACCTGCCTGCGGGAATATCGGTTCCCTCGTGTTCAGGTATAAACTTTAACTATTCTGCAGATCATACTTTCATCAGAAGAGATTCCAATGAATCTAGAACCTAAAGCCCTGCCCCCCTGCACCAGCTTCTCAGCCACGCATTAATTTGCTTAAATCATCCTTTTTCTATCCGGAATGTGTCTGACCTTGGTAGCCGGGACGGAGTATAATGGGTGTTCCGTTCACGTCCGCAGCATCTCCTTCCTGCTATTGTGGCTACTGAATCCCCTGGATTGTCATCCTCCACTACTATTTCCGAAACGGTTAACTTACTGTTGAGAGGAAAGGACACACATTGTTAACTGCCTATTCACATTTCCATTCTTCCTGACAGTCACTCAGCTAATCTCCTTCCGCAACTTAGAAGGGACAACTTCCTTTAACTCTAATCGATTATTTCCTCATTCGTACAAGTCGAAGTTCATCTAACTGCTGCTCCAGTTCCCTAACATGGTCTTCAAGGAGCAGCGGCTGGAGGTTCCAAGGCACATGTAGGTCCTTCAGGAGACTGTCGGTCTCCCCGGGTTCCAACATCCGGCATGAAGAATATGCAACGGCCATGTACTACACTAGGTAGAAGCCTCCTGTGAACCTAAATATGACCCTCCTACTCCAAACAATGGCCGCCCTGACAATGACAACCTTTGCTTGTACTTTTTGTAGTTTTGAACAAGCGTCGCCGACCTGCGAGAAACTTGTTCGCTTTGTCTGCTTCTGCAGCTTAATGGGCTTCGTGAGACCCTACGCCGGCGAAGCTTTCCTTTTGAACAGGTGTTGCCGACCTCCGAGAAACCTCGACGCTGTGGGTTGCTTCTGCCCCTCATTGAACAGCCTAAAGCAAGGTAATTTCGAACGGAAATAGACTGTATAATATACGATGGAAATATCATTGGCAAAGTAATATTTGCGCTGTCGGAATGAAATATGTCGGAAAGAGTGAAATACAAATAGCATATTCACGAAGTGTCAGCCTGTCACTCTCCATAGATGTAGCAGGGAATATCAGTATCTTGGTTAATATTTCAATATTCCATCAACTACATTTCTTTACTTGTCAATGGACCACACAATTTCTCAGAGGAAAGAAACTGCTTCTACCAATAATATTCAGGAGATTTGTATGTCGAATTTGTGTGGGATCCCGTTGAATGGAGTGGGATGCTGCTCATTAAAGCAGCCGAGAGTCGCTGAAACGCGTTTTCGGTTGCCACCCATGCTAAAGACGTTGAGGAATTCGTCTGTCTGTTTTCAAAATAGTAATATTAGTCGGTTCTCTATAGCGTAAATATGGGGATTGCACAAATTATGGCAACTTCACGAAACATTACCAAAAGCAGAGAAGGGTTAGAATGATCCTATAGTTGGTTAAAAGTTCTGTACAACATCATTGTCTAGAGGACCCGTTTGATGTTGTGCTGCGTTATGGTCCGTGTTCTATCAAACGCAAAAAGACGCTTTATTGTAGGGGCAACATTGTGGAGACACCAGAGATGCTAAACCCGAGGAAAGAAGAATATGCTGTAGGAAATCATTTGCCTCAAAAAGCTGTTCGATTCCCCCACACCCCAGGATTCTGTTGTTTTTTTTTTCTTTTCTTTTTTACAGCAAGAGACAAAGAAATATAAAATTAGCTCCTTTACAGTGTATTCTGCAGCATGCTCAAGTGCAGCAGCTTCTCCAAGGGTAATGAGTTAGAAACGAATATTACATCAGAACCAGATGGTAGTTAGAGGAGAGCACCAAAACAAGCTCCCATTTTTTTATTTTTTTAATTGCAGTTCGCGCCTCCAGGCACTATCCGAATAACAAATTATTTCACTGAAACGTCTGTCGTGAATCTTTTGGAGTCGTTGCAGAGGACAAAAAAAGCCTCAAAAAGTTGTTTTAATCTAACTATGTATCTACATACTTACTGCAATCGATTTACTTATTTTTTTTCTTTCTCTTTACCCTGTGTTGCTTGTACTGCTGCTGTTAAGTTGACAAATCTTCCGACACATGTAGGTGATAATAAAGCTGATACTGATTCTGAACGCAGCAGGTTCCATCATAGGCACCAGGCTGTCCAGCATCAAAGACACTTTCAAAGGTTAATATCTCAGATGGTGACATCCGCCGTTAACCCTCATCCCCCAGGACATTCCCTCTTCTCATTTTTACAAACAAGGCTTAGATACAGGATCCTGGAGGCACAGAGTCAACATTTCATGAACAGATTCATCCCCACCAACAACGGAAAACACCGAATTTCATGACATATGCCAATGATGTTAAGTCTGATTCTAAAATTAAAGAGAAGGTTTGAAAAACATCCATTTTAAAATAGGTCACGGAAATTCTCTGGAGCAGGGTTTTCAACCTATATTAAGGAATGGATCAATACCATTAAGCAAGAGATCCGTGTACCCGAGGTTCGAACCTCGAAACCTGTTGATGGAGAGGGCCGAGTTGGTTGCTCATGGGGCAATGTAGCATTTAGACCATAAGAGACTGCTGCACCATTCAATCGCGTCTAACTTATTTACACACTTAACCCCATTCTTCTGTCTTCTCCCCATCGTCTTTGACACCTTTAATATCTTAAATTAGAGTCTATGTAATTGGAAAACAATTTCGTGGGAAATGATATGCAAATTGAAGAGAAGAATGCGAAAATATACCAATACATTCAACTTCCCAATACCGATTAAATGTACCCGTCCCGGAACATTATCTCCGCTCGACTTGGTGGAAATTTGCCAGAAACACGCACCAACCTTAAACAATAATTATTCTCAAAGGGAGCTCTGCCTTTATCAATATACTAATGGAATCCCTGACTTTCTGAGTCTTTAGTTAGAACCGATGTAAAATTAAAACAATGAATAACTGATTTTCTGTCTTCGAAGCCAATTGTTCTTTCATTTAATGTTAATGTTGATTTACAGGAACTTTCAGCTTCGTACTTCTTTTATCTAGCTCAGAACAGAAGCTGGAAAACATGAAATTTAAAAATGACGTTTCGATTACCTGTCGAGAAGCTGAAAAGATATTTCGTTGTTCTCGTCACAGAGAAATGAATCCATTGATTTGTGTTCCAACGTTCTCTACTCTATTCCTGTTTCATTGATTGGAGGTTAAACTATGAACTTACGGAGTGCGCTAATAAGATTCATGGCTTTGATGTACTTTTAACTGGACAGGAATGCAGATTCGTGCATTTCACCCGCTGATTTCACCATGATAGAACATCAACATAAATATGAATAAATGTGTCGAATAAAAGACAGCACAATCTGCTAAATGGGATCAATGCTTGAAAACGGCGTGGACTATCGAATAGATCAACCTTAAGCCTCCTGTGCAGGTAGATACATGGAGTGATATCCCGGATTGGCGCACAGAATGAGGAAAGGAATTTTATGGACATCTACTTTCATTTCTCTTAACAACGAGCCGTGATTGAATTATTACTTTAACACTTGAGTGACGGAGATTAATATGAGTTTAAAATCATCCATAATTTTGGATGGACTTTATATGACTGATTTCCTGCAGTGATAGTTGTATGTTACGAAATCGGTATATCGAATTATCCACTTGAAAATAAAATAAACAGTGACTGTGCTGCTTTCTTTTACGCTCCATCCTGATTAACCCCCTTTTTTCGTCTTCCACACGAGAATGAAACATTTTCCCATCAAGGCTACCAGAAACATTTCAACAGTGGTCTAAATTATGAAACGGCTCAAAGTAAATCCATTCAGAGATTTTAACATCTTGAGTTGTGAACAGTTCAAAGAGAGCGGAAAATAAAGTTACTTACAGCTTGGAATGTGCAGGAACAACACAAGAATCCACAAAATATGCATTTCAGTTCCCTTGCACATAAATCAGGCGGAGAATCACCGATAGTTTTCTGGAAGAATTGCTGTTCAGTTTATGGCCCGATTCAAATTAGAGTATCTCTATTAAATGACGGAAGAATACAGTACTCTTAATAGATGACAATGAGAGCTGGAGGCGTTACTGCAGCTCATCAGATCGACACACCAATAGCAAACATTGTTGCCATTTTAGGCAAAAAAACCTTGCAACAGGAATCTTTGAAGGGGAGTCTCTGGCGTCAGCTCTTATTACCACAGACCTCAAAATGCTCCGATTCTTCACGTTTAACAGTGTGCTCCTTCACCTAATTAACTTTCCCAGAGAGAGATGTCCTCCTCTTTTCTGTTCCAAATAAAACTTCAATACCTCATTGAATTGTGGTCATCGTACTTGAAAAGTTGTTCATTTGGGTTTTCATCCCCATTCCCATTTGAGTATAACTGCATACCAAAGCCAGGAAGATTTTTTCCCCAGTATTGTCCTTGCTGGGCCGTCTTCTCAGTGTTTTGGGAAGAAAACCTAATTAAAGGACTTGATGTGTGGACTTTAACTCATTGGCAATTCGACCGTTCTTCTAATAAACACTGTGAGTACCATTCAGGATCTGCGTTTCCGATTCCAAACACACTCAAAGTTAAAGGTACAAAGCTGCAAATAAATTTATTATCAAATTACATATCTGTCATCATATACAGTACAACCCTACAAAGGCACTGCATATTAGCATTGACCAGTTTAGGGCTACACAACAGCATCTGTGTATTGTCAAAATGCCACAATACAAAACATAACTAGAATATTCTAGAAACTCCTAGAAATTGAGAGCTGAGCATGATCGGCTATGCCCAGGCTTCAGAGCTACCAGCGTGAGCTGAAAAAAAACCCCAACAAAAACAAGTAAATAATAATATCTTGGACGATTTGAAATTATGTGGTCAATCATCAATAAAGATGGAACAATTAATTCAGATAGTACAACTATTGTCTAAAAGTATAACAGGAAATTTTGATTAGAGAGCAGGATGTTCAAAGGTGCAATAGAGCGAAATTAAGACAGAACAGAGCAGCAGGGTACGATTTAACTGGTGGAGAAGCATGAACATATTATGTATCTGGGATATCAACAAAGAAATCGTGTCATTGTGTGATAAAGGGACAACATTTGCCATAATTTAATTCAATCTTGGTCTGAAACCCGAGAAAAAATAAGAGCTCATATGACTAATATTAGAAAACACTATGCACACTCGAACTCGCTTGGATTCACACTAACTTGGACAGAAGGAGGAGGCATAAAAACAATTCGAGAACAGTCAGATAAAACTTCAAAGGATATATTTTCATCAATGACAACAGGATTCAGCAGTCTATGCGAGCAAATCAAATTCTGATAAGAAACACACACTGCTAAACTAAAATGAAAACATATACCAGAAAAAAAAATGTCACTGTGGAAGAAAATGCTAATGAATCGAAAAGTATGATCCCCATGGAAGGCATCCCCACCTTCTGAGCAAACCAGGTGTCAACAAGAAATCATTGGACGTTTGGCTCAGAGTTGGACACCTCTTCCAAGAAACAAAATATATAATTGGGGCAATACGGGACGGGGTGGTTAAGGGACAAACATCAAAAATGCATATTAAAAGACAAACCGATTTAAGGCACTAAATGTCGAAAACACAAGGAGAACCATAAAGATTCTAATGCACTAAAGGATTTTTGCAATAGTTTAACTCAATCTGATCACTTATACAGGAACAATATAGTGGTAAACATCATCATCAAACGTTGCTTTAAAATACAAACACATAAAAGAAAACACACCTTCCTATGAAAACAAGCCTAATCCACTTTTTGGAGTCAAAATTCCACAAATTATGTATTTCTATTGTTCTTCAGATTGATCTTTTATGTCATGTGTGTTTTGAATCACCACATATATTATGTCATATCCAGAGAGTTATTATAGGTTGTCCTAAATGTAGTTACGCTGAATTTAAAGAGGAAAAACTGGAAGGCTAGAGAACATGGACAGTGCATATATACACTGTACAAATAATATGTTTTTAACTGGTATCATTCCAAAAGCACTACAGTGTAGCATTAAACAATTAGGCTACACAACAACATTTACTGTATGGAATTATGCGGAAAGGCACAATACTAAACACCACTCGAATAGTCTGAAAGTTCTTAGCTATTGACAAATCAGTGCGTTTGGCTAAGACGATATTTCAGGTTTTATTGGCTCAAGCTGAGAAAAAAAATAATATCAACAACAGCAACAATAACAACAACTAATAATAATAATAATAATAATAATAATAATAATAATAATAATAATAATAATAATAATAATACAGTTTTCGAGACAGAATCCACCAAATTCTATTATTATCGATCAGTTACTGCAGGACATACCAGGATAACCGTTCGGACATTATGGAGGATAACAAGCAAGAACGACTTATTTCAAAGACACGTTCATTCTAAACACACATAACTTACAGAAAACAATAACTGATAAACACCACCAAAATATTCTGAATTAAAATAAGAAATTGGAAATAAAAATCAACATGAACAATGTGCACGTAGTCCAGATAGAAAGATCTATAAATAGTTCAATCCCAAATCATCAGTGGAAGAATCACTGGAAGTGCATCCATTGATTGTTAGATCAATGGAGTGAAATTACTCCCCCTTGTTCAAAAGTCTGATGGTTCAGCAATAAAAGCTGTCCCTGAATTCGTTCCTGTTAGCCCAGAGGTCCCTGTAAGACCATTAGATAAAGGAGCAGACGTAGGCTATTTGGCATACCGAGTCTGCTTTGACATTTCATCATGGCTGTTGAAATTTTCCTCTCATCCCCAGTCTACAACCTCCACCCCATGTCCCTCCATGCCTTGATTAGTCAACTATCTATCATCCTTTGTTTTAAATATACATAAAACTTGGCCTCCATAGCTGCACGTGGTCAGAATTCCACAGATTCACTTCTCTCTATCTAAACAAAACCCACATTATTTCTGTTCCAAAAGGTCGCAGCTCTATCTTGTGGCTGCGCCCCCTGGTTTTATGGTCTCCCAACATAGCAATCATTCTCTCCACACCACTCGTCATGGACCTTCACCATTGAATAGTTTTAATAAGGTCACCGCTCATTGTTCTGAATTCTAGTAAACAAGTCCAGTTCATCTTATCTGACAAGACATGTAATCCTGGAAGCATTTTCGCGACGTCCTTTAAGCCGTTTACCGTTTCTGCAAACCTTTCTATGCAGCACAAACCTGCTCAGTATGCTCCAAAACAGGACACACCAAATCTCTTTTAAATTTCAGCATTACAGTCCTGGTTTTATATTCTTATCCTCTTGATATAAATGTTAACATAACATATGTCTCCTTCACCACAGCCTCAACCTGCAAATTAACGTTTAGTGAATTCTGCGCAAGAACTCCAAGTCTCTTTGGCCGCTCAGTTTATTTTGTATTTTCTCTCCATTTAGAAAACAGTCAGTCCTTTCATTTCGTCTAGCAAAGTGTATTTCGATACATTTCATAACACTGCATTCGATCTGCTATTTCATTGCCTATTCTCCTAATATGTCTAAGTCATTCTGTAGTAGTATCTCCTTCGCCAATACTACATGACCTTCATCTATTGCCATATCTTCTGTGATATTTGCAACAATGACCCAAATTCTATTATCAAATTATTTACAGATAGCGTAGGAAAAACTCGGTCCTAACGCCGAACCCCTGTGGAACACTAGTTGTCACTGACATCCAGTCAGCAGTGTTCCATTAATTCCCAATTCCCACTATGTGCCTGCTGCCAATCAGTAAGTGTTTCATCTATGCTAGAATCTTTTCAGTATTTGTAATAGGCTCGTAGCCTGTTAAGCAGCCTTATGGGTGGCACATTGTCAAAGGCCTTCTGAAAATCCAAGTCCACACCATAATGAGATTCTCCTTTGTCTATCCTGCTTGTTATTTTTTCAGAGAATTCTAACAAATTTATTTCAAGTAAGATTTCCCCTGAGAGAACCATACTGACTATGGTCTATTTGGGCATGTGCCTCCAAGTAGCTTGAGACCTCATCTAGAGTAATAGACTCCGACATCTTGCCAATCACTGAGGCTAGACTAACTGGCCGATAGTTTTCCTTCGTTCAGCCTTTCTACCTTCTTCAAGTGTGTGGAGACATTTGTTATTTTGCAGTCTTTCCGCTTCCATTCCTGAATCTAGTGATTCATGAATGATCATTACTAATGCATCGACAATCACTTTTGGAATTCTGCGGTGTAGGTAATCTGGTCCAGGTGACTTATCTACCGTCAGTCCTTTCAGTTTCCCAAGAACCTTCTGTTAGATATGGTAACTTCCATCACTGCATGCCCCCGATACCGGTAACATCCACCATACTGCTGGTGTCATCCACATTGAAGACTAATGGAAAATACTTATTCAGTTCGTTCACTGTTTCGTTGTTACCCATTATCACCTCTCTAGCATCGTTTTCCAGCAGGCCGATATCCACTCCCGCCTCCCTTTTACACTTTATGTCTTTATCTATCTGGAAAAAAAAAAACGTTTTAAGTTTCGGTATCCTGTAACTCCTCGTTGACAGAGCCTTCCTGGCTCATGTATGCACTTACTGTTAATGGTTTTTTATCTTGCTATATGATCTGAACTTGCAGAACAGCCGTTGTCAGAGTAGATGGTGGTTTTCTGTGAATCTTTCAGCTCTTCCGGCAGTATCTGCAGAATAAGATTTGCAACACATGCGCTTGCAGTTTTATCTCCGAATCCCTGGGCGACAGGCGTTTCCATTTCGGAAACAGAAAACAGTGAATAAATTTATCCCTGTTAGATTTTTCGACTCCCAGTGGCTACATTTTGCGTTCGCGCCCCCGCGCTTCTCAACGTTCCAATGAAACATAGCTCAAGCTGAAAGAAAGAATCGATTAAAACAATTGACAATCCCCAATCTCTAAATTATCACCAGGAAATATTTACAGTCAGGCAGAGAAATTTATGGATTAAAGATAAACACAACAAAGGACGACGCAGTGTAGATGAATAGAAAGTAGGTGTCAGAAACAAGGAAGTCATAAATGACAACTAAATACGTGTAAACTAAAGAAATATCTTAATATTATCTGCCAACACAAGAGCATCAGATCATAAGTCATAAGAACAGAATCAAGACACCTGGCCTATTGAGACAGATGTGTTATTCAATCATGGCTGATACTTTATTTTTCACCTTCTTTGGCCCATTTCCCGGACTTAGCACCGTTACGTTTGATGCTGTGGCCAACCAAGAACATCACTTTCCGCATTAAAAAACACCCAACGGCCTTGCCTGCATGCTGCTGAAGGTAACACCTTCCAGATATTCAATACTCTCTGCCTAAAGAAAGTTCTCGGCATCTGTGTTTTAAATAGACGCTGCTACATCCTGAGGTTGTGTTATCCTGACTCGGCTACAACGAATCATCTTTTCCGCCTCTAATCTGTGTGGGACCTCCATCTTTCCAAAGTTGTCAAATAGATCCCCCAGCCTTTTCTCTAAATTTCAGCGAGTTACAGACCCACAGCCATGAAACTTTCCTCATATGACAATCCTTTCATTCCCGGAATTATCCTTGTGAACTTCCCCCTGAAACCTCTCTAATGCTAGCACATCTGTTCTTAAAACTTATAACGCCTCGGCATCAAATCCCTGCTCTTTCATTCTCGACCTCTGAAATGAATGGCAAAAAATTCATTTGCTTGCCTCATCACCGACTCAGCCTGCATGCTAACCATTCACGAGTTTGGTACAAGTCTCCGCAGTCCCTGTTTAGAAAAGAGATGGCACAGTTATTTCTTCAACCAAATAGCACGATTACGCATTTTCTAACATTGTATTTAATTTGCCACTTTCTTGCCTATAACCTAATCTGTCTAAGCCGTTCTGCATCCTACCAGTTTTGTCAATACTACCTGCCCTTCCAACAAGCTTTGTTTTGTCAATACTATCTGATAGTATTATCAGTTTTGTCAATTCTATCAGCTAACTCGGCAACAATACCATTCTATTGCACTTTGGAAGGAAAATTCAAGGTAGGATATATAAGGTAAATGGTAGGGGCACTGAGGAGTGCAGTAAAATAGAGGGATCTAGGAATACAGGTACAAAATTCCCTAAAAGTGGCATCACAAATAGACAGATTAGTAAAGAGAGCTTTTGGTAGATTGGTCTTTATAAATCAAAATACTGAGTATAAGAGTTGAAATGTTATGGTGAGGTTGAATAAGGCATTGCTGAGTCCGAATTTGGGGTATTGAACAGTTTTGGTCACCAACTTAGAGGAAGGAAATTAATAAGGTTCAAAGAGTGCTGAGAAGGTTTACATTGATGTTGCCGGGACTTGAGAAACTGAGTTACAGAGAAAGGTTTGAATAGGTTAGGACTTTATTCCCTGGACCGTGGAAGAATGAGAGGAGATTTGATAGAGGTATATAACATTATGATGGATATAGATAGAGTGAATGCAAGCAGTCCATTTTCCACTGAGGCTAGAGGAGAAAAAAAACAGAGGACAATAGGATAAGGTTGAAGGGGGAAAAGTTTAAAGGGAACATTGTGTGTGTGTGGGGGGGCTTCTTCACACAGAGAGTGCTGTAACTTTGGAATGAGCTGCCAGATGAAGTAGTAAATGCGGGCTCACTTTTAACATTTAAGAAAAACTTGGACAGGTACATGGATGAGAAGTGTATGGAGGAATGTGCGACAGGTGCAGGTCATGGGACTAGGCAGAAAAATGATTCAGCACAGCAAGAAAGGCCAAAAGGCCTTTTTCTGTGCTGTAATGTTCTGTGCTTCTATTGTACTATGAAGTCATCTAAATCAGCATAAACAGAAGCGTTCCGAATACCACAACTCACAGGCAACTAAAAATTAAAGGATTCTTTAATTGTGCCTAATACCAATCAGGCAATGATTAACGTACTTTACAGCAGTCTTCACAGTGGAAGACCACCTGCAGTATACAGGACATTCAAGTGTGCCAGGGAAATGAAGTGCAAAGAAAATTACGTCTGAGAAAGTGCTGAGGAAGTGTAATGGTCTGAGGGTGGATAAATCTCCTGGACCTAATGGAATGCAACCTCGGGTTCTAAACGAAGTAGATGGAGAGATTGCGACGGAATAGCAGTGACATTTTAAGAATCAATAGTCTGGCATTGTACCAGATGAGTGGATGATTTAAGTACACCGCTATTTAAGAAGGTTGAGAGGCAGCAGAATGGAAACTATAGGCATGTTAGCCTGACATCCGTGATTGAGAATTTGTTAGAATCGACTGTTCGGCATGAGGTTACCAGAGTACCTGGATGCACATGACAAGATAGGCCAAAGCCAGAATGGTTTACTAAAAGGAAAACCCTGCTGACTAAGCTACTGTAATTATTTATGCAAATTACAAGCAGGATAGACAAAGCAGATGCAGTATAGTTATGGTGTACTTGGATATTCAGAAGGCCTGTGACAAGATGCCAAACATGAGTCTGCTCAGCAAGATAACAGCCAATGGAACTACAGGGAAGTTACTAGCATGGGTGGAGCATTGTTTAATCAGTGGAGACAGAGCGGGAATACAGGGATCCTATTTTGGCTGGCTACAGGATACCGATGGAGTTCCTTAGGGGTCAGTGTCGGGACTGCTGCTTTTTACAATGTATGTTAATAAATTGGATACGGTATTAAAGGATTTGTGGCAACATTTACCGCCGATACAAAGATAGGTGGAGGAGTGGGCAGTGTTCAGAAACCGAGGTTGCAGCTGCTTTGACAGTTTTGGGGAAGCGCGAACAGTTGACAATTGCAATGCAATGTTGGAAAGTGTATGGTGTCACGGGTAACCCTGGTCTGGAACGGGGTCCAGAATTGACCCTATGAACTGTGTTGCTATGAAGAGAAAGAAAGGGAGGCGTCTAGTGCAATGAGAGAGAGAGAGAGAGAGAGAGGAGAGAGGGAGAGAGAGAGAGAGAGAGAGAGAGAGAGAGAGAGAGAGAGAGAGAGAGGAGAGAGAGAGAGAGAGAGAGCAACTGCTCGAAAGATTGATTTTATGGTTACTCTGAAAGTTGTTTACCTTTCCGCAAGGAAACTTGTCTGCTTGCTAAAGTTCCTGCAAAGGGAGGAGGGCGGAGCAGGTTGATGGACAGCTGGTGTACAACATGTGGAGATAAAAACCAGGTCCGCTGTTACACAGGGAGACACACCAGGAGACATACAGTTCGGACACTGAACGAACATTGTTGAACCCAAAAAAAGGTGGGGTTTTGGAGGGTCGATTCGGGGAAATCGA
Organism: Hemitrygon akajei; assembly: GCF_048418815.1. NCBI lineage: Eukaryota > Metazoa > Chordata > Chondrichthyes > Myliobatiformes > Dasyatidae > Hemitrygon > Hemitrygon akajei. Next base: position 203,429,511 of record NC_133126.1, on the reverse strand, counting down.
TCCGTGGCTCACACAGTGAAAAGGCGCGACCGATGGGGAATTATCCGTGTGTCCATCCTTGCCTGAATGATAATTCCACCACTGAAGAACGTTCGTACGTGTTATTGTCAAAGTCGGTGACTACAACAGGTTTTCGGATGACAACGGGAAGATCGACGGCATCAGCTCATCCCCTGACAGCCCCCCCCCTCTCTCTCTCTCTCTCCCTCTCTCCTCTCTCCCTCTCTCTCCCCTCTCTCTCTCTCTCTCTCTCTCCTCTCTCTCTCTCTCTCTCTCTCTCTCTCTCCTCTCTCTCTCTCTCTCTCTCTCTCTCTCTCTCTCTCTCTCTCTCTCTCTCCCTCTCTCTCTCCAACGTTAATCAAATAACTACCTCGAAGTGAATTGAACGCTCGTTATCATCGCAACACTGTTCTCATGTACTCCTAGGTTTGAAAGAGCCGAGTTTTGTATTTCCACGCTTATGTTTATATATTTCATTGCTAACCTGTCTGATACATTTGCATTTATAGTACTGGATTGCGTAGTTTACTAATAAACACTATAGTTTATAGCAATACCAGACACGTTGGCCAGAATTAATGGCAATCCTCAAATCAGTGAATTCAAATGAATCAAGGACAGTGGAAGCAGTCTTTTTTCTTGCCGTTTGCTTGGGAGATGAGGCTGCCATTTTGTGAAGACACTCGATTCTCCATTTAGCGAGCTTGACATGCTGGTCTTGATTAGTGTTTTAAAGAAGGCACAAAGACTCTTCAGGTAATATGCTGGACTGGAGGTAATTCCCAAATAAGGAGTTATTTGTGCGGTGTTCCTTGGTTGGCAATAACATGCAGGATTGTGAATGCCTGAGGCGATTCAAGCTCATTGCTGACAGAGAACAAAGAGCCATGAGTCACCAACTGTCCCTTGATGGGAAGAGGACAATAGATGGATGCTGGCTTGGACCAGAGCCAATGACCAGGTGTTAAAGGCCAGACACATGACCTGCGGCCAATGACACGGGAATGCGACATTTGATTTGATAAGCAATGGATATAAAAGTGATGCTTTGTGTGTGCCGTGGCAGTAACTTCGAAGAATAACCATCGCAGATCAAGAGAAAAGAACCCTGCGTGAAGCACGTGGAGAGTGAATCGGGATCACGAGGAACAAGGAGCGCCTGGCCAGCGTAAATTCCTCCGCCCCGGGTAATACCTTTGCTATTCTTTGACTATCCAGGAGAGTCAGGGATACTTAGCAGGTGTGCGCACAAGGTATTTAGTGTATGAATTCACGTTTTTGTTAGTTTGAACAATAAAGGTAATTGTCAGTAAACACAGATCTCTCTGTGCCACACTCAGAATCGTTGGAAGTGGTAGAAGCGGTATCCCTCTCTCTCTTTTTCCAACAGAATTGGCATCCCTGGGTGGGCTTGAGGTTAAGTCTCTTGTTGAGTCAGCAGGAGACTCGAGCCGGACCACGTTGGTGAGAAACAGAGAAATCGGACTAGGTAACTGGTTGGTAGTGACCCAGAAGAAGAATCTAGGGAAGTCTGCAAGTCTGAAGGACTTGGCTAGTTTTGATTTGAGAGAATTGCTCCAGAAGTACGCATTGGGGAAATGGCCACAATCCTGGGAGTGTGCTGGACACACCAGCGGTAAAGGCGGCGAAGTGATGTTTAGAATTGCCGAGGGAATTTGTCGGAAAATGAATTTAAGCGACTACTGAAGCTAGTAGTAGCTGCCTGCCTCATTGAGGAATTAATAGGAAATCGGCAAAAAGCCGACGCTGAGAGAGATGTTAGCAGACGAAAACAAAAGAATCCGAGAGGAGTTAGAAAATGAAAACAGAATGCTCAGCAAGGAGATGCAAATCCTCAAGGGAAACTTCACAGATTTACAGGGACAATGAAGAATGGATTTTGTGCATATGAATCAGTTTCGGCTGAAATGCAAAAAAATCGTTAAAGAACAGAGTAAACTGGAAAAGGAAGCTAATTTAGCCACGAGCCAAGCAGAAGAATTAAATAATCAGTGTGGTGATTTAAAAACAGCTATAAATTTGATACCGAAATCAGTTTCTGAAAAGAGAAGTAATACCAGTGACCATACAAAGTGTTTAAAGCAGATACAGAAGCTACAGGACCAACCTTCTGCACAGAGGTGAATAATATGCGCTTTTGGATCTGAAAGAGGGGAAGAGACTGAATATGTAGGTATAGATTGGAACGGTTTAGCCGATGATGCGACTAGATATGGTCTTGATAATGACGAAGCGCTTTTTCCTGAGGATCCCCGCCCGCATACAATACTAAGGAATCGCCGGTGCCGACGGTAACACTAGCCGCCGTAGTTAATATTCGAGCGCGGGGAGCTGGAGCAAGAAATCAAAACCAGAATATTAGATTTACTACTCCGTTTGGAGTACAGCAGCTCAGAGATATTGCCAAAGATATCGAAATTTGTGGGTTCGGAGATGATCCTCGGGAACTGTTTCAAGCCACTAATCATCAGAGAATAATACACGGTCTAGATGACGCCGAGGAAAGGAAATTGATTATAATGTGTTTACATCCAAATATACACTCGGCTTTTCCAAATATACAACAAGGTGGGGGCACAAATGAGGAATTAAAGACGGCAATATTGACGGTTATGGGTATTAACAGAGGCGATCCTGTAGAGGCGCTAGCCAAAAGTTACCAGAGGAGAGGTGAACATCCCACGGCGCTTCCGTCCCGTTTATGGACGGTGTTCCAAGGAGTATATGGAACAACAGTAGATCGAGACCATTTCGGACAAGAGCCCTTAAATAGGTGGTTAAGGACATTGGTGTCTCACTCTACCGATGAATCTAAAGAGGTATTAGAAATGTCTGATCCCACTAACCCTACTCATAATAAGGCACGGATACTGAGGAAGATGAGTAGAGCATGGGAAAAGGAGACACAAAGGCCAAATAAACCAGCTAATGGGAAATTGCTGTCTGTTGGAGATAAGGCAACTGCCTGGAGAAATGAGGGTAGGGAACGCATTCAAAATATCACCCCACTACAGTATGAAGTGACCAGCAAAGCCAGAGAAAATGAAACAGTGTCGAGAACAGGGAGACTAGGAGATGGAGTGTTTAAATGCTATAATTGTGGTCAAGAGGGACACACCAAGAGAGAATGTCCAAATCTGAGAAGTGGGAGAGTAGGGCAAGGAGTTGTGACCTTGGAGAGGCCAGACAGAACAAGCCCGCAAAACAATGTGGTGGAGACATCGCCATCTGGGGGATTGTACCCCGAGCTTCAATGACGGTGTCAGGCCTCAGCAACATGGGTGTGTGATACAAGGTGGCACGAAACTGAAAGACCTCTAGTAAAAGGTTCGGTCAGCGGCCGCCCTGATATCTTTTTATGGGATACTGCAGGATCCGGAACCACCGTCAACACCACTAACGTAACTAAAGCAAACTGGGAAATACAAAGTAAAATTATCTTAAGTGGATTTACACGTCATTCACAAGTGGGGCATGTGAGTGCACTCTCAGAAGTCAGAATAGGAGACATAGCATTAGAAAATTCCATAGTGCTAGTTTAATTACCCCGGGAGCAGGAACATATACTGGGGAGTGATTACACGGCCAAAGCGGGACTTTGTTAATGATCCAGTTAACTGTATGATTTGGCGAATGCCAACCGGTATGAATGATGCATGTCACAGATAAATTCCAGTAAGTGAATATCAGGATATAATCTGCACCATGGGAGAAATGTGGATAAAACCAGATGAGATGAGGAACGATCACATGGTACAGCAAATCATTACACAAAACTTAGTGGCATTTGCACGGTACAAGCATGATTGCGGAATGATGGCTGGCAGTGTGTGCATACAAGTTCCAGACTCCAAACCACAGAAGCAATATGGATTTCCAACGAAAGCCGAGGAAGATGTGGGTAAGGTGATACAGAGTTTGGTACAACAAGGGGTACTGAGGCCCGTAGCATCAACTAATAACTCACCCATATGGCCAGTGAGGACACCAGATGGTAGTTGGAGATTGACAATAGACTATCGAGAGCTGAATAAAGTAATCCCTTTAACAGCCCCAACTGTAGCAACTAACCCAGAAACAGTAGTCAAACAGAATGAAAAAGCGTAATCGTTTACAGTTTTAGATATAAAGAATGGATTTTGTTCTGTCCCATTAGAACGAGAGTGTCAATACAAGTTTGCATTTACTTTTCAGGGACAGCAATATACATGGACTGCCCTACCACAGGGGTTCCATAATTCCCCATCTATATTTCACCAGCATTTAAAGGAAGGCTTAAAGAGGTTCTAAAAGCCTGAATGCTTGGTTCAATATGTAGATGATTTACTCCTACAGATGGAAACTAACCAGGAACATTATAAGCTATTGACAGAACTGTTGCAATTATTGCATGCATTGGGACTAAAGGTAAATCCTAAAAAAAAACACAGGTGATGAAACAAGAAGTTCGTTATTTGGGAATGACCTTGACACCGGGAAAAAAAAACAGAAATTGATAAACGAAGAGTAGAGTTGATTATGAAACTGCCTATTCCTCAAGGTGTGAAAGGGCTGAGGTCCTTTCTGGGGATAATAGGCTACTGTAGGGATCACATTGATGGATTTTCCACTAAGGCAGCTCCTTTAATCGAATTATGAAAAAGAATGTGGTGTGGGAATGGAAATCAGAACAGACCCAGGCTATCACAGCTCTGAAGCAAGCACTGGCCATGGCGCCTGCATTGAAAACCCCAAATCCGAATGAACCATTCTCATTGGAGGTGGCTACGACTGATACCACCCTCTCAGCAGTCCTATTACAGGAGACGCATGGGAAGTTAAGACCAGTGGCGTATGTATCACGCATGCTCTCCCCAGTAGAACAGGGGTATACTGTATGTGAAAAACACTTGGTAGCGGTTTTCTGGGCAGTACAACATTTCAACTACATAGTGGGACTTAATCCACTTACGATATTGACAGAACATACCCCCATACAATTACTGTTAGATGTAAGGATTAAAGATGGATCAGTAAGCCAAAACAGAATTGCCAGGTGGACATTGCTGTTGCAAGGGAGAAATGTAACTTTAAAACGAGAAAGTGCCACCACTATGTTAGCTGACAACCTGGTGTACCAAGGTGGTGAACCTAAGTGTCAGGCTCTGATAGCAAATGATCCCAAGGGACCATTTGTATCACAACAAACAGGAGGGGGTAAAGACAAATCAGACAAAATAATGCTTGAGACCAAGGACACAAAGGAGAAGGGAAAACCTTATTTTAAAATGTTTGTGGGTGGCTTCTAATCAGTACAGGATGGTGAGAGGAGAATTGTGTGTGGCATTTACGTAGTGAATGAACAGGGACAGGAAAAGTATAGTGCAGCTTTAAAGCTACCCAAAACCATGAGCGCACAAGCAGCAGAATTTGCAGCTGTAGCACACGTGGTTAGCCACCCAGAATATTTTCCACCTGGATCAGTCATGCACTCTAATAGCATGTATGTTTGTAACAGCCTTACAGAACTTTGCCTCCGTGGGAAGCAAGAGGGTTTGTTTCAGCTGACGGAAAGCCCCTTCCATCTGCTGCTCTGCTGCAATATATATTTGAAGAGGCAAAGGGGAAAGAATACGGAGTTGTAAAGGTGAAAGCTCACTCAAAATTGTCCACTGAGGGGAATAGGAAGGCTGATGAGTTAGCAAAGCAAGGTGCTTTAAATGGACAGGAATGGCAACCACAGATGGGGGAGATGGGAAGGCAGAAGGAACAACAGATTAAAGTTATGGATTTATCCGAGCAGCAGAAGAAGGATAAAGAATTTTAAAAAAGATAATAGAAGGAGTAAGGTCAGAAATATGAAGAATACAAGGTACATGTTAAAGATGGAGTAGTCCTATATGAAGGAACGTTTGTGGCTCCAGAGTTAGGAAGAAATCAGATGGTCCACTGGTACCATGATTTATGGGGACACCTGGGAGCTGAAAGAACCCTGGAAAAAATCAAGGAGGTGTGTTGGTGGCCTAGGATGAAGGACGATGTGGAACACTATGTCAAGAATTGTTTGTTTTGTGCACAATATAATCCTGACGGAAATGTAAAGAAAGGAGCCCTCCGACATTCCAGACCAGTGGAAGGACCCTGGACTAATTTGCAGATAGATTATGTTGGACCCTTGCCGCCAACCACAGGAGGGTACACATATATCCTTGTAGTAGTAGACTCTTTCACCAAATGTGTGGAAGGTTTCCCAATTAAGACTAACACAACCAAAGCTCCTGCAAAAATCTTATTGGAAAAGGGTTTTACTCTTTGGGGATTACCTCGGAGTATAGAGTCGAATAGAGGCACATATTTTACAGCCCAAATAATGCAAGATGCCATGGCACTTTTAGGAATTAAGCAGAGATACAATATACCCTATAGACCACAGTCTAGTGGAATTGTGGAAAGAATGAACCGAACTTTAATAAATATGATGGCCAAAATGGTACAACAAGATCGAACAACATGGCAGGCAGTTCTGCCTTATGTGTTGATGATAATAAGGAATACAGTGGCATCTTCAACAGGCTACACCCCTTATAAACTCAGGACTGGAAGAAACATGAGAGGGTTACAGGAGTTGTTAGGGTTAGATTTGTCAGAACTTGAAATAGATGGGAATGTGTCAGATTATGGGTACAACAGTTGGTAGAGACAGTGAAAGAGGCCAATTATGTGGCAGCTCATCAAATAGGAAAGAAGAAGCAGCAGAGTAAAAACTACTTTGACTCAAAAGTCAGTCCCATTGAATTCAGCCCAGGACAAACAGTGATGATTAGAATGAACCAACCCACTTCATTTTTAAATCTAAGATTTGCAGGGCCCTATGAAATCATAGGCAAAGTAAGTCCATCAGTATACAGGGTGCTAACTTCTCCAGATAAAATTGGATGGTACCATATCAACCAGTTGAAATTGGTGGGGGAGAAACAGAAAAAATATCATCATCGACATGTAACAATTGGTGTACATGATACTCCCAATTTTGGAGACATGACAATTGATGTACACAATAGTTCTGATTTGGAAGATCTGAATTCGGAAAAGTTATTCCAAGAAGATGGCAACAGAACTGACCAAGGAGGAATTTTTCCATTTACTCAGTTTGAAAAAACAGGGGAGATGTGTAAATAAAATAAGGAGGAGAAATACATTGGTTGCCGCTTCCCCTGTCTTGAAACAAAATTGGGTGAGAAAAGATGGACAACTTGAGTCCAAAGATTATTGGGAGCCTAGATTGCATGGGTTGGAAAACCAGATAGGAAACATGGCTTTAAAGTAATTCAAGACTGAAACTGGAAATAAGAGTAGGTATTACTCTTTGAGAATTTACAGATTTAATTCAATATGTAGAGAATAATGCATTTTATGGTGATGGAATTGACAATGATTGGGGTCATGATTGTTTGTGCTTCCGAAACATTACTGACGATAAACTTGTCAACAACAACGTCGTTATATGAGGACTATTCGGTGATCAAAAGAAACTTTTCTCAACCGATACGGGTAATACGGGCGCTTGTGGAAGATATGGAAGACTCGAATTTGTATTATGCTGGGGTAGATGGTTTGATCTGTGTGGATAAAACATTAAATATTCCATAGGGTACTGGGTACTTGTGATGATTATAAAGGGAAGCTCTATGTGTGTTCAGTATTCCACATTCCCCATCATGGAAATAATTTAACTTACTCATCGAAAAGGGTTCACAATGTAGGTAAATTCCATGAGAATACTTGGATATCTTTGAGCAACCCACCTAAACATGCTATTGTTATGAATGGCATCAGAAAAGGAATAGATTTATCGAAATGTCATCGAGGGAGGATATCACTGGGCTTGTCCAGAAGAGATGACTAGACATAAACTTGTGGATTGTGGATTTAATTCTTATGAAAATTGCTCATTGTCTATTTTGCGACAATTTTGCTGTGGGTTATGATTCTTTTTTACAGTATGCACTGGTGGGACAAACATATTTTATAGCAACATCAGCTATGAGTTATACAAAAGGATGGAAAGAGTGTCCTTTGGAAAGTCGCAATGTTGCAATTGAGGATGTGAATTTAAACTTGACTATTGGAGGAAAAACGTTGCCTAAATCAGCAGTGGAGAAGGTAGTGGAGGAAAGTCTTTCAATCCAATGAACTGATACAGATCGATATTTGTGTGACTATTTTGTAACGGAGTTACCAACGATTCCTCATTTGACTGCAGACTGGACACGAGTGGTGGAGGAGGCAGAGGAAATAATTCATCAGTGGTCTGAACATTCAAAAGTTATTAAGAAACATGCTGAGAAGGCAATTGAAATATTGAGTGACTTAGACTTTTGGGATAAATTTTGGAACTGGGAATCAAATGTTCAAATGCATCCATGGGTGAGGATAATCACACATGCTGCAGTAATATTATTTTTTGTACACTGATGATTGTATTATTTAATGTGTATCAACTCAGAACATGAAAGGCTGAAATTATGCAAAGAGGTAGAGGGGAATGATTTTGCACTACTGAAAAAAAGATGGCCAGTATAAAAATTGTATGAATGTAGTAAGAAAAGTTATAATGTAAGTGCAGCACACCTGCTAGGGATCGATGGCAATCCAATGGATGGTCAAACGAATAGAGGAGGAGAGTGATCCTAAGAAAAATGTTTGGATCAAGACGAGGGATATGTTGGCCAGAAAGAATGACAGTCTTCAAATCAGTGAATTCAAATGAATCAAGGACAGTGGAAGCAGTCTTTTTTCTTGCCGTTTGCTTGGGAGATGGAGGCTGCCATTTTGTGAAGACACTCGATTCTCCATTTAGCGAGCTTGACATGCTGGTCTTGATTAGTGTTTTAAAGAAGGCACAAAGACTCTTCAGGTAATATGCTGGACTGGAGGTAATTTCCAAATAAGGAGTTATTTGTGAGGTGTTCCTTGGTTGGCAATAACATGCAGGATTGTGAATGCCTGAGGCGATTCAAGCTCATTGCTGACAGAGAACAAAGAGCCATGAGTCACCAACTGTCCCTTGATGGGAAGAGGACAATAGATGGATGCTGGCTTGGACCAGAACCAATGACAAGGTGTTAAAGGCCAGACACATGACCTGCGGCCAATGACACGGGACTGCGACATTTGAATTGATAAGCAATGGATATAAACGTGGATGCTTTGTGTGTGCTGGTGGCGGTTACTTCGAAGAATAACCATCGCAGATACAAGAGAAAAGAACCCTGCGTGAAGCACGTGGAGAGTGAATCGGGATCACAAGGAACAAGGAGCGCCTGGCCAGCGTAAATTCCTCCGCCCGGGTAATACCTTTGCTATTCTTTGACTATCCAGGAGAGTCAGGGATACGTAGCAGGTGTGCGCACAAGGTGTATATAGTGTATGAATTCACGTATTTGTTAGTTTGACCAATAAAGTTAATTGTCAGTAAATACAGATCTCTCTGTGCCTCACTCAGAATCACTGGAAGAGCTAGAAGCGGTATCCCTCTCTCTCTTTTTCAAACAGACTCTAATGTGTTTTCCATTTCTGCTGGTTCTTTAACCAGGTCACGGGGTACCTGACCGGGGTCATGCACTTTGGTTGAATAATTAAACGGGCAGCCTATTATATAGATGGGCAGGGATTTAAAATGCAGAGATATAAAGGGACTTGGGAATCCTTGTGCAGGATACCCCAAAGGTTAACCTCAAGGTTGAGTCGATTGTAAAGAAGGCGATTGCAATGTTGGCATTCATTTCTGGAGCTATATAATATAACAGCAAGGATATGATGTTGAGGCGCTTGTAGGACAACACTTCGAGTTTTTTGTGCAGATCTGGGCTCCTTATTTTGGAAATGGTATATTGACATGCGAGAGGGTTCAGGGAAGATTCCAAGAATGATTCCAGGAATGAAGGAATTACCATACGAGGAACGTTTGGCAGCTCTTGGGCAATATTCGCTGGAATTCAGGAGAAGCGGGTGGGGGGGGGGGGGGTTGGGGCGGTGTCCTAATGGAAACCTTCCAACTGTCAAAAGGTTTGAACAGATTAAATATGGCTAAGTTATTTCCCATGGTAGGGGATTCTAGGACAAGAGGATACGATTTCAAGTTTGAAGGACGTCCATTAAGAACAGAGATTCGAAAAATTATTTTAGTTAGATTGTGGTAAATCGGTGGAATTTGCTGCCACAATCGGCTGTGTAGGGCAATTCATTGGGTGTATTTAAGGCAGAGGTAGATGTGTTCTTGATTACACAGGATGTCAAAGAGTATGGGGTAAAGGCAGCGGAGTGAAGATGACTGGAAGATATGGATCAGCACATGACTGAGAAAGCGGAGCGGACTCGTTGGGAAGAATCGCCTGCAGGCTACAGTGATACATTACATAGAGTTAGAAATGCAGTTAAGGAGCAGGACCATAAAGGTAGTAATCTCCCGATTACTGTCTGTGCCAAGTGTCAGTGAGTATAGGAATAGAATGAGGTGGAGGATAAATGCATGGCTGAGGGATTGGAGCAGGGCGCAGGATCTCATATTTCCGGATCATTTGGACCTCTTTTGGGGCAGGTGTGTTCTGTGCAAAAAGGAGAGGGACCAGGGGGACCAGTATCCTGGCGAGAAATTTGCTAAGGTTAATAGGGCGGGTTTGAACTGGAATTGTTCGAGGGTGAAAACCGAACAGAAGAGACTATGGAAGAGGCGTTTGGCTCACAAATAGAGAACGCTTTTAAACAGTGTGTGAGGGAGGGTAGGCAGGTGATACAGAAAGGTCAGTGTCAGACCGACGGTTTCAGGTTTGTTTATTTTAACGCACGGAATATTGCGAACAAAACGTATGAGCTTGAAGCATGGATCAGTACTTGGAGATATGATGTTGTGGCCATTACAGAGACTTGAATAGCTCACGAACAAGAATGGTTACTTGAAGTGTCGGGTATTAGATGTGTCCAAAATGACAGGGAGAGAGGCAAAATAGTTGGGGGCATGGCACTGTTGATCGGAGACAGTGCCACGGCTGCAAAACAGGTGGAAGACACGGAGGGATTGTCTACAGAATCTCTGTGGGTGGATGTTAGGAATAGGAAGGCGTCAATAGATCTACCGGGTGTTCTTTTTGTTATATAGGTCGCCCAAAAGTAATAGGGATATCACGGAGCAGACAGGGACACGTATTCTGGAAAGATGTAATAATAACAAAGTTGTCATGTGCGGGAGTTTAATTTCCCAAATATCGATTGACATCTCCCCACATTTAGATGGATAGGTTTAGAATGAGTGGAGTTTGTTAGTTGTGTTCAGGAAAGTGTCTTGACACAATGTATAGATAAGCCTACAAGAAGAGAGACTGTACTTGATTTGGTTTTGCGAAATTAACCTGGTCAAGTGTCAGGTCTTTCAGTGGGAGAGCATTTTGGAGATAGTGATCATAATTCTATCTCCTTAGCAATTGCATTGGAGGGAGATTAGAACAGACAAGTTAGAGTAGCGTTTAACTGGAGTAAGCGGAATAATGAAGCTATCGGGCAGGAACTTGGGAACTGATATTCTCAGGGACAGGTACTGACGAAATGTGGCAAATGTTCAGTGGATGTTTGTCTGGTGTTCTGCATAGGTACGTTTTAGTGAGACAGGGAAGTTGTAGTAGGGTACAGGAACCGTGGTGTACAAAGGCTGTAGTAAATCTCGTCAAGAAGAAAATAAAAGCTTCCGAAAGGTTCACGGAGCTAAGTAATGTTAGAGATCTAGAAGATTATAAGGCTAACAGGAAGGACATTTAGAATGAAATTAGGAGAGCCAGAAGAGGCCATGAGAAGGCCCCGACCTACCGGATTAAGGAAAGCCCCAAGGCATTCTATATGTATGTGAAGAGCGAGAGGATAAGAAGTGCAAGAATAGGACCTATCAAGTGTGACATTGAGAAAGTGTGTATGGAACCGGAGGAAATAGTAGAGTTACTTAATGAATACTTTACTTCAGTATTCACTACGGAAAATGATTTTGATGAATGTAGTGCTGACTTGCACCGGACTGAAATACTTGAGCATGTAGATGTTAAGAAAAAGATCGTGCTGGGGCATTTGGGAAGCAACAAGTTGGAAAAGTCGTCCGGACCGGATGGAATGTACCCCAGTCGAGAGTAAGAGGCGAAGGAGGAGATTGCTGAGCATCTGACGATGATCTTTGCATCATCAACAATGAGGGGAAAGGATCCAGAGGATGAGGGGTTTGCGGAAGTTGTTTTCTTACTCAAGAAAGGAATTAGAAATAGCCCAGGGAATTATAAACCAGTGAACCTTATTTCAGTGGTTGGTATGGTGATGGAGAAAATCCTAAGATGCAGGATTTATGAACTGTTGGAGAATTATAATATGATGAGGAATATTCACTATGGCTTTATCAAGGGCAGGTCGTGCCTTAAGAGCCTGATTGATTTTTTTTTTTTGAGGATGTGGCTACACACATTGATGAAGGAAGAGAAATAGCTGTAAGCTATATGGATTTCAGCAAAACTTTTCAGAAGGTACCCCATGCAAGGCCTATTGGGAAAGTAAGGAGGCATGGGATCCAAGTGGAAATTGCTTTCTGGGTCCTGATCTGGCTTGCCCATAGAAGGCAAAGGGTAGTTGTAGACGGGTCATATTCTGCATTGAAGTCGGTGACCACTGGTATGCCTCAGGGATCTGTTCTGGGACCCTTACTCTTCGTGAATTTTTAAAAGACCTGGATGAGGAGGTGGAGGGATGGGTTAGTAAATTTGCTAATGACACAATGTTTGGGAGTGTTGTGGATGGTGTGGAGGGCAGTTAGAGGTTACAGCGGGAAATAGATAGGATGCAAAACTGGGCGGAGAGGTGGCAGATGGAGAACAGCACAGATAAGTGTGAGGTGGTTCATTTTGGGAGGTCAAATATGTTGGCGGAATATAGTATTAATGATAAGACTCTTGGTAGTGTGGAGGATCAGAGAATCTTGGGGTCCGAGTCCATAGTACCCTCAAAGTAGCTGCGCAGGTTGACTCTGTGATTAAGAAGGCGTGCGGTGTATTGGCCTTCATCAATCGTTGAATTGAATTTAGGAGCTGAAAGGTAATGTTGCAGATATATAGGACCAAAATCAAACTCCACTTTGAGTTTTGTGCTCAGGTTTGATCGCATCACTACAGGAAGGATATAAAAAGCATAGAAAGGGTGCAGAGGAGATCTGCAAGGATGATTCCCGGATTGGTGAGCATGCCTTACGAAAAACAGGTTGAGAAACTCGGCCTTTTCTCCTTGGAGCGACGGAGGATGACATGTGACCTGATAGATGTGTATAAGATGAATATAGACATTGATCATGTGGATGGTCAGAGACTTTTTTTCCCAGGGCTGAAATGGCTGCCAGAAGAGGGACCAGTTTTAAGGTGCTTGGGAGTAGGTTCAGAGGAGATGTCAGGGGTAAGTTTTTTTTTTACGTTGAGAGTGGTGAGTGCGTGGAATGGGCTGCCGGCAACGGTGCTGTAGGCCGGTACAATACGGTCTTTTAAGAGAGTTTTGGATAGGTACATGGATCTTAGAAAAAATATAGGGCTATGTGTAACCCTAGTGATTTCGAAGGAAGGAACATGTTCGGCACAAATTTGTTGCCCGAATGACCTTTATTGTGCTGTAGGTTTTCTATGTTTCTATTTTTCTCCCGTCTGCACCAACTGGGCATACAACCACTGTACAAAATGCAGCAAAGAGTGAATAAAGATATAATCATATTAAATGGATAAGTACAAACAAGCTGGATGAACTCAGCATGTCGGGCAGCATCGTTGAAATGAGAAGTCAACCTTTCACTCATATTTAATCCATATTAAATGGATACCTGATAACAAATTATCAAAATTCCTTATGCAGGGTTCTCAGTAACATTAAATGTAATGTTAAGTGTTAACAGCTAAAAAGAAAATGGTTTCTCTGAAGTGTTGTAATTAAATGACTTCTCTGTAATGTTAACTGATGAGGTAATGTTCTTTGCAGCTGAAATGTCTGGGTTATAATTATAAATAACGGGGAACTTAGAGATGGAAGTCATGATATTCTGTCTGTGTGTGTGGAAACCTGGATGAGTGCGCGGGAGATCAGGGAGGAGAGGTGAAAAGGAAGGACGTTCTGAAAGTGCTCTGGTAGACTACCGTGGTTGGTCCAAGTCCGAGGGTCGCAGAGGTCGGAAGAAATCGAATGGTGGACCAAGGATATTGCGTGAGCTCCAACGTTGTACTCCAACTGTCTAATTATTATTCTTAGCCCCTTTTTATTTTATATTTGTTTCTCTACTAATTCCATAGTCACAGTAGGATTTATAAATGTAATTCTTTAAAAGTACATGGTGTACTGTCCGATATTTTACGTTGTGGGTTGTACCGGGCTGTATTACGCAGCATTTTGCACAACGTGAGATACAGTTTGGCGGGCAGACGGCGGTTTCCCTTAGACGAACGCGGGTTGATAGAGCTGAGTGTTACAATTAAAAAACATCTAAAAATTCAACGCAATTATTGTGAATGTAACTCTCGATTCGGCTATTCACTTAATATAGGGAATGATAGCCCGTGGCTAGCCAACTTTAAGAAATCTCGTTTGGGTGGATCTGCCCCGCGAAATTCAGTCATGTCCTCATGACGTTGAGATAATTCACCAACCCTTCCTACGAAACACATAGTCCAATCTAGGTGTGCAGGTTTGTTAGAGCTCCCCTAAAAGGCAGGGGTCACACTCTGTTCTCCTGGCGCTATGTCAGGCAGACTATCCGGTGGTCACATAATTCTCTGAAACCTCCGCACCCCATAGCCTAACTCTTCAGGTTCATATACCACTGGGGATACTACCGGTCTACCTGGCGAGGCTTCCCCTAAAATATCACTCGTGCCCACCAGCAATTCGGACCTCTCTGTCCTGTGGCCTAGCCCCGCGTCTTCTCTTGAAGGGTCCTTCTGCGACCCAGGCTGTCCACAGATACACGCCCTCACTACAGCTGACGGGGGGAGAGCGTTGGAAATCTGTTCCTCCATCAATGGGGAGTTCGCAAAAGGCGGCATATACCGCATATCCATGTCTTCATCTTCTGAATCAGTATCCCTTACAGGGATGTGGGTCGATTATAACCTTTCCTGCTGTTGGTCTCGGAGTGCCCCGTGTTTACGCAGAGTCCTCTTACTAGTGTAGGCTACAATTCAGGCTCTGGGTCTACCTGCACCTCTTGTCCCAGGACACCAGGTGTTTCAGATGGAGAATATTGACGGGCCGATTCCATTGCTCTGGTATCACCCAGAAAACTGGTAGATTTGGCATCTGACTCTCCACCACATAGGGCGTAACAGCCCAGCTGTCAGCCAACTTGTGCGTTCCAGGTAACCCAAGTTCCTATAAGGACTCGGTCTCCTGGCAGGTATTGGGAGAACCTCTCCTCCTCTCATACCTCCTTTTATTTCCTTGATTCTGCTTGGCAGCAACGATCTCGGCTAATTCATAACAACTTTTCAGCACTCTTCTGATATTAGACACATACTGCAGAAACGTGTTCGGAGGTAAGTCACTCTCGTCAGTACAAAAGCAAAGGTCAATGGGCAACCTCACCTCCCGCACGATCACCAGATATTACGGCGAGTACCCATCAGCTTCTTTTTGTGACAGTTGTAAATGTGAACCAGATGCCCAATATGTTGACTCGACTTGCTTCTGTTGCTGATTTCCAGGGTCCAGAGCATGTCGAGTAAGTTCCGATTAAAACTCTCAGGCTGGGGATCACCGTACGGATGATAGGGCTTCTCCACTCCAAGCATGCCCAATAATTAATGCTGTCCCTTATCACATTATATACTTCTGGGAAGGCCGGATCCCGTCGGTAATCACAATGTATATGCCTGGAAAGGCCGAAAACTCGTCAGTAATCACTATGTATACGCCTGGGAAAGCTATCATAGATGAAATACTTCTCCCACAAACCTTTTGCGCCGTAGATGCCCTCTGGTCCTTGGTAGGGAAATCCTGAGCATACCTGGTGTAGTGGGCCGTGATGACTATGACATCGGGTTCTATTGACAGGAAATTCATACACACCAAGTCTATTGTTCCGCTCTCTGCAAGTGGGACAATGGAGCTGTACGCGTAGGCAGTGCCTTCCGCCGTATGCATCAAGTGCATAACATACAGTATTCTTCGACCTCCGATTTCATCTGTGGCCATTAAACCCGTTCTTTGAGCATTTTATAGGTCTTTTTCACCCCCAAATGTCCAGAATCGTCATGAAGTGCCTTCAACGCAATCCTCCGGTACTTCTCGGGCAGAACCAGCTGGCAACTCCGAGTTCGGTCAGGTCATGACGTGACCCTATATAACACCTGGTTTTTCAACTCCAACCGAGGTTACTCTCGTTGAAATTGAGGCACCGACGCGTATTTCGTCTCTTCTGCCTGAGCCAGGTCTCCCTTTTGGACTGCTTAAACGGTACAAATGCACCGATCATCCCGCTGAGCAGCTGCCTCTTGCCCAGAACTCAATTTTGGCAGCTGATTTGTCTTCAGAATTGTCATGTTACAGGAAACACTGGGAATGGCGTCATTAGAAGCTCCCAACTTATCCACCGCCCGACTCTGTCTCACCTTTCCTTCTGCTTTCACGGTGATGGCGAACTGACACATGGCTTTCACTGCGGGAGTAGGAGCGCTCTCCCACTCCTCGTTCCTGTCTAATCTCTCATGCACCCGTCGAGACAAAGCATCAACATCAATGTTCATACCTCCCGTCGGGTACTTCATACTAAACTCATAGGCCGACAATGCCTTCGAACATTTATAGCCTGTGGCATCCAGTTTCGGCGAAGTCAGGGTATATGTTAGGGGTTGATTCCGTTCTCATCTCAAACTTGGCACCGTAGAGTTAGTTACTCTGTTTATCAACGACGACCCATTTCAACACCAGAACTTCCAACTTGTGTGTGGGATATTCTTTTTTTCTCTCGGAAGGCGACAGACTCCGGCTGACAAACGCAACTTGTCTGAACCTGGTGTACTGATCCTGATACACGATACCCACGAAGCCCTCTTGGTTGGCATCTGGGTACAGTACATACACTAATTGGTGCCCGAAAAAGCCAGCACCGGCGCCTGGGTCAGCATCTCCTTCAGCGACTGAAAGGCCTCCTTACATTTTGCGCCCCACCTCGGTCCAAATGGTTCCGACGGAATAAGATGCTCTCTGTCCTCCTGTCCGTTTCCCCTCCCTTTCCTCCCCAAGGGAAGATAATAGCACCGAAGCTGATTCAACAGGTGACCTACTTTCGGGTAGTCACTCATAAACCTCCGATAGTAACCACAGAACCTGAGGAACGAGCGCAGAGCGCTCACAATCTGGGATCTTGTCCAGTGGTCACCGCATCTATCTTAGCCGGATCTCCATCCCGTGAAACTATGTGTCCAAAACAGCTACACAGTCGTTTGGCAAAACTGGCACTTGTCCAGGGAAAGTTTTAAACCTTCTGCTTTCAGGTAGCCGAGCACCTTTTGCAGCCTCGCTTCATCTTCTTCCAAGATGCATCCAAGAACTATGAGGTTATCCAGATATACCAATACCTCAAGCAATGTCATATTCCCCACCGTCACCTCCATGAACCGCTGAAAATTTGCAGGGGCTCCCAAGCTGCCATGGGGCATCCTTTCGAACTGGAAATCCACAGTGAATATATAGATTCCGTTTTCTATTTGTCAGCCTCACTTATGGGGTTCTAGTAATATCCACTTCTCAAGTTCAGCACACTGAACCACTTCGCACCAGTCAGGCAGGCCAACGCGTTTTCAGTCCTGGAGCAGTATACTGGTGAGGGACGGTTTGTCTGTTCAGAGTCCTATTGTCCACACACATCCGTAACTTCTCACTCTTCTTTTGAATCACAACTATTGGGGACGCATACCCGGGGGCTCATACTCCTTCTAGCGTAACACCTGCTGCCAGCAGCCCCTCCGCATTGTTCGACCTCTTGGGGGATCAGCCCCCCAAGATCAGCTCCATTATATAGCGGTGGGGTCATACCCTCTGAAAACAGACGATATATCTCTGTTCTCAACTCTGCCAGAATCTTCTATATCGCTCCCCGGATAGGCTACCGGTGGCAATACGCCGCAGGGAACCACTACCGAGGACGATATCCTGCTGACAGAAGCCTCAAGCGCCACCGACGCATTCTCCTCTTCCCGTACTTCTCTAATCAACTGAGCAAATAATGGACAGTCTTACGTGACTGTCCGAGACCACAACCAGTGAGGTCTTGGGACGGGGCGTCCCTGGATATCAGGTACACTCTTAAGTGATCCATCTCCGTTGTCTGAATGACTCCTTTGCGTTGCAGGCAATTTAGCAGATATAAGCAGAAATTTTCACCCCCTTCTCCTGACGGATGTTCCGAAACTGCGCCGCAAGCTCCATAGGGCTTCCTTTCGGGCCGAAAGCATAGGCCAGTGCTTGCATAATATTGACTGCGGTCACAACGTCTGTCAGCGGAATGTCCATTCAAATTTTCAACCAATCACTGTCGTTTACGTCGTCAGTGACTGCCACTCAGCTAACAACTGAGTGGTCCGCCTCGCCCAAGTCTCATACACCTCTTCCCCTTTCGGAGTAGGCGATATTCCAGAGAGTAGGCGGAGCCTACCATAGCTGGGAATATAAACCTATGCATTTTGCTATTTATTAATTCAGACAGCTAAGGGCGAATACTAACTCAGAAATCACACACTTCACCGGGGAATTGGACTAATTAGACATGCCAAATCTGATCACTCCTTCCCTTCACTCTTCAGAAACGATGGAACCCTGTCTTTGAAATCTCCACCGAGGCTACCGCAACGTCAGCGCTGGTCTGCATTAAAACGAGAGAGGCGCCCGTCAATCTATGAAACCTCCGCCCACAATCGCAACATTAACAGTATTTAACAGGCGAATTAACAATTCATTCGGAGTACGAATATTGATTCCACTGGTGCAGTGCTCGGGGTAATCATACAGCATCCAAAAAAGTCAACCACGAGGGTTGCCCCCACAATTGAACTCCCGGTTTGGCTAGCGGCTTAATATCGGGGATCGTAGCCCCCGGTAGGCCAAAACGTAAGAAATCGCGTTTGGGTGGATGTTGCACGATGTGTCCCCTTTTATAAATCAGTACCACGAAATAACAAACTGTACAAATATACGATTACAGGATTGAGATTTATACTTCTTAATTTGAATATGTTGTTAATAAAGAAACAACAAAAAAAGAAAAGGGCCCATCCATATGATACAGTCTATTTCGAAAACTTTGGTGCTCACTGATAAGGCTGTTCGTCCACCACCCACATCCTCCTATCGTCGCTGACCATTAGACCCTCGCTCTAAGTCTACTCCTTCCGGTGGTCTACTACCTCTCTCCATTCGCGTCTTCACTCCTCAGCTCCCCCCGGCAAAAGATCGCGAAATCGCTGCTCCCAGGCACACAAAAAGGAACAATATTCCGCTCATTGGATAACATGCCTCGTTATCTCTAGTAATTACCCAAACTTTGCTGCTACATAGAAACATTTCCTTAGCTGTGGAACATTACGGAGAAGTCAGTAAATTAGCCTTAGCAGTGAAACACTACAGAAAGGCGATTACATTAGAAGTTAAACCTTACAGCGTGTTAAATAAAAAAAAATGTCCTGAGGAAACGTCAAGTAGATCCCTTCTAATTAAGAAATGAAACTACACATCAGCCTGGATCCGGGAAGATGGTGATCGACAGCTGTGGAAGGAAAACTCTGATCTCAAATCCCAGCTACCTTGCGTCTAAACACACTCATGCAGATGGTTTCGGGAGAATACCCGAGAAAAATTCCAGAGCTGGACTCCCGGAGTTAAACACTGACTGGCTGCTCGTGTGTCGCCGCTGCGCCAAAATGTATCATTCTCTTGAGTTACTTTGGATTCCTCGGCTGCATGGAGGGGCTCCGGGGGAGGCTGGCCACACGGGTGACGGGTTGCTCTCTCAGATCGTACTGTCCTGACCTGTGAACTGGTTTGCGTATATAACGTTGGCAGTTAAGCATTAAAATCTATGGTCGACCCCGAACAAAGAACGGCCTCAATCTATCTGGAGTAAACGATTTTACTTGTCTTAAATGGTTCCCAACACGAACAGCAAACAGTAGCAGGTGAAAATCTGCAGACACAGGGAAGCCAAAACAGCACATGCACAGCACGAGTTGATGAACTCAGCAGGACAGACAGCATCTATGGGAAAGAGTAACTATTCGACGTTTCTGTTCGGGACACGTCATCGGGACGCGAAGGCAAGGAGGAAAGAAGTCAGAATAAAAGATAAGATAGGGGAGTAAGAAGTATAATGTTGTAGTAGATAGGTGAAACCTGGATGGGAAGGGGTCTTAAAGTAGAGTGTTCAGCAGTTGATTGGTGAAGGGGATAAAGGGCTGGAGAAGAGGGAATCTGATAGGAGAGGACGGAGAACCAGAGCGAGGTGATGGGCTTGTAAGATAGGTGAGAATGAAACAAGAATGGGGAATCGTGAAGGCGAGGAGCGGCTTCGACAAATCGACGTTCACGCCATCACGCACAGAGAATATAAAGTGTATCCCCTCCAGCCTGAGTGTGGCTTCATTGTGGCAATAGAGGAGACCATGGACTGATTTGTCGGAATGTGAATGAAAATTCGAATTGAAGTGAGTGGCCACCGGGAAATGCCGCTACGTGTGACAGAGAGAGCGAAAATGCTCGACGAAGCTGTCTCCTGTTTCATAACGCCCACAACTTTTGTGTTCTCAGCTAACTTGTTAACTCACTCTTCCGATTGTTCATCCAGGTAATTCATAAAAATCACATAGAGGATTCCGAACAGATTCTTGCGGAACACCCCTGCTCTCCGTCCTCCATGCAGAATACAAACAAACTACAATCACACATTGCTTTCTGTAGGCAAACCAATTCTGGATTCACAAAGCAACGTCTCCCTGTACCCCATGCCACATCATTTTCTGAATGAGCCTTGAATGGGGAAACCTATCAAATGCCTTATTGACAACCATATACACTACATCCACTATCCTTACTTCAGCAGTGTGTTTTGTTACATCCTCAAAGAATTCAATCAGGCTCGTAAGGCACGACCTTCCCTATCTAAGCCAAACTGACCATCCCTAATCAGATTACCAAATACCTGGAATGCTCATCCTTGCTAATATACACCAAATGTTTCCCAACCGCTGTTAAGATAGCAGGCCTATTATTTCCTTTTATTTGCATTTTCCCTTCTTAAAGGGTGGAGTAAACGTTTAAATTTTTCTGTCCTCATATACCATACCAGAATCAAGAGTCTTGAAAGATCAGGACCAATGCATCCATTGCATTTTCAGCAACATCTATCAGGACACTGGGATGCAGTCCATCTATCCCAGAAAACTTGTGCGCCTAAGCACCTTTGAGCATTCCTACCAGTTTTTTTCATTTGTAAAGCAACGACGCTCACTCCTGCTCCCTGACATTCATGGATCTTCCGTCACACTGGCAGAGTCTTCCAATAGTGAAGACAGAGGTAAAACACTCATTAAGTTCATAAACCCATCTATGTTTAACATTCTTCCATCAGTTGTGTTGCATCTTGCTGTCTGTGTTGTAAACTATTAGCTCTGTTGCACTTTTCTTTTTAGTTAATGTTCTGCACGTCGCTAGTACCAAGGTAATGTTCATTTATTTCGAAAATAGTCCTACTATTTAAGATCATTGCTTTGGCTTTACTGATGAAGTAAAGTATAATTTCAAATAATATAATATTATAGAACATTTATTTTCCTGAACTCAATCTGGTAAAACCCAAGGTGCAGGCAGAACTCACACGCACATACCTCAAGTGCCAGGAACCTTCGGATGATACCAGATGCCGATATTAATGACAGAATGATGCCTTTCAATGCCCTCTTTTATTTCAGCATGTTTCTGGTGTTTTTTTAACTGATTGATTTCTGTGTATGCTTAAAACGCCTGCATCGATTAAGTCGGTTGTTCTTGCTTGTTTGTCCTGTGTTATGTTTATTTCTTAAACCACATTGTCTTCTGTTGACAATTCTCCACGTGCGGCCTGAGTAGTGGCTCAAGGTTTGCATTCTCTCATTAACAAAATACCAGCATTATATTTGCTTTATTTATCTCAGACTCAACCTGTAAAGGAACATTCTGGGTATCTTGCGCGAACACTCATGTTCCTCTGTATCTCTGAAACTTCTACCTCTTCAGCATTATCATACACCACCCAAAACTGTATTCCATCTGCTAATTTTTTTGCCCGTTCTTCCAAATTGTCGAAGGAGCAGAAAAATGGTTCGGCATTGCCAAGATAGGCCGAAAGACCTGTTTCTGTACTGTAATGTTCTATGGTTCTATGTTCCATATGTATCATGCATTGTCGGTTTCATTCAAGAATCTGGAAGAATGGGATACTACATATGTCACTCCACACCTCAAGAAGACAAGAAGTTATAGACCATTTAATTAGACATAAATGGTGGGGATGGTATTGGAATTGATTCTTAAGGATGTGGTTTGGGGGTGCCTGGAGTTACATGCCGTTGATAGCATGGTTTCCTTAAGGGAAAATCTAGCCTGACAAATCCATCAGAATTCCTTTCAGAAATAGCAAGCAGGATAGACATACGAAAATAGGGAGATGTGGTGTACTTGCATTTCAGAAGACCTTTGACTAGATGCCGCATATGAGATTTCCAATAAATTCAGAGACGACGGTTTTACAGGAAAGATATTAGCATGTATAAAACATTGACTGAATAGCAACAGGAAAATATTGGGAATAAAAGGTAGCATTTCATGGTTGGTGGCCGGTGAGTAATTGTGTTCTACAGAGGTCTATGTTTTGGACCGCTTCTTTTTACATTACGTTCAATGACTTGGATGAAGGATTTGATAGCTTTGTGGCAGGATTACGGAACGTACGAAGATAGGTCGAGGGGCAGGTGGTTTCGAGGAAGCAGAAAGGCTACAGGAAGACTTAGACATGTTCGAAGAATGAGCTATGAATTTGCAAATGGAATATATTGTCGGCAGCTATATGGTCATACACTTTGGAAGAACGAATAAAAGCACATATTAATTTCTAAATGGAGAGAAAACTCAACTACATGTTGTGCAAATGGACTTGAGCGTCTATTGTGTTTACTCTGTGATGACGAAGGCAATTACGATGTTAATTTCAACATTTCTAGAAGATACATGTAATGATATCATGTCAAGCTTTATAATGCGCAGATGAGGCTTTATTTGAAGAATCATGAACAGTTCTGGGCTAATAATGCCATATGAGAGGGGTCAAAGGGGTTTCCTGAAAGCGATTCCTGCGGCAGAACATTTTGTCATATAAAGAGGCTTCTACTCATTTGAAATCCGAGGAATAAGGGATAACCTCACTGAAGCTATCGAAAGTTGAAAGGACTCGATAGCGCCGATGTGGAGAGTTGTCATATATGGTGCGGAGTCTACGACCAGACACGACCTCAGGATTGAGGGGCCTCATTTTAGAAACAAGGGTGAAGAATGATTTTTCAGCAAGGGAGTGGCTAATCTGTGGAATTCGTTGCCACAGGCGTCTGTGCAGGCCATGTCACTGGGTATTTTTGAGGCGGAGGGTGTTAAATTCTTGATTCGTCAGGGAGATACTGAGCTGAGTGATGATGCGCTAAAGGACGATGCCTTTGCTTTCATCTTCCGAAAGGCTTTATTTCTATCTTTGATATCTTCTTTTCCATCTCAAGGTTCATTTGAATACCCTGGCGTGGAATTACACTCTGAATTATTTTCTTTGCTGATATGGGACCCGCTTCAGGCACTTACGACCAACTACTTTTTCGATATGCTAAGGACACTAAATGACTAGTGCAAATTCATGGTGCCTAATTTTCCTGCTCTGGAGGCGGGCGGATTCAAGACTGGTGCCGCCGCCGCCGACTGATGGATCATGGGAGAAAAAGCAGTATCGGAATCAGTAGGCTTATTGTTGGCTGTGTGTCCAAATGTACAGAGCTCTGAAAAGGCGACGTAGCAGATTTTTATGCCCATAAATTAGCGAACTGTTTTTTTATGTCTCCCCCCTCACTGTGAAACGTGGACACACCCCTTTCCCTTATTAGGGAGGAGGAGAGCCTGTGGTATGTTGAATACGGGGTGAAGGTGTCGTCTTTGGGGTACGGCAAGTTTCTGTATTTATTGATGCTCGCTGCACGTTTGAGTGCATGGTGAGGGTGCCGATGATTTTGCTGGTGAGGGAGTGGGGTCGTTGCCTTGCTGTTTCCTGTTCCTGTGTGTGGGCAATTGCTGGGGGGGGGGGCTTGTGCTTTTACTTTCTAACATTTATCTGTCATTCATTCTTTGGGACTGTCCTCTATTTTCGGCGATGTTTGCGAAGAAAAATAATTTCAGGGTGACATTGTATACCTTTCTCTGACATTAAGTGTACCTGTTGAGCCCATTGGAACCCATTGCATGAGGGGATAAGGGGAGAAGGCAGGGGATTGAACTGAGGATGAAAATGGGGCAACCACAAGGAAAATGCGTAGCAGATTCGATGAGGAAAATGTCATATATTGATCAAATATATGCTAGCATTCTGACGCTCATGGGCGGGAGGTACTGGTGAAAATATAGAGATTACGACCTTGTACTTATCGATAAAGTAAGGTTTTGATGTCCTCCCACTGGGAAATTGCAAAGAAACTGGACGAGTGAACTATTGGAAAATCGCTCCTGATGGGTCCAACGTGTCATTTACATCACTTCACAGTAATAGTACACAAATCGTTTCTCTCCTTCTCTCCTTTTCCATAACCATTTTAAAGTAAACAGAATTATTTCCCTCGACTCAAATTGCGTGACGAAAGTTCCCCCCACCATTTGTCAAAATTAATTGTTTGGGAAAATGCTAAATGTTAACAAATTAAAAGGGAAAGATTTTTGCACTGTTCAAACTATTTTTTTTTTCTAAAACACTATTAGGAAATTGACTGAGGTTAACGACTTAAATTTAGGTTCACGTCCGTGGTTAACTGTCATCCAGCCATACACTCGAATACAGCCAACCGAAACAGCGCTCCCTCGGGGGCATTCTGCAAAACACAGTGCAAATGGTCACCTCCAGCTCAAAGCACATATAACACATCAAATATCGTAAGCAGTAAAAGGTAGTCATAACAAAATCCCACATCCCTGACTATCATGGCCTGTAATCAATGGTGCATGAGATGTTGTTCTTCGGCCACGTTCCGGAAAATGAACTGCGTAACAGTCCAGATTACGTGCTGGTGAAATCAATCCAGCTTCTCTTTCATGGAACGAACATGGAGGGCAACACCGACTCTACAGTCTGTAAAATTACTCATTTATTAGAACAGCATGAAACTAAAAAGCATGAAAGATTAACCGAGATTATTGATTCTATTTCATTTAGGATGCGTTATAGTATTGATCATTTCATTATGTGGTAGGAGAGATCATCCCTCGTGACCATGATGCATATTTATGCAAGATGCTGTGTTACCTGACGCATGATGGAAACTTCGGTGAAAAATAAAACAGATATCAGGAAGAGTTTGTGATTTATGAGGGCCGGGTTGAAATGTGTGGCTCTTTACCTCAACTGAAAACTAGTTTCAGTTTTCTTTAACATAATAAATCAATATCTGATTATCAAACCAAACTTTGAGAGCAGTCTTCAAAATATTATGTTCAGATAACTCATAAGGAACAGAGAACTCTTGAGGCTAACAAGTGGGAACGCTATGCCCAAATAAAAGTAACGAGGGAGTGATATACTGGTCATCTGGTAATTAGAAATTATGTTTCAAAAAGTCATCCATCAGTGTATACTTTTGGTAGCTCAAACTTGTTTCAAATTATACGTCATTAGAACTCCGCCACAGAGAGTCCCAAGTTTGTCTCCAAAAGGAGGAGGGTTGGACATGGTGTTAGTAACTCTATTTGTAAACAAACTCTGAGCTAAAGAGGTACCAACAAAAGCTCCAAAGATCTTATCCGTGCAGAGGAAAGTTTTTCGCCTAGAAGGTGGACTGATCAGTGAACTACTTGAAATCATAGCCCAGGAGAAACGACTCTGGCGAGGGACTGTCGGCAGCCTATGCCCCTCTCACGCTCCAGTCCGCTGACTCCTCATTTCTGTTAATTTTCATTTCCCCGTGTTCTACCTGGCTCCTTGATTAAAGGCACCTGATTAACATCCGAACCAGCAACATAACAACTCCTCCTTACATCCACTCGCAGTTGGACCCTCTTCCGAGCCAGTGCTTCTATGCATATTCCGGGCGCCAAGTATCGTGGACCATCTTCCGAGCCAGTGCGGCATTGCATGTTCCAGACCACGAAGAATAGTGGACCGTCATCTGAGCCAGTGTGGCAATCCACGTCCGGGCCGTCGAGAATTGTGGACTCTAAGTTGCTTCGGTGCCCGGAGCTGCTTTGGGAATTCTATCGCTTTCGTGGCCAGCTGAGTTTTCCCGGCACTTTGCCGTTACTCTGAGCCAATATAGAAATTGTCTGCCGTTGTTTGGCTTTGTCGTCCCGTGTCCAGCTGAAGATTTCAGGCCGTTTGCCGCTACGCCGAGTCAAGGTTCGAATTATCTGTCGTTGTTTGGTTATGTCGTTCCGTGTCCTAGTCCAAGTCCGGGCTCCGTTTTACGAATCCAAGTACAAGTCCAGCCTCCGTGTCCTATCTCCTCCTGTTTTGTTGTTCAACGTTCACGTTCGTGTAAGCATGTAATCCTCGCTGTCGGGCTTTCCTAGAAACGATTAATGAACACAGCCCTGTTAAAGCTACTTGCATGTCTGTGCCCTGCGGTTGGGTCCGCTTCCAGTCGCTCACTGCAACAGCCCAAGTAGGTGTGTTGGGCTTAAGAAGGTCGTCCATTCAAACAGTAATCATGAGACGAGAAAAATAATACAGCAAATATATTTCAACGACAGATCTATACATCGAAAGAAGAATAGGAAGAGAAACTTCATCGTTTGTTGAATAAATCATACCAAGTATAAGATCCTAGGATATTAGCTGTATAAACATAGCGAGACATTTACCGACAGCGTTAAATTCAAAATAAAGTCACTTTACATTTTGCATCACTGGCATCTGCCAAACTTTTCGGAACGTTTGAGCAACACACACAAAATACTGCTGGAACGCAGCAGGCCAGGCAGCATCGATAAGATAAAGTACAGTCGAAGCTTCGGGCCGAGACTCTTCGTCAGGACTGGTTAAACTTTAATTTCTAAATATCTTCGTGTTTGCGTTTTCAGAACATTTGTTTTCTTTACCACTCACGGAAAGATCTCACTTTAAATCACAGAGGGGGTTGAATTCCATTTACAACGTTACATTAAATGAATTACAAAACACACGGGAAAATTGCACAGTGGTTGCAAAATACCATACCATCTTTCATCTAAATCAGGGGTGTCAAACTCATTTTAGCTCACGGGCCGGATTGAGCAAAATGCAGCTTAATGCGGGCCGGATCAGTCGGACGCGTGCGAACGCAGCTTTCCTTGCCTCCTATTCTTCAGCCTGCTCTCATGTGTCTCAGTCTCTGCTATAACTACAACGTGTTTCACTTTACAAATTCCGTTTCTTATGAAGAAAACTGCCGAGCAAGACTGCCGAATAAACACTAAAAACTCTGAAAACCTGGTACCTGAATAAACTCAGCATTGGCCATATCATACGGCATAGGCGCTTCGATTACTGGGGCCAGCTTTAATAGTAATTAGGTATTATCTCGCGGGCCAAAGATAATTCCACCGCGGGCCGGATTTGGCCCGCGGGCCTTGAGTTTGACATATATGATCTAAATGATTGTAATTTTTCAATATCGTCATATTCTTCTCCGAAATTTTCGTCAAGCCGCAAAGGGGATTCTGGAAAGTGAGAAACAATACCTGTGAGTATTGCAGAAAATGCTGCCACAGCACAATAAATAATGTGAAATTAACTGCCAAGAATCAACCCTATAAGTGTCCATTCGACTCAAGGAAAAAAAATCACATTATCTCCAGAGACCGGAACAGTGCTCATGTTGCAAATAGTAAGCAAGGATAGCGAAAATTTCTAATCGTCAGCAGGTTAGGTAGCAATGGCCCAGACAGGAACAAGGTTAACGTTGCCAGAAGACCATAAAACATAAGAGCAGAATTAAACCATTCGGCCAATGAAGTGTGCTCCTCCATTCTATCAGGTCGTTTGTATTACCACTCCCCACCCAGACTCTTCCATTCTCCCGGTAAATTACCAGGAACCTATCAATCTCTGCCTTAAGTAAACACAGTGGACTGTCTTCCACAGCCGTCTGCGGCAGAGAACTCAACATGTAAGCTACAATTTCGCTAAAGAAATTCCTCCTTCTGTCTTCTAAATGGACGGCCCTCTATTCTGACGTTGTGCTCTCTGGTACTTGACTCAGTCACTATAAAACTAGTCCCCTCCATATACACTCTACCTAGCCTTCTCAGTATTCGATATGTTTCAGTGTAATTCCCTACGCCCATTACTCTGAACTATCGCTTAAACGTCGGAACAATTAAACGTTCCTAATACGTTAACGCTTTCATTCCCAGAATAATTCTCAAGAACCTCCTCTGTATGTTTCCAATGCTAGTGCAACGAACTGAGAACATCTTGCAATACACTACGCGGTATGACTAAAGCCTATAAAGCCTCAGCATTATTATTTTTGTTTTTTATATTCGTGTCCTCTCTAAAAGACTGTTCACAATACATTTGCCTTGCTCAAGACCGACACAAATCACAGGTTAATCTTTACGGATTCGTAAACAAGGCCTGTGTGAAACAAAGGATTTGCATCGAGAGGTGATACACCTGGCGCTTACATGAAATATAATTCTACTCATGATTCATATTCTGTCGACATTCCTCGGGGGTCTGTTCTTCGCAGATGTGTCAGTCTCCTTTCTACTCTTGTAGTCACACTGAATATATGTCAATCAGTATGTCCAGTCTTATAAAGGAGGGACAATGCTGAACCTGATTTTTGGGATGAGACCAATCAGGTGACTAACTCTTCAGCAGGAGACTGTATATGGGAAAAATGCCCAACATAAAATTTGAGGTAGTCATGGAAAAGATGATCACTGTCCTTGCCTGAGATCATTAAACAGGACTTTGGAAACTAAAAAATAATTAAGCAAGATCTGGAGAGAGTTAATTGAGAACGGCTATTTTAGGGCAAGTTCATATCTCAGATGTGGAGGGTGTTTAAAGACAAACTGCATTGACAGCAGTAAGAGCGATCCACAAGATGACAAGGTAAAAGAACCTCGGATATCGAGAGAACTGGTATTTATATTTGTTATGAAACCAGTAACTGGTTTCACTTACCAGCAAAGATAGATATGTCAGTTGAAGTCCAATGGTACTATTTTCAAAAGTTTTATTAATAAAGGGGCACAAAAATTAAGGTTAATACAAACATTCAGATAACATGCGTCAATACTCAATCTATAACGCAGGTACATTAATAATCACTCAGAAATAAGCTCTTTCGTTGTCTAGGGTATAATACTGAGTCCAATTGGAAATATAAAGAGTCACTCTGAAGTCTGCAGGCCTTTCCCTTTTTTGGTTTCACGTGTTGGTGAGAGAGAGAGATAAACGGAAAAACTTGCCCAAAACATCCGTGGAATCAGGGGAGCGATCTTCCCCGTTGTTAGTTAAAAGCGATCTTCCGTTGGTTCTAGCCACAAACTCCGCATTCGGAATTTAACGCACGTGGCTTACTTCAAAATGGCTTCCCATTCCCACGGGAAGCGGTATCGTGCTTCTCGGTGTCTCCTTGGTGCGTCTGAGGGTCGTCCTCTTTCAGACCCTTCTTTATACTGCCTCACGGGATCTCAGGTGTCAATCAGGTTGCAGGTGATGCAATCTCTCTCTCAACCAGCCCACTTTGCCCGAGGGCTTTACAATGTCCCTGCGAGTTGGC
This sequence comes from Hemitrygon akajei, assembly GCF_048418815.1. NCBI lineage: Eukaryota > Metazoa > Chordata > Chondrichthyes > Myliobatiformes > Dasyatidae > Hemitrygon > Hemitrygon akajei. The sequence continues at coordinate 203,399,425 of NC_133126.1, read as the reverse complement.
ACGTCTGCAGTTCCCAGGTGTCTCCTGAGAACAATGTCACAGTCGCCAGCTTTTGTCCCAGTGGAATGCGGTATCCAGCACGTCGCTGTCTTTCCATTTCCTGTGTCCATTCGGCCTGTCTCTCTCTCTCTCTTGCTCTCTCTCTCGGGTCATTGACCCCCCTTTCACTAGGGCCCTTGCAATTCTCACAAAGGAGGGGGCTGGTATCATAACAATATTCAAGCACAGAAAGGAAAAAAAAAATAAAATCGATCCCTTCAAGATAACAAAGATTATGGGTTCTATAGCTTTATCGATTCCTGTATTACTTCTATGTCTTTCTGTATTTTATGGCTATCCGGAGAGGACAAGGAGTTGTACCTACTTACACACTTTATTCAAAACATGAAACTTTGAATCTTTGAAAATAGGAAAGGACTAACGAAGGTGATCAGAAGACTTATGAGGAATCCAGAAATGACGTTGACGAGCAGTATTGAAGATAAAGTTAAGATATTCCATATATAAACCAGGATCAAAAGGATTACCAGGAAGAGGTTTGAAACTCTCAAGGATACAGGAGGAAATATGTACTTGTAGATGGAGGATGAGTAATTGAGTGTGCGTTGGTATTTACAAAGGAGAAGGACGCGATGGATGTGATGGTTTCTAATAATACTATAGCATTTGGATAAAAATGGAGCCGTATTGTTGGATCTATTGAAGAGGATGCAGGTAGATAAGTTACACCAAGTACTTCTTTTGGTATTAGTCTCGATGGGCAGAAAGGCTATTATCAGCTCCAATGTGTTATGCTATTCTCTTTCAAATTTATTCTATCAGCATTTGATTGTTTATATTTTAATTACTTTCGTTGTTGTGTGTTGTAATGCCCTTGTGTCTGATTCTAAGACCATAACTTATTTCCCTCTGTTCTAAAGAGACTACTGTGGGATAAAATTTTATGGAACTTACCTTCCATGTTTTCATTTTGGTAGCCATGCAAATCACCGTCCAGATAATATTCCAATTTATCTGCTGAGCCTATGGATTGCTGATCTACTGCTGAAAAGAATACCTAGACTTAATATGGACTAGTCAACTCACATTGAAAGCTAATCAATGCATGTTGTTTATATATAATTATCGACTCCAGGCCCAGTCTCCTGAATGGCGATCTCCTCATAAAATGGCTCAGGAAACTTGTGTATAGAAGGCCGTGACGTCATATCGCCTGAAATACCAGAAAGGGAAAGTTATCCGATGAACAAAACGAGCAGAAATTGCACCAGTTATTATCCTCTTTTTCTTTATATCCAGCAGCATCTGTTCGCCAAGAATGGGAATCAGAGTGATTTTGAATATCAGTCTCCTATCCGTGAAATTTGCTGCTTTGGGTCAGCAGTAAATTGCAATACATACCCGTGTATACTATTACATTTCAATAAAAATAGGTATTAAATAAATTATTATTGCAGAAAGAGAAAAAATGACATATCAACCCATGACACTGAGCTGGTCTGAAGTTTCGGCACGAACCAGATCACTAGGTTTCAGCCGTTGCTAACCTGCTGAGGATTCGATATTGTCTTGATAGTTGCTGCAGGATGAATAGCATTCCGAGCTCACACGCAAAAAATGCATGTTTCCGAGTTTATCATTTCATCTCCCTGCCTCAACTATCTACGTTCTGCTCAATTCCTCTTCACCTAAAACGTGACCCTAAACCATCTATTTCGGCTCCTCGTCTATCTGGCATCTTCTCCGATCTTTCCAGTCCTGATGAGGGGTCTCGTCCCGAAACTTAACTTAATTTCCCTCCCTATAGACCATACTTGAGAAACCTATTAAAACATAGACTTAAAAAAACATAGAAATCGTACAGCACAATACAGGCCCCACGGCCCACAAAGTTGTGCCGAACATGTCAGTACCTTAAAAATCAGTAGGCTTACTCATAGCCCTCTAAGCTCCATGTACTCCAGAGCTCTCTTAAAAGACTTTATCGTACTCGCCTACACCACAGTTGCCGGCAGACAACCCCACGCACTCACCAGTCTCTGAGTAAAGAACGACTTACCCGTGACAACTCCTCTATATCTACTCCCCAGCACCTGAAACGTGTGTCCTCTTGGGGTAACCTTTTCAGCTCTGGGAGAAAAAGTCTCTAACTATCCACATGATCAATGCCTCTAATCATCTTATACACCTCTATCAGGTCACCTCTCATCCTGCGTCGCTCTATGGAGAAAAGGCCGAGTTCACTCAACCTATTCTTTTAAGGCATGCTCCCCAATCCAGGAAACATCCTTGCAAATCTTCTCTGTAATCTTTCTATGGCTTCCACATCCTACCTGTAGTGAGGCGATCACAAATGAGCACAGTACTCCAAGTGGGGTCTGAGCAGGACGCTATATAGCTGCAACATTACCTCTAGGCTCCTAAGCTCAATTCCACGATAGATGACGGCCAGTACACCAGACCCCTTCTTAAGCACAGCCTTTTGTGTTGTTCCTCTGCTTTGTCAGTATCCACAGAATCTCTGTGATTTTTTTTTGTTGCTATTTCTTTATTTCGCAATCAAAGCACGCACAATCCATGACTGGCTGTTAAATTTAATGAGATGAGATATATGTGCCCACTGTGGATCCTCTGTACACAAGTGTATATTAGAAAATTAGAAACCCTACAGCACAATACAGACCCCTCTGCCTACATAGCTCTTCTGAACATGTCCTTACCCTTGAAATTACCTAGGGTCGCAGATAGCCCTCTATTTTACAAAGCTCCATGTATCTATCAGGAGTGTCTTAAAAGACCCTATCACATCCACCTTCACCACGGTCTGTGGCCTCCGACGGTCGTGGTCGACCATGGGTACTGTGCCTCTTGTAGTCATTGGAGCGAAGCTGGAGTGGGCTCTCCAAGGCGCAAGCCAGGAAAGAGTTAATATGGAGATCCGTCTGTTACTCCTGCAGTGGGATCCTCCTTACAATGCTGATGACAGATCCAAAGGAGTAATGAAAGTTGATGCAGCTTGGTGCAAGCATCATCGCAGGAGTTGCTGTGCCGGTGCTAGGTATAGCAGGAGCCGCCTTCGAGACTCCACTTCCATATTTTTCCACGGGCTTTACTCCCAAAGCCTTTCCCATAAGCGGGTATAGCTGCAAAGCAGCGGAGGTTTGAAATCCGATTTTTGACTACCCTACATGAGATACCATCTTTGGTTAACGAGCCCCATCTGCGCTGAAGAACTGGTTTTAAATCGCCAATGGTCCGGCTTTGCCCCCTCTCCTGTCAGTGAGAACAGCTCCGGCGGGAATAAGAACTATGGCACACGTGAAGGCAGGGAGTTGGACCTGGTTGTAGGAGGCTATTTGGGACCCACACCATGGAGAACATTTGTTTAGCGGTAGGGTCTCGTCCGCATTGCCAGCCTTCGGTTATGTCTATCATCGTAGAAACCAGTCCATTCCACGCACACTCAGAATAAGGAGAAGGAGGTGGTCTTTTAACTTCCCGATGTTCTGACATTTATCAAGGCTGATGTGATTGCGGGCTAAATCTGTATTCCTGTCCGTTGTTGGCAGTTAGATCATTGTTTCTCCCCAAGGAACATACACAAAAGTAGAAATATATGGAGAGTGAGAGAGAGAGAGAGAGAGAGAGAGAGAGAGAGAGAGAGAGAGAGAGAGAGAGAGAGAGAGAGAGAGAGAGAGAGAGAGAGAGAGAGAGAGAGAGAGAGAGAGAGAGAGAGAGAGAGAGAGAGAGAGAGAGGAGAGAGAGAGAGAATGAGAAAGAGAGAGAGTGAGAGACAGAATGAGAGAGAGGGAGAGAGAGAAAGAGAGAGAGAGAGGAGGGGGAGAGAGATTCTTCGCAACACAACTTTATGTGATAGAATAAAGAATATGATGATGTGCCTTCATCAAATTCATCTGCAGGATCCGCTCTCAGTGAGCAACAATGCTTACATCATCTCAGCCACACACAGAAATATTTGTCTGTACCTACTGCTCTCTGTTAAGCAGACATCCTTCAACATGCAGCAATACTCCGAATTGTCTGCAAAACACTGTGTAAGCGGATTAGTGTTTTCTGTCTGCAGCGAAAAGAGATAAGTAGTTGCGTGTTGTAGGCATGCAAAATGATAAGAGGCATAACTCAAGTGGATTTAATGAGCATTTATCCCAGGGCGGAAATGGGAAAAACGAGGCGGCATAACCTTAAGGTGATTTGAGGGATGTACAGCGTAGACGTTGTTTTACAGGCTGATGAATGAAACGTCTTGTTCCGTGCCGTGATGCAGGCAGATGTAAGAGGGACACTTACAAAACACCTAGATAAACATGCATATAATAGACAAAATGGAGGGCCATGTAGGCGGGATGGGGTATATCTAAATGATGTGATGGCCATTACAAAGACTTGGATGACTCAGGGACAGGAACAGTTACTTCAAGTGCTGGGTTCCAATGAGACAGGGAAGTTATGGTAGGATACAGGAATCGTGGTGTACAAAGGCTGTATTAAACCTAGACAAGAAGAAAAGAAAAGCTTACAAAAGTTTCAGAGAGCTAGATAATTTTCGAGATCTAGAAGACCATAAGGCTATTAGGAAAGAGCTTCAGAACGAAATTAGGAGAGCCAGAAGGGGCCATGAGAACGTCTTGGCTAACAAGACTAAGGAAAACTCCAAGGAATTCTACAAGTTCGTGAAGAGCAAGTGGAAAAGTCGTGAAATAATAGGACCTACCCAGTGTGACAGTGAGAACGTGTGAATGGAACCGGAGCAAATAGTAGAAGTAAATAATGAATACTTTACTTCAGTATTCACTATGGAAAAGGATCTTGCAGTGATGTCTTGCAGCAGACTCAAAAGTTTGAGCGTGTAGATATTAAGGAAGAGGATGTGCTGGAGCTACTGGAAAGCATCAAGTTAGATAAGTAGCCGAGACGGGAAGAAATATACCCCAGGCTACGATGGGAGGCGAGGGAGGAGATTGCTGAGCCTCTGGCAATGCTGCTCTAGTGACATACCTGCCAGCAGCTCCTTCCAATTTACTTTGGTCATCTCGTCTGTCATACCACTACCATTTTCCTTACTCCACTGAAATACAGCTATATAAGAATTTATATTGCCCCTATCAACTTTCAAGTTAAACACAATCATATTATGATGTCTGATTCCTATGTGCACTTTACTGTAAGCTCTCTAATCGTTTCCAGTGCATCACCTAACATCCAATCCAGTATAGCTGATCACCTAGTAGGCTCAACGACAGAGACATTGTCCTTTCAACTGGTGTTTCGAGCTACTTTTGAGGAATTGCTTGGCTATTTTGGGCCAAATAATGAATTTAGACGAGGAATCTGTGGTTCACCCAGTCAAAGCAAATCACTTTACTGCTCGGAGCAGTAGGGAGAGTAATGGGAAACCCCCAAAATTCACAGAATACCTGAGGGAGAGGCCCTCTTGGTGGATGCTCTGGAAGTCCACGAAGATGAGTCTGCTGTGCCTGCTGGGGTGCTGGTGAGGCCTGAACTGCAGAAGTCCGCGGTTGTAGAGGGGAATACGATGGCAGTGATTGTTCGGAACACGAGGAAGAGGGAGGTCACCTTCAAGAGGGGGATGCCCCAAGCGCAACTCTTCTCACTGACAGACATGTCTAGTGTCTTGTCAGACAAGCGGGAAACAAACTATCTGCAAAAGCGAGAAAGTTGACCGCTCAGTCATTCTACTTTGCGGTCTACATTGGTAATGTGAGTTGGAAGAGGATCTTGAGAGAGTAGATGTTGAAGTCGGAATGTGTCTTTTCCACTCACAAATTTGATGTGGATTGTTTGAAGTGCACTCTGCACACTATCCAGAAGACCAAGGCCACCCCGTCTAGAGAGTGTTAGTAGCAACTGGCCCCTGCAGATGTGAAAGCATTCGACAGCATTTCTGTAAGTAGAAGGATGCGCGATCACCACTGAGTCCAGAAACCCCTATGCGTCCCCAGTAGTAGTGGCCAGGAAGAGAAATGGGAAGGTACGGGTGTGTGTGGACTCTAGGACTTTGAATAGGCGTATCATGTGCGACCAGAATACGGTCACAACGATCGAAGAAGCGTTGGGCTGTCTGAGTGACGCGAAGTTGTTCAGTGTTCTGGGCTTGAGGAGTGGATATTAATAGATACAGATTAGCGAGGCTGACAAAAAGAAGTCGGAATTTATATGTCCGCCGGAGTTCTTCCAATTCGAAAGGATGCCCCGGAGAATATCAAGAGCCCTTGCGATCTTCCAATGTGTCATTGAGAAAACTGTAAGGGTTATAAACTTGCTGGAGTTATTGGTGCATCTGAATGTCGTCATAGTATTTGGGCCAACCGTGGAGGAACATGACGCATTGCTACTGCAGGTGCTAGGCGGCCTGAAAGATGAAAGATTAAAACGTTCCCTGGACAAGTGCCATTTCTGCATGACATATGTCAGCTACATTGAGCACATAGTCTTAACGGATGGAGTAGCTATGATCCGTTTAATTCAGAGACGATGACACGTGGCCAGGCCCCTGACATTGAGTGCTTTGCGCTTGTTCTTTGACTTCTATGGGTACCATTGGAGGATCGTGAAAGGCTACGCGAGTGTGAACCACACTTTAAATCAGCTTCTGTGTGGTTACCCTCTCCTGGGGCAGAAAAAGAGGAGCACGAAAGTCCAATGACCGGTGGGTGCTTTCCTGCCCTGTGCCTGACACTAGAATGATCTGGGTCTTTGGGTCACCTGCAGAGGAATAGAGAAGACGCCGGAGCGGAGACAGTATACGACGAAGGCCGGGTGTTCGGCGAAGGGGAAACCGGGAGATCCAACTTATGAACGTAACACTGTTCGATGAAAATAAGGTTCTACTTCAATAACCCTGCTGTTAAATTAGGAATTGTAAAGGTAAATCGGTTAATTGTATGCTGTGAACTGTTTGTGATTTTGTGGTGCTGATTTGCAGCAGGGTAACAAATCACCCAACATCCACAAAAACAGGGGGATTAGCGGTGGACTCGCTTCACAATCTCACCCGCTTGGCAGAGCCAGAGATTGTCTTCCCCAGAGTAAACGCGGCTGACAAAGTACGTCAGCTTATACTCTGGGCTTTTAGATACACACTTTGAGTACCTTATTTGCTATCGTTTCAGATTTTGTATCCTTGGTGCGTTGACGCTCAGCCTATTGGCTGCAACTAACTCCCATCAGTAGCCTTCCCCTCCTGACTATCTGACTGCACGCTCTCTTGACATTTTTTATACCATCCGTCCTGTCCTGAGGCCCTATACTCCGATTCTAACCCCGCTGCCAAGTTGTTTAAACCCTCCCCAACAGCTCTAATGTCCGCGATAATATTTGTTCCCACCACCCCCCCCCCCGGGTTCATATGCAATCAGTAACTTTTGAACAGGTCATACCGCCCCCAGAAGAGATCCCAATTATCCAAGAACCTGGAGCTCTGCTCTCTGCACCACTCGCTTCTCAGCCACGCATCTATCTACCAAATCATTCTGTTTCTACTCACACTGGCACAAGCAGCATTGCAGAAAATTCTACCTGGCAGGTCCTGCTTCTCAGCTTTCTCAGCTAACTCTCTAAATTTTCTTTTCATGACCTTATTGCTTTTCATTCCTATGTCATTGTGGAAAGACACGTGGACGTTATCTGATACATCACTGACCCTGGCACCGGGGAGGCCATATGTCCCATATATGTCTACATATGAATGGGACATATATGTCTATATGTCCGATCACGACCACAGAATCTCCTGTCTGTTCCCCTCACTATCGGGTCCCTTATCGCTACCGCTCCCTTCTCTCTCTTTCCGTTCTGCACCACGGACCCATGATCAGTGCCTGAAAACTGGTCGCGTGGCATTATCCCGGGCGGACATCTCCCACGAAAGTATCCAAAACGGTACACTTGTTTTTGAGGAGATGGACATAGGGGTCTAACTGTCTATTTCCATTTCTCTAGACAGTAACACGACTGCTTGCCTCCTTGCCTCCAATTATGACCTCGCTCTCCCGTATAAACCGAAGGTCATATAGTTGCTTCTCCGGATAGCTAACACGGTCTTCATGGAGCTGCAGCCAGATGCACTTCACGTAGATGCGTTTGAATGCGATTCCCATACCGCTCATTCCTCTGAAATCAAGTGAGTACAGACCCAGGACCAAAAAAAGCTGGTATTATGATGAGCCTCTGACTCCCGGAAAAAAATTCGGGGAAGTTATTTGAACTCAGTCCAATGTCAGCACATAATTCTCTAGATAAGGGGAAAACTTGTAAAACTCCTAGACAGACTTCATTACCTCTTAAATGTCGGTGAGAATCTTCGGAGAAAATCTGGTGGAGTTTTTCGAGGTTATTTTTGGGAATTAAGGGATTGACACACCAGGAGCGTTTGGCGGCAGTGGGATTATGCTCACTGCAATTTAGAAAAATGTGGGGTTCTGAATGTGACCGACAGAATGTTGAAATGATTATATAGGATATCGGGAGGATGTTTGCTATAGTGAGGTATATCGAACCAGATGGCATTGCCTTTTAGAACAGGACAAGCAGGATTTCTTAATTTTTTCCCCAGTGTGTAGTTTATCCATGGAATACCCTGCTACATACTGAGAGGGAAGCGAAAATTATGGGAAACATAAGGCGGAATGTGCTTATTTCCTGATTGGCCAAACCATCACAGATTATGTGGAGAAGGTCGAAGTGGTTGAGTGGAATCCGGGATCAGCGTTGATGGAATCGCGGAGCAGACTGGAATGGTTAATGGCTTAATTTTGCTGCTATGTTTTATTGTGACTGTGATGTGCACTTATGCAAAATTTACAGTTAATTGCCTCATGCTGGAATCCTCGGGGAAGGAAAAAAGAAAACAAAGATATTGGGAAACCAGGCAGTTATCTTGAATTAATAGATGCATGAAGACTGGTTTAAAATCTGTGGATCTCTGTTGATCCTAACTGTAAAATAGTGAAATCCCTCTTTACTGGACGCCACTGGAAATGCATCTCGTTGATGGACTGAAGGGATAGGTAAATAGGGGTTTAGATTAAAAAAGATTAAAAGACGATTATTAGTTAAGGATCAATTTCCTTATAGGTACCTTATCTTAGTTGTTGGACAGCCAAAAAGGAACCTTACCCAACAACAAGTGACGTATCAGACATTGTTCCCTAATAGTGTTAGTCTTAGTTTCAAATAAGGAACTGTCTGGTCGCACAAAGATTTTTGATGTATAACATAACTCAATAAGGGAAGGATGGCGTGGGGGAGGGGGTAGAACGTTCGAGTCGAGGGGGAGCTGTCAACATGAGGAACTGTGGTTGTATCGAGGCTAGTCTTGACAGAAAATAATTATAACAAACCAATGATGATTTTACATCCAATTATATCTTAGCATGTGATCAAAACTGTTCTAAAACTGTATTAACTCGCGTAATTATAATATTTCCTGTAATGATCAATGTTATCAATTGTGTGGAATTGTGTTCGGGGGAGAGCAGAGTCCGGACTGTCTCTTTGGGACATCAGTCTGTAACTTCCCCCATAGCATGCTGTGACCAAAAATTTTGGTGAAGTTTCGCTCGTTTTATGATTTTATTGCGTCCTTGGTAATTGCGCCTTTGCATCGGGTAGATCCGTCTTTGACATCGTTAGTTTCAACACGAACAGCCACTGCATTCATTCCACGGCCAGGAGCCAACATTTCTGATCAGTACATATAGGGTGTTTATGCCTTTAGTCCAGCCAATTACCTGAGATTGGACTGTCTCGCTCACTCAAACCATGGTGTGTGTGAATGCTGTATGATTTACTACCCCATCGCCCTCCACCCTTGCAAACGCCTTCAGCAAGAAATAACAGACCTTACACTGCATGCAAAGATAAAGGAAGTATACCCAGGAATATTAACAAACGATCCGTTATTAAAGAAAAAAAAAGAAAACATAAAGACACATCATAACTAAATTTCTCAAGTGAACACCTACGTTGGAGCTCATCTTACGTTTGTCTTTGTCTCTTGAGCAAGACCCTTGTTCTGCGTGAAAGCACACACCATTTTCCGATTATAGCTCGAAATCCACTTCGAACAAACGGGCTCTCTCACTGGAGTATTGGTCTACCGTGCCTGATCATTCATCTACACAGAGCACCTTGTGTAATAAGGACCACAGCCTGAGCCATTTTCCTTTCTATCTTCTGGCAGCTCCAGACAAAAGACCTCGACCCATATCAGTCTTGCACACAAAAAACAGTCTGCCCAGCATTCTCTGGAAACCATTTTCACCATGGCCATAGAATGACATGATATTCCTAAGTTTTAAAGATAATACCTAAACATACCGGAAAAATGAACAGACTGCTCTTACAAAAATGCTAAAATAAAATACCTACAACACAGCAGTAAAAATCGGAACCAGGGCGTTATAATGCATCAAGCAATAGAAACGCAACATAGAAAACCTACAGCACAATGCAGGCCCTTCGGCCCACAAAGTTGTGCCGAACATATCCTAACCTTAGAAAGTACTAGTCTTAGCTATAGCCCTCTATATTACTACGCTCCATGTACCCATCTGAAAGTCTCTTAGAAAGCCTTATCAGATCCGCCTTCAACAGCGTTGCCGGCAGCCCATTCCACGCACTCACCACTCTCTGAGTAAATAACTTACCCATGACATCTCCTCTGTACCTACTCCCTAGCATCTTAAACCTGTGTCCTCTTGTGGCAACCAGTCCAGTCCCGGGAAAGAGCCTCTAGCTATCCGCACGATCAACGTCTCTCATCATCTTATACACCTCTATCAGGTCACCTCTTATCGTCCTTCGTTCCAAGGAGAAGAGGCCGAGTTCACTCAACCTATTCTCATAAGGCATGCTCCCCAATCCAGGCAACATCCTTCTAAATCTCCTCTGCACCCTTGCTAATGGCTTCCACATACATCCTGTAGAGAGTCGACCAGAACTGAGCACGGTACTCCAATTGCTGCAACATTACCACTCGGCTCCAAAATTCAATTCCACGTTTGATGAAGGATAATACACCATACGCCTTCTGAACAACAGAGTCAACCTGTGCAGCTCCTTTGAGCATCCTATCGACTCGAACCCAAGATCCCTCTCATCCTCTACATTTCCAAGAATCTTACAATTAATACTATATTTTTCCATCATATTTGACCTACCAAAATGAACTACTTCACACTTATCTGGGCTGAAATCCATCTGCCACTTCTCAGCCCAGTTTTGCACTCTATCGATGTCCAACTGTAAACTCTGACAGCCCTCCACACTATCCACAACACCCGATGTCAGATCAATATTCCATTGTCAACCCAAATTTTAGAGCAGCCTAATTACCTCTAAAAATTTCCTTTAATTAAATAGGAATTGAAGTTTACAACATGAAATGATCGATCAGATAAATAAGACAGAATGACATGTCAATCACACGGAAATTAGTAAATATGTTTTACAACTGTATCAAGAATCAACACTTTAGGTTGGTTTAAACTATATAACTTGAACGTCATTAGAAATCCTCCAGTGAACGTCCCAAACCAGGCTCCGAAACGGCAGGATTAGTGACGGTGTTAGATACCCTGTAAAAAGCACGAATCACAACTCCAAAAAAACTCATCCCTGGGAACATTATCTTCCTCTAGAACATGGCCTAATCTGTGTACAAATTTAAATAATGGTCTTGGACAGAGGACTCTGGCATGCGTCTCCCGGCATACTTTGCCACGATATATTTAATGGTCTCAGGTATGTCGTTCATTCAATACAATAATAAAGAGACGGGAAACATATTTCAGCAAATGTATTTCCTGAAAGCATGCACACGTTAAAAGAGCAAATGGACGAAAAGCTGCATCATTTGTTGAATAAACCACACCGAATATAATGCGTGTATAAAAAAAAGCTGGACATGTACCATCTGTGTTAAATTCAGCTGAAGCGATCTTACACATTGTACCATTGGTATTTGCCGAACAGTTCAGGTGATATGTTCTGTTTTCCATAAACGAGAGGATTTCACTGTAAATCACGGAAGCAGATGAATTCTATTTCCAACATTACTTTAAATGAGTTTCAAAACATTCGAGGAAATGGCACGTTTGTTGTAGCGGTCCATAAAATGTTTAATCTAAATGATTCTGGTTCTCACATCTTCAAGTCCAATTAGTCAACTTCGTCATATACTTCTCCAAACATTTCGTCAAGCGGCAAAGGGGATTCTGAAAAGCGAAGGACAATTCCTGAGTGTATAAAGAGTATTTTATAATGTGAAGGTTACTCCCAGTGAACAATCATTTAACCATCGCGTATTCTCGAAAAAATGTCTCTCAATATCTGCAGAGATTTACACTGCACAGTTGATGCAAATAGGAAAGAAGAACATAAAAAAAGTTTTTAAATTGTCAGGAAGTATGTAGCAATGAGAGAGATACGACCACAGTTAAAGTTACCAAATCCATAAGAGCAGAATTTGATGATTCGCACAATTAAATCTGCTCCTCCATTCCATCGTGCCTGATATATTATTCAACCACATTATCTTCCCTCGTGAATAACCTACCAACCTCCGTCCAAATGTACAGAATGTTTTGAACTCCATAACCGCCTGTGGCATTGATTTCAACAGTTGTACTACCCCTCGGCCAAAAAAATATCCTACTTAACTCTCTTCTAAATGGACGTCACTCTCCCACTGTAGACCACATCCTGTCCACATACAAAAATTGCGGAGGCCACTCAGTATCTGATATGTATTACTGAGATTCCCCACTCCTCTATTATAGACAATAGACAATAAGTGTAGGAGTAGGCCGTTTGACACTTCGAGTCAACACCGCCATTCAAAGTGACCATGGCTGATCATCCACAATCAGTATCCCGTTCCTGCCTTCTCCTCATACCATTTGATTCGGCAATCTTTAAGAGCTCTATCTTACTCTTTCCTGAACGCATCCAGAGAATTGGCTTCCACTGCCTTCTAAGGAAGAGTATTCCATAGATCCACAACTATCTGGGTGAAAAACGTTTTTCCTGAACTCAGTTCTAAATGAAATATTCTGAAACTGTGACCTCTGGTTCTGGACTCCCCAAACTTCAGTAACATGTTTCCTGCCTCTAGCGTGTCCAACCCCTTAATGGTCTTATATGTTTCACTCAGATCCCCTCACATCCTTCTAAATTCTAGTGTATACAAGCCCAGTCGCTCCAATCTTTCAACATATGACAGTCCCACCATCCCGGGATTCATCGTCGTGAACATACGCTGAATTATGTCAAGTTAGGAAAAGGGGACGTACAACGAGATCTAAGTGTCCTTGTTCATCAGTCAGTGAAAGTAAGCATGCAGGTACAGCAGGCAGTGAAGAAAGCTAAAGGCATGTTAGCGTTCATAAGAAGGGGAGTTGCGTACAGGAGAAAAGAGTTTCTTATGCAGTTGTACAGAGCCCTGGTGAGACCACACCTGGAGTATTGTGCTCAGTTTAGGTCTCTAAATATGAGGAAGGACATTCTTGCTATTGAGGGAGTGCAGCTTAGAAATCGCGGGCGCATGGAAAATCAATTTTAAATGTTCTATACATTCAGGATCAGTTCTTGAGAATTGGTGTATAGCTAATGTTATCCCATATTTTAAGAAAGGAGGGAGAGGTTAAAAAGGGAATTATAGACCAGTTCGCCTGACATTAGTGGTGGGGAAGATGAAATAGCGGCACATTTGGACAGTAGTAACATGATCGGTCCGAGTTAGCATGGATTTACGAAGGTTAAAAACATGCTTGACTAACCCTAACCCTAACCCTCACCTTCTCCAGCTATTTGTCTCCTGACATTTCGGGGTGACTATCTCCCTGAAACTCCTGTCTATTGCTGCTTCTGCCTCACAAATGATCCGAAGTTCATTCAACTCCAGCTTCAGTTCCCTAACTCGGCTCGTCAGGAGCTGCAGCTGGATGCACATTTACATGTGTAGTCATCAGGGACAATTGTGCTCGCCCTGACTTTCCAAAGACTGCAAACGTATCCTTGCGTCGTTCTATCCTCTCACGGTTTATCGTTTTGCACTTGATGTAAATACATGTTTTTTTTCTGTATTCTGCTTGCCAGTGACACTTCTTGACTATCGCTGGGTCTCGTCACTGGTTAATTAGTTCCTTTCTGTCTTTAAATGTTCAGAAGTTCATTTTATTGTCAAAGTATGTATGCCAAGTACTACCTTAATATTTGCCTTTTTACCGATATTCATCAATTACAGAAACAAATACATAAATGTAATGCAGAAAACCTATAAACCCATGGAACCTATGTTCTTTATAGTCTTGAAGAGATCTAAGTTATCGTACTCCATTATCCACTTGACTAAATTTACCAGCTGTCCCAATATGTAGGGTTCCTTTGCTTTGCCAACCTTAACCTTCAATCTTACAGAGGTATTTTCAGTGCACTTTGTCTTTAAACATCCTCCACCTCTGCGATATCCACTTGCATCGAATTACCTGTTCTCAGTTAATTATTTCCAGTTCCAGATTAGTCCTCTATTAGTCAGCTGGGACTTGCTTAATGGTCTCTGGCAGGGTCCGTGGTCATCCTTAATCATGTCTACCTTGTAACCGTCACTGATCTAGAGCCGGATTCTTCGTCACCGACCGAGTGCTGGTTTCTCAATCACTGGCCGAGTGCCGGTTTCGCCGTCACTGTCAGAGAGCCATTTCCCCCGTCACTGACCGAGCGGGGGTTTCCCCGTCACCGACAGAGCGCCGGTTTCTCTGTCACCGACCGAGTGCAGGTTTCTCCGCCACTGACCGAGTGCCGGTTACTCATTCACCGACCGAGTTGATAGACAGGACCTCTAGGGTTGCAATCTCAGGATTACTATCCGTGCCACGTGTTAGTGAGGCTAAAAATAGGAAGATAATGCAACTAAATACGTGGCTAACGAGTTGGTGCAGGAGAGAGGGTTTTCATGCTTCTGGACAAATGGGCCTTGTTCCATGAAAGGTGGGACCTGTTCGACGGGACGGGTTGCAACTGAACTGGAGGGGGACTAACATCCTTACGGGAAGTTTGCTAATGCTGTTCCGAAGGGGTTAAATCAAGATTTGCAGAGGAAGGGGAACCAGAGTGTTAGAGCTGATAGTAAGGTGGAGGATGATAAATGTCATGCGAGAACTGCAGGTATAGTGCATAGAGTAAAGCAAGATCCAACATATAAAGATGTTTTGAGGAAAGAGAAGCATAATAAAGGTTGTAAGATAGAAGGGCAAAAGTGCGTGTACTTCAATACCAGAAGCATCAGGGACAAAGGAACAAAGGAACAAATGTGATGAACTGAGAGCTTGAACACATACATAGAATGATGATGTAGTGGCCAGTACAGAGACTTGGCTGACACCATGGCAGGAATGTATTCTCGATATTCCAGGATTTCAGGGCTTTAAAAGGGATAGAGAAGTGGAAAATGGAGAGGAGGGTTGTCATGGGGTGGGATACCTTTACTGCAACAGAAAGGGTGGGTAATGTAGCAGGATCCTCTTTGAGTCAGTATGAGTGGAAGTGAATAAAAGGAAGGGAACAGTTACTCTATTGGGAGTATTCTATAGGGCCCCTGATAGCAGAAGAGTCACCGAGGAGCAGATTGCGAGGCAGATTTTCGAAAGGTGCAAAAATAACTGGGTTGTTATCAGGCGTGACTTTAACTTCCCTAATATTGATTGGCACCTGATTAGTTCCAATGGTTTAGACGGAGCAGTGTTTGTTCAGTGTGTCCAGGACGGATTCCATTCACAGTATGCTGATAAGCTGTCTAGGGGTAATGAATACCAGATCTAGTTATAGGTAACAAACCGGGGCAGGTCACAGATCTGTCAGTGGGTGAGCATCTAAGGGACAGTGACCACCGCGCTCTGGCCTTTAGCATTATCATGGAAAAGGATAGAATCATAGAGGGCAGGAAGAAAATAACGGCGGAAGGGCAAATTATGAGACTATTAGGCTCGAACATGCGGGTGTGAATTGTATTGTTTTTTTTTGCAGGAAATGCACTATTGACATATGGTCGATGTTTAAGTATCTCTTGCAGGATGTCAGGGATAAATTTTTCCTGGAGAGGAAGATAATGAATGGTAGGGTGAAGGAACCATGGGCGACAAGTGAGGTGGAAAATATAGTCAGGTAGATAAAGGCAGCATACATGAGGTTTAGGAAGCATGTCTATTGAGGAATATAGGGTAGCAAGAACGTATCTTTATAAGGGGCTGAGGAGAGCAACAAGGGGGCATGAGAAGGCCTTGCCGAGTAGGCTAAGTAAAAACCCCAAGGCATTCTTCAATTATGTGCAGAACAAAAAAATGACAGAAGTGGAGGTAGGACCAGTTAGAGAAAAACTTGGGAAGATGTGCCTGGAGGCTGTGGAAGTGAGCGAGGTCCTTTCTTCGGTATTCACCAATGGGAGGGAGTTGGATGACGGTAAGGACAAAATGAGTGAGGTTGATGTTCTGGAGCATATTGATATCAAGTGAGAGGTGATGTTGGAATTGTTAAAATACATTAGGACGGATAAGTCCCCGGGGTCTGATGGAATATTCCCCAGGCTGCGAGGGAAGAGTTTGCTGAGCCTCTGGCTAGGATTTTTCTGTCCTCGTTGTCCATGGGAATGGCGCCGTAGGATTGGAGGGAGGCGAATGTTGTCACCTTGTTCAAAAAAGGTAGTGGGGAATAGTCCAGCTAATTACAGACCAGTGAGCCTTACGTCTGTGGTGGGAAAGCTGTTGGAAAAGAATCTTAGAGATAGGATCTATGGCCATTTAGAGAACCGTGGTCTGATCACGGACATTCAGCATGACTTTGTGAAGGGCAGATCGTGTCTAACAATCATCGTGTCTTCATGTCCTGACAAAGGGTCTCGGCCAGAAACGTCGACAGCGCTTCTCCCTATAGATGGTGCCTGACCTGCTGTGTTCCTCCAGCATTTTGTGTGTGTTGTTTAAATTTACAGCATCTTCAGATTTCCTCGTGTTCGTATCTAACAAGCCTGTTAGAGTTCTTTGAGGAGATGACCACGTATGTAGATGAAGATAGTGCAGAGGATGTGATTTTCATGGATTTTAGAAATGCAATTGACAAGGTTCCACACGGTAGGCTTATTCAGAAAGTCAGAACGCATGGGATATAGGGAAGTTTGGCCTGGTGGATTCAGAATTGGCTTGCCTGCGGAAAGCCGAGGGTCTTGGTGAAAGGAGTACATTCGGAGTAGAGGGGTGTGACTAGTGGTGTCCCATAAAATCGGTTCTGGGACCTCTACATTTCGTGAGGGTAGTGGGGTAGTGGATGTAGTGTAGTACGGAGGGTTGGCAAGTTGGCAGATGACACAAAGGTTCGTGGTTTTGTGGATGATGTACAAGATTGTCGAAGATTGCAGTGAGACATTGATAGGATGCAGAAATGAGCTGAGAAGTGAAAGATGGAGTACAACCCGGAGAAGTATGAGGTGCTACACTTTGAAACGACAAACTCCAAGGCAGAGTACAAAGTAAATGACAGGAAACTTGCTAGTGTGGAGGAGCAGAGCGATCTGTGTGTACATGTCTACAGATCCCTGAAAGTAGCTTCACAGGTAGAAAGGGTAGTTAAGAAAGCTTATGGGATTTTAAATTTCTTCATCTAGGGAGAGAGTTTATGAGTCGCGAGGTAATGATGAGGTTCTATATAACTCTGGGTAGGCCACCCTTGGATCACTGTGTCCAGTTCTGGTCGCCACACTATTGGAAAGATGTGGAAACATTGGAAAGGGTACAGACGACATTTGCCAGGATACTGCCTGGTTTAGGGTGTATGCATTATGATCAGAGTTTAAAGGAGCTAGGGCTTTAAGGTTTTGGAGAGAAGGAGGATGAGAGAAGACATGATAGAGGTATACAAGGTGTTAAGAGTGGTAGTTAGAGTGGACAGCTCGCTCATCTTCCCCAGTGCACCACGGCTCAATACAAGAGGACATAGCTTTAAGATAAGGGGTGGAAATTTCTAGGGGGATATTAGAGGAAGGTTTTTCACTCAGAGAGTGGTTGGTTCGTGGAATGCACTGCCTGAGTCAGTGGTGGAGGCAGATACACGAGTGAAATTTAAGAAACTACTAGACAGGCATAAGGAGGAATTTAAGGTGGGGGCTATATGGGAGGCAGTCTGGGTTTAAGGTTTGACACAACATTGTTGGCCAGAGGGTCTGTACTGTGCTGTAGTCTCCTATGTTCTGTGTTCTATACAGGGGGAAATACATACTTGGTGGCGGAGGACGTGTAAATGTGCGCTGGTATCTACCAAGTAGAAAGAGGTGAAAGATAAGTTCATTTCTAATATGCTATGGCATTTGGATTAAAACAACGAGGTAGTGATGGATCTTGTGAAGAATGTTAAGGTCGACATATCCCACTTTTTGAGAGAGGCAAGATGTTCAAGATATTAGTAGCCTATGTAGTATCATTATGACGTCCGAGGAAACTGAAACTGATTAATGCTCCGTTATTAAAAAGCGGTCGTAAGAACAATCATGGAAGCCATAGGCCTGTTCTCGTCACTTTATTGATTGGGGCGATATGGAAAAAATAATAGGGGTACGATTTATCAGCCTAGCCTAAATGAGGCGACTCATCATATCTTTTTGCTGGGATACTGTGCCATACTTGACTGAGACTGTGCCAACCAGATCTGTGTACAAAAAGGTCTGCTTTCGATTGAGATATTCCTGATGTAATTGCTTCTGTCTGATTTTTAGTTTTGTTCTTGCCCTAGTCGATCGTCTTCATTGTTTTTTGTAAATATTTGGAGCCGAGAGGTAACGCTGCAACTATATAGGACCCTGCTCAGATCCCACTTGGAGTACTGCACTCAGTTCTGGTCGCCTTGCTTAGAAGGATGAGAGGGGAACTGATTGAAACATAAGATTATTAAGGGATTGGACACGCTGGAGGCGGAAAGCATGTTCCCGCTGATGGGTGAGTCCAGAACTGGAGGCCACAGTTTAAGAATAAGGGGTAGGCCATTTAGAACTGAGATGGGGAAAAACTTGTTCACCCAGAGAGTGGTGGATATGTGGAATGCTCTGCCCCAGAAGGCAGTGCAGGCCAAGTCTCTGGGTGCTTTCAAGAGAGAGTTAGATAGAGCTCTTATAGATAGCAGGGTCAAGGGATATGGGGAGAGGGCAGGAACGGGGTACTGATTGTGTATGATCAGCCATGATCACAGTGAAAGGTGGTGCTGGCTAGCAGGGCCGAATAGACTACTCCTGCACCTACTGTCTATTGTCTATTGTCCATTATTGCCTCACGACGGGAAGAAAGCGGAAGCCATAGAAACTGTGCAGAGGAGATTTACAAGGATGTTGCCTGGACTGGGGAGCACGCCTTTTGAGAACAGGTTGAGTGAAATGCTCTTTTTCCCTTGGAGCGACAGAGGATGAAAGATGTCTGATAGAGACGTATAAGATGATGAAAGGCATTTATCGTGTGGATAGTAAGAGGCTTTTTCCAGGGCTGAAATAGTTGCCACAAGGGGGCACAGGTTTAAGGTGTTGGGATGTAGGTACAGAGGAGATGTCAGGGGTAAGTTTTTATAACTCACAGAGTGGTGAGTTGATTGTATGTGCTGCGGAAACAATAATTGTGGCGGAAACGGTAATAGAGATTCTTTTAAGAGACTTTCAGATAGGCACATGGAGTTTAGTAATATAGAGTACTATAGCTAAGCCCAGTAATTTCTATGGTACAGACATGCTCGGTAGAACGTTGTGGGTCGAATGGTGTTATGGTGCTGTACGCTTTCTATGATTCTATGTTTCTATATTGTCTGACAAATGATTTTCCAATATCTTTCATGCCACTTTTCGGAGCAGACTCGATGGGTAGTAAGGCAAAATTCTAGTCCATTTCTTAAGGTGTTTAAAAATTCCCTTAACTGCATTTGAATGATTTTATTTTAATTAAGTTCATTGCTGTGCGTTGTAACATGCTCGCCTCTGATACTATGACCTTGACATATTTACGTCAATTCTGTAGAAACCATCATTGGTTAAAAAAAAACACCGAACTTACCTTCGATGTTTTCATTTTTTTCATCTTGCCAATCACCGTCCAGGTAATATTCTTTTATTTTTGCTGAGCTGATGGGTTGACAATCTGCTGCTGCAAGAAGAAGCTTGATTTAAATTACAAGTAATAGATTTACGTTGAAATATACCCGTGAAACCAGTTTAAAAATAATTACCTGATCTTGGCCCAGAGTTCTGAAAAGTGATCTCCTCATAAACAGGCTCAGGAAACTGGGGTATAGAAGTTTGTGAATTCTTATTGCCTGAAAGACCAAAAAACGGAAATATATCAGGTGAACAAAACCAGACAGAAATTTCGACTGCTATTGCTCTCTGCTTCTTTAATCCAGCAGCATCAGTTCCCTCAGAATCAACATCAGTGTCAGGTTTAATATCACCAGAATATGTCGTGAAATTTGCTGTTTTGCGGCCGCAGTACCTTGCAATACCTAATGGTAAAAACTATAAGTTGCAAGAAAGATTGATAGATAATAAATCATTACTGCTGAATAAGAGGGATAACAACAAGGTAAACCAGTGCCTCTGTGATTCGGCTGGGGCAATGTTTGGAGTAAGACGCAGTTTGCCAGGATGTTGCGATTGGTTACCCGCTGAAGGATGGACATTCTCTTGATATTTGATGTGGTGGTGAATAACCTACCGGCTCACACGGGGGGGGGGGGGGGGGGGGAAATAAATAAATAAATATGTATATATATATATATATATATATTTTACAGGTTCTCATTTCATCTCCGTCTCCACCCAACTGCGAGGGCTGATTGATAAGTTTGTGGCCTAAGGTAGTAGGAGATGCATTTTTAACTTCAAACTTTCTGCATAATTTCTCAAAGAGTCGAACTTCTTACGCTTGTAACGAGAGCTGTATAACTCATCTCCTTCTACCTTAGGGCACAAAGTTATAAATCACCCCTGCTGTGAACACTTTTGTGGAGGTCCAAGATCCGTATGCTCCATGAGGGCTGGACTAAGTGTGTAAATGTAGGAGTGGAACATGTTTCTAAAAATTAATGTGCTAGGTTTTCTAAAATTGACTCCTTCTACCTTAGGCCACGGACTTATTAATCACACCACGTACGTTCTCCCCATTTGTCTTCAGTTCTCAATTGTAGGCCTGTATGCCATCCACTCCGCCACATGCCCATTCTGATAACTTCCAGCAAACTTTCCAGTCTTGATCAGGGGACGCGGACGAAATCAAGCTGCTTATTCCTCTCTGTAGCTGATGCTTCTCCTCCTGTTTACCAGCATCCGCCGAATCTGAAGTTATGTCCAATTCTGTCGTTGTTCCATCGCGTACTCCAAACTTTCACAATCCAAATAGTGCCATTTGACTAGTAGTTACATTCAATGAGATGGAATAATCGTGCCACTGCGCCGGGAAGAACACAAATGCTTACATGTACACACGAGTAGGAAGAACAAGGAACAGGTGGTCTTGCACTCATCGATGCCCTGACATTTATCAAGGCCTATTTGACGAGAAGATCATAAGATATAGGAACACAATTAGACCGCTGACCAATCGCGTCAGCTCTACCAATTCATCACGGCTGATCCAATTTTATTCGCAACCCCAATCGCCCCCCTCTCCCCCGATTTCCTTTAATCCCTGCCCAATGAAGAATCGATCTACCTCTGTTTTAAGTATACATTGAGGCGTGACTTGCACAGCCGAGTGTGGCAACGAATTGCAGACTTTCACCACTCACCAGCTAAGCAAATTTTCCTCATCTCCGTTCTAAAAGGACGCCGCTCTATTCTGAGGCATTGTCCTCTGGTATATACTCAACCACAATAGGAAACATCCTCTCCACACTCACTCTAGGTATTTCACCATTCGATAGATTTCAGTGAGGTCACCCCTTATTCTTTTAAATTCTAGTGAATACAGGCTCAGAGTCATCAAACGCTCTTCATATGACAAACTATTCAGTCCTGGGATTATATTTGTAAGCATCCTTTGAGCCCTCTCCAGGTTGATCACGTCCTTTCTAAGAGGAAGGCTCCAAGCCTGCTTACAATATTCCATGTGGGCCACATCAGTGCTTTATATAAGTCTCAACAATTCCAATCGGCCACACAGACACAGACAAATACATACAGACACACGCACACACACACACACACACACACATATATACACACATATGTACACACAACACACGCGCGCATATGCAAGTAGGCGAACACACACACATACAAATACATATAGAGAGGAAGAGAGAGTGAGAGTAACACGCAGTTCCTCAAACAATCGTAGATACTTAGATCATTCTGGAAGAGAATTTAAAAGCACTCAAGAACACCCCAATACACTATGGGTTCTCCACACATGTCTCTTCCCCTTCCCAAGGAGCATTCTGTATATGGAACACTTCCATTGCTTTCAAGTTCTAACTTTACCTTTAAACATAGTAGTCAAGTTTTATGTGACCGGAGACAACTCTCCACAATCATCTTCAGCCAAACCATATGTTACTTCGCAATCTAGAGCCAATCTAACTCCACCCTATCCAACATTAGATACCCAACCCTTTACACATCAGATCCCAAGTCTCAGAAATTAAAATCTTTAATATGACAATTTGACTTTTCCTCAAATATTACACCAAATAACGGACCTTTTATAATTCCCATACTGTACAAGCATTTACCGAATTCATAAGGTTATCCTGGAAACATGCTTTGGAACCGAGCCTCGTGTCATTAAATTGAAAATAACCCAGCTGCACCGTCTGCTCCTTCATCAGATCCATCTACATAAGTTCCACAGTCCAGAATCTACTCTCAGTGGCGCAGCATTGCTTACATCATTTCAACTATGAACGGAAATATCTACCTGTACTTGCTGCTTTCTGTTAAGCAGACAATCTTAAAAGTACAATAATATTGAGAAGAGTCCGGTTATCTCTGTAGCGAAGGACAATAAGAAGTAACTTGTTAGCGGCAAGTGATATGCAACATAATAAGAAGCATAGACCAAATGGATAGAATGAGCATTTATCCCAGGATAGAAACCGGAATCATGAGAAAGCGCATAACTTTAGATGTTTGGAGGAAAATATAGGATACATTTTAATATGCAAAAGATGGTAAGTTCTTCTCGCGTTCCGTTACGGGGGGTAGAGGCAGGTACATTAGGGGTATTTAAGAAACTCATAGATAAACATACAGTTGATAGAAAACTGAAGAAAGGGGTGAATCGAACTTAAGGTAGGCTAAAATGTCGGGATAACATCGTAGGCCGAAGTGACTGTACTATTCTATAATGTTATGCGTTCGATAAGTATTATCATCCTACTCCCATAACGTGTCGTTTTCTACAATAACCGTCGTGGTACTTCCCTGAGCTTTTACGCCGTCCATCTGAGGGGCCGCTGGGCTTTGCAGCATTATTTCATTATAAAGATTCTGCATCTGACAGTACCCTCTAAGCTGCGTTGCACCACTGGCTTGCATTTTCTAGCACACCTTACTCTGGAATAATGCATTTACCATCCACACTTAAACAGTCAATACTTGAGTATTCTAAACTGCAATTTATAAACTACGTCTGTGTCATTGGTCCATCAATTCTTTGAGCATACAATCCAGCAAGGAATTTCGAACTATCCATGCTAAATTAGTTCACCAGTTATCAAAGCTTATGATAACAGATATACCAACCTTTCTGGAATTTTATTCGTAGGTGTTTGATCAGGTAAAGTGAAACGATGACCAGAAGAGAACAGAGAATGAAAGGAATGGAGTAAATGAATCCTCTGAGAAAACTGAAAGGAGTAGTATCCAGCTGGTAATCTGAAAAATAAAGTAAGCAGGAAATAACTATCTCTAGATCTATATCTGCATCTGTATCTATCTATTTATTTATATATTTAAATGGATAAATACGAATATCACACAGATTTGTTCCCGGGAATTCGAAATAGTGAGAAGATTTCATGTCAACCAGCAATTGCAAAGATAGGATGGAATCTGGCAGGACAAAAAAAAATGGCAAACAGGATATAAAAAAATAACCGAAATTAATGCTCAGCCAATGCTCGAAAGGTTAATTGTACCGTACCCATTCGAACATATTAGGTTTCTTGCAGTGTTGTGGAACAGAGATAGAGATATTTCTGGGGAATAGGTAGAACTGACAAAAATCAGAGGCATAATGAGAATACAGACCAGAACATATCACACCGACGGTTTCTTTGTGCCCACAGTCATGATGACGCATTGAAGAAAACTGGCAATCCCACAGGAACCTCTCACTCCCTTTGCATCTAACCTCGTCCATCCAAATATTGCCGTTTCCATGGGGGAACAACATCCCTCCTAAAGCCAGGACTGGATCTCCACAGTTTAATTGCCTACAGACGACAGCAGCATCATTGCTGTCCTAGGAATCGTCGCACACCGTTCCCCACGTCCCACTGAAGAAAACTTCAATTCTTCCTGAGCAATTATCGAACCCGGCCACGAGCCGCAGATCTGAAATAAAAGATGCACAAGCTCCTTTTTAAGTACTTGAACTTGAATTGGATATTGTATTTACCCTCTTCTCCATCTCAAACTACTATGCTGAGCCATGTGTTTAATGCTGAGGGAAACTAACGGTTCTTGGTTACATTCGATCAAATACGTTTATGATTATCATGTTCGGTGGAATATATTTTTCTATCTGACGTTTTTAATATTTTGATTCGATATGTAAGTCGAAATGATGCTACTGAACGCAATCTAAACAGAAATGTGTGTAAAATTATGCATTGACTTACCACGCTGGATTTCAGAATTAAAGGGGACACTCAGTAGGATTTGTAACAGCGTCATTATTTACAATGAAATTAACTTTCGGCAACGGATCCATATTTCGGTAAAGGCTGGCTCATACGTTTCTATCGTTCTACAGTTGAACATGCCTATACTCTCTAAATATCTTCCATCTGGAACTTCTGATTACAAAGCTATCAACAACATTGTTAAATTGCTTTTGCTAAAGCAGTGGATCGGACCTTTACATGAGATAAAATGCACTTAAATTCTCCGAAACACTGACGGGACAAGATGGGATGATTGAGAAGAAAAGCCACAGAGGAAATATTTACAACCTTGTCAGATGAGAACGCATAAAAAAGTCTTAAAACAAACTGCATGATAAATAAAATGCTTTCATATAATTTACTTTTAATTATTAAACTACCAGTAATTACCGGAATCTTTTGGAGGTTGGGCTATTATCTTTACCATCATCTCAATCCGGGCTGTCGAATGCCGTAATTCTGTAAAAGAAATTCAACTCAGCATTTGAGTTTAATATTCTGAATACAGTTAACTACCGTTACCGATAATTGATGCAATTAAGTTATCAATAACATTGATAGAGTGCAAAGGAAATTGACAAGAACGATGACCGGTCTGAAGGATCTGAGCTGTATGAAAAAGGAGACTATGTTAAAAGTTTATTCCCTGGAGCGTAGGAGAATAAGTGGACATTTGTTAGAGGCATTCTGAGTGGCTTAATAAGGTACATTCAAGCACACATTTTCAGCGGGGTTTTGGTTATACCGGAACTAGAGGCCATGGTTTAAAGGTAAAAGGTGAACTCTTTAAGGTGAACATGAGACGTTGGGGGGCGGTTAGGATGTGGATGGAGGAACTCTTCACCAGGAGGGTGCTTAAAGGATGGAACGAGATGCCAGCTGAACTATTGGAATCAGATTCCATTTCAACTTTCAAAATGACGGTACATGGAAGGGCGGGGGGGGGGGGGGGGGGAATGAAGGGTGCGAAGAAATGGTGCTGTGCTAGGCGGACTATTGATTCGGCACGGTCTAGGTGAGAAAGGCCTGTTTCGGATATGTAGTGTTTTATAGGTACGATTCCAGAATTACCTGATCAAATAGATAGATAGATAGATAGATACTTTATTCATCCCCATGGGGAAGTTCAACTTTTTTTTCCAATGTCCCATACACTTGTTGTAGCAAAACTAATTACATACAATACTTAACTCAGTAAAAAATATGATATGCATCTAAATCACTATCTCAAAAAGCATTAATAATAGCTTTTAAAAAGTTCTTAAGTCCTGGCGGTAGAATTGTAAAGCCTAATGGCATTGGGGAGTATTGACCTCTTCATCCTGTCTGAGGAGCATTGCATCGATAGTAACCTGTCGCTGAAACTGCTTCTCTGTCTCTGGATGGTGCTATGTAGAGGATGTTCAGAGTTATCCATAATTGACCGTAGCCTACTCAGCGCCCTTCGCTCAGCTACCGATGTTAAACCCTCCAGTACTTTGCCCACTACAGAGCCCGCCTTCCTTACCAGCTTATTAAGACGTGAGGCGTCCCTCTTCTTAATGCTTCCTCCCCAACACGCCACCACAAAGAAGAGGGCGCTCTCCAAAACTGACCTATAGAACATCTTCAGCATCTCACTACAGACATTGAATGACGCCAACCTTCTTAGGAAGTACAGTCGACTCTGTGCCTTCCTGCACAAGGCATCTGTGTTGGCAGTCCAGTCTAGCTTCTCGTCTAACTGTACTCCCAGATACTTGTAGGTCTTAACCTGCTCCACACATTCTCCATTAATGATCACTGGCTCCATATGAGGCCTAGATCTCCTAAAGTCCACCACCATCTCCTTGGTCTTGGTGATATTGAGACGCAGGTAGTTTGAATTGCACCTTATCACAAAGTCCTGTATCAGTTTCCTATACTCCTCCTCCTGTCCATTCCTGACACAACATCCTCCCTATGTTGGCAGTTGTGTTGGCCCCATGGTGAAGATGGGCATTGCCATAATAGTGAGTCGCCCAACCGACATTTCACGTCATCCAACCAGATCGGTCCAGTCCCCTGTTCAAACGACGCGCTGTTTTCTACTAATTTTGCCGTGCCGCAGTTGAGCTGGGAACAAACGACTTGTGCATTCCCCATGTCAAATAAATCAGAGCAAACTGTCCCCCATGTTCCGTTAAAGAAAACCTCAAGTCTGCCCTCGCAGGGATGCTTTCCGTTTGCCAACCTTATCTCCCTGTGATTTGAAGAACAAAGAATAAACCTGAGTCTTGTTTTTTTTTACTGGGATGTGGGCATATATTGTGTTCAGGGAAGGATAGAACACCTGGTGAAGGATTTAGCAGCGTCCATTCTGGAACAGCTCTCATGTATGGACACTCAATTCTCAGCTATGACTCCAAGTAGTTATTTGTATGTGACAGCGCTGAAATGCTGGCGTACTGCTTCGGCCGGCAGGCAAAACCGAGTAAGGGTCGGCGGCGGGCATCATATCCTGGAAAGATACTGATATGTCTGTGCTAGCATGAGGAGTCAGCCGAGTCAGCGTGGGCGGATGTGGTATACAGTGAGATACCAGATGGTATGTAGTGTACCATGTGGTATACCAGATCTCACTGTATACCATAACGCCCTGCGGAGAGCGAAATGCATTACGGACACCGTTAGATATTATATTTTTGAACAGAATTGGGCAATTTAGCCCATCAAGTCTGCTCCACCGTTTCATCACGAGGCACAGAAGTGGTCAAGCACTATAGCTAAGGAGGAGCTAGTATGTGACGATTCACTGCACATGGACATCCGAGGTGTAAAGAGGAGAAATATAACAGTGCAACGCCCTGTCCTTTAAAAAAATACTCTCAACACAGGTTCCATGTCATTGCTAGATACGAAGGGCAACCAACAGTCTTGGAATAAATCGAGTTTTATGCTCAGAGGCTTATATACATCAGCATTTAGTTTACCTTCGTGAATTTAATTCATAATGAGGTGCTCAGTTGGTTTATAGCTGCCTCTCATGGTCGCAGGCAATGTAGTGCCTATTCGTGAATTGTAATATATCTTTACCAATGAAACTTTAACTGGTTTATCTCCGTTAGTGCTTCGTTATGGATGAATTCCCATCAAGCAATAACCTATACGATCATAATTATAAACAACGAGAAATAAATGCTGCAGATGCTGGAGATCCAATTCAACATAGACAAACGACGAACTGAACATTTCAGGTGGCATATCTGGATAAGAATAAATAGTTAATTTTTCGGGCCAAGGTAATTCTTCAGGACGGGGAAGTGAGCAGGACGTCGAAATGACAAAGAATGCGGGGTATGCGTCAAGGAGGGTGTGCATAGTTTTTCTACTGGGGCCTTGGAGTCTGTTTCATCTCGCCATCATAGCTGCTTTATTGTCCCTCTCAGCCACATTTTCCGATCTTCTCCATGGAACCTTTGACATCCATAATAATCAAGAAGCTGTCAACCTCCGCTTTAAATGTACCGAATGACTTGGCCGCCACGCTAATCTGTGGCAGATAATTACACAGACTCAGCCCGCTTAGGCAAAATAAATTCCTTCAAATCACGGTTCGAAATAGTATGTTCCTTCTGGGAATACACTCGCTCACAATAGAAAATATCCATAAGAACATAAGACCTTAAGACATAGTAGCGGAATTAGGCCATTCAGCCCATCCAGTTTGCTCTACAATTCCATCATGGCTGACTCTGGATCCCACGAAATACCATACAACTGGCTTCTCGCCATATCCTTTGACGCCCGGACAAATCAGTAAGTATCAACTTACACAATAAGTAAACGCATAGACAGGTACTCCACTGCAGTCTGTAGCAGAATACACCACCGATTTACTACTCACCGACAACAATAAATAACAACAAAAAAAGAACTGCTCTCCTCTCTTCTAAAGGGTTGCCCCTCAATTTCAGCGCTGTTGCCTTCTGGGTCTGAATACCCCCACCAGAGGAAACATCCTTTCCACAATGAATCTATCTAGCCCATTCGACATTCGGCATGTTTCAATGAGATCCCGAGGTAGTCTTCTAAATTTCAGCGAGTATAGGGCCATCGCTTCTAAACTGTTTTCATATGTTAACTGCCTCTTTCCTGGAATATCCTCGTGAACCTCCACTGGACACTCTCTAATGACAACACATCCTTTCTGAGATATAGGACCAAAAACTGTTGACAATACTCTAACTGCGACGTGACTAGAGTCTTATAAAGGATCAGTATTATATCCTTGCTTTTATATTCTATTTCCGTTGAAATACATGCCAAAATTGCATTTGCCTTCTATACCACAGACACAATCTGTAAATTTTACCTTCTGTGAGCCTTACACGAGGACTCACTCGTTCCTCTGCTCCTCTGATATTTGAACCTACTCACCGTTTATATAATGGTCCGCATTATTGTGCCTTTGAACAAAATACATTACGATACATTTTGCAAAACTATAGTCCATTTGCGACTTTTAACCCAATATTCCTATATGCCAAAGGTCTGTTCCAATCGCATCGCTTCCACAGAAGTACCAATGCCTCCCCCTATCTTCGTTCTATCTGGAATCTTTCCCTCAAAGCCATCAATCCATTATTTGAATCATTAAAATCAATGTGAAAAGCTGGGCTTCCAAGAAAGATCCATGAAGAACGTCAGTAGTCACTAGCAGCAAACAAGAAAAGGCTCCTTTTATTCGTACTCGTTGCCTCCTGCCTGCCAGCCTTTACTGTATCCAGTTACTCTCCAGTAACGCCACAGGATTTTATCATGTCAAGCTGTTCCATGTATGGTACCTTATAAAGCACCTTCTGAAAATCCAAATAAATGACATTCTCCCTCTGTCGTTTGTCCACTCTACTTGTTACTTTCTGGAAGAGCTCCAACAAATTTGTCAACCAAGATTTATCTTCAGCGAAACCATACTGACGTTGACGTATTTTATTATTAGTGTCCAAGTACGTTGAAACCTTATCCAGACAGGCAGACAGACAGACTGACATACTTTATTGATCCCGAGGGAAATTGGGTTTCGTTACAACCGCATCAACCAAGAATAGTGAAGAAATATAGCAATATAAAACCATAAATAATTAAATTAATTAAATCCTTAATAATAGATACCACAACTTTCCAGCCACTGAGGTTAGGCTGACTGGCCGATAAGTCTCTTTACATTGCCTTCCTCCCTTCTCAACGAGTGGAGAGACATTTGCAATTTTCCATTCCTGCGGGACTATGCAAAATCAAGGGATTCTTGAAAGATCATGACCAATGCATCTGTTATCTCTTTCCACAAACTCTCCCAGGGCTCTGGGATGTAGTCCACCGGGTTTAGGTGACTTATCCACATTAAGATCTTTCAGTTTGCCTGCCACGTTTAACTTTGTAATGGCAATGACACTCATTACTACTCTCTGACACGTACGGAATGCCAGTTTCTTTCACAGTGAAGTCAGATTCAAAGTACCCATTAAGTGCATCAGCAATTACGCTGTCTACCTTTATAACCTCACCAACAGAATTTCCAGTGGTCCAATGTCAAGACACCTATCCCGTTTACTTTTTGTAGAAAGATAGAAAAACCTATAGCACAATAGAGGCCCACAATGCTGTGCCAATCATGAACTTACTTTATAAATTGTCTAGGGTTACCCATAGCGCTCTATATTTCTAAGCTGAATGTACCTGTCCAAGTGTCTCTTAAAAGACCCTATTGCATCCGCTTCCAGCACAGTTGCCGGCAGTCCATTCTACTCATTCACCAATCTCGGCAGACAATACTTCCCCCTGACATGCCCTCTGTATTTACTTCCAAGTACCATAAAACTGTGTCATTTCATGTTAGTCATTTTAGCCCTGGGAAAAAGCCTCTGAATATCCATAGGACCAATGCCTCTCATCATCTTATACAACTCCATCAGGTCACCTCTCATCCTCCGTTGTCCGAGGAGAAAAGGCCAATTTCACTCATCCTATTCTCGTAAAGTATGCTCCCCAATCCAGGCAACAACTTTGTATATTTCCTCTCCACCATTTCTATTGCTTTCACATGAGGTAACCAGAACTGAGCATAGTACTCCAAGTGTGGTCTTAACAGGGTCCTATATAGCTGTAACATTAACTTTCGGATCTTGAACGAAATCCCACGGTTTATGGAGGCCAAAACAAGGTATGCCTTTTACACCACACAATCAACCTGCGCAGAAACTATGAGTGTCATATGGACACAGAGCCCAAGATCACACCGATCCTCGACACTGCCAAGAGTCTTACCATTAATACTATTCGCTGACACCATATTTAACCTACAAAAATGAACCACCTCTGACTTATCGGGATGAATTCCATCTGTCACATTTCAGCCAAGTTTTGCATCCTGCCGATATCCCCTGTAAACTCTGACGGCCCTCGACACTATCCACAACACCCCCAGCCTTTGTGTCATCAGCAAATTTACTAACCCATCCCTGCACATCCACATCCAGGTCAATTATACAAATCACCAAGACCAGAGGTGCCAGAATAGATCCCGAGGCACACCACTGATCAACGATCTCCATGCAGAAGAAGACCCGTCTATAAACTTCTTTGCCTTCTGTGGGCAAGGCAATTCTGGATCAACAAAAATAAAGATTCCATTGGATCCCATGCCTACTTACTTTCAAAATAAGCCTTGCATGGGATGACTTATCAAATACCTTGCTGAAATCTATATACTCTATATTTACAGCTCTGCATTCATCAAAGCTCTGCATTAGTCACATCCACAAAAATTCAATCAGGCTCGTAAGGCACGACATACCTTTGACAAAGCCATGCAAACTATTCCTACTCATATTATTCATCTCCAAATGTTCATAAATCCAGCCTGTCTGGATATTTTCCATCAACGTACCAACCACTGAGGTAATACTCCCTGGTCTACAATTTGCTGGGCTTTCTGTACTCCGTTTCTTGAAATTCAAAATGACATCTGCAAGCCTCTAATCCTCCGGAACTTCGCCCATCCCCATTGATGATGCAGAGATCATTGCCAGAGGCTCAACAATCTCATCTCTCGCTTCCCACTGAAGCCTGGCTTATATATCTTCCGGTGCAGGTGACGTATCCAAACTGATGCTTTCCAAAAGCGCAAGCGCATCTTCTTTCTCAATGTCTAAGTGGTCAAGCTTTTCAGTCCACTGTACGTTATACCTACGATCGCCAAGGTCCTTTTCCGTGTAGAATACTGAAGTAAAGAATTCATCAAGTACCTCCGCTTCTCGTCCGGTTCCATACACACGTTTTCACTGTTGCACTTGATTGGTCCTATTCTCTCACGTTTTGTCCCCTTGCTCCTCACATACTTGCAGAATGTTTTGGGATTTTCCTTAATCCTGCAAGTCAAATCCTTCCCATGGACCCTTCTGACTTTCCTAATTACATTACTAATGTCCTTCCTGCTAGCCTTAGAGCTTTTGAGATCTCTATCATTACCTAGTGATTTGAAACTTTCATAAGCTTTTCTTTTCTTCTTGACTGAATTTTCAACTGCCTTTGTACACCATGGTTCCTGTACCATACCATCCTTTCCCTGTCTCATTTGAACGTATCTAAGCAGAACACCACGCAAATATCCCTGGAACTTTTGGTATAATTCTGCTGTATATTTCCCTGAGAGCAGTCTTTCCTTATTTACGCTTCCACGTTCCTGTCTGATAGCTTGTTATTTCCCTTTACTCCAATTAAACGTTTTCATAACGTGTCTGTTCCCATTTGTTTGCAATGCTGTGATATAGAAGATACAATTCTGATCACTATCTTCAAAATGCTCTCTCACTGAGCGACCTGACACCTGACCAAGTTAATTTCCCAATAGCAGATCAGGTACAGCCTCTCCGCTTGTAGGCATATCTACATATTGTGTCAGAAAACCTTTGTGAATACATGTAACTTACTCCACCCCATCTAAACTTCTCGCTCTAGGGAGATGCCAATCGATATTTGAGAGGTTAAAATCTCCCACATCTATAACCCTGTTATTATTGCATTTTTCCAGAATCTGTCTCCTTATCCGCACCTCGATGCCCCTGTTACTATTGTGTGGTCCATAAAAAACTGTCAGTAGATTTTGTGACCCCCTTCCTGTTGCTCATTCCACCCATAGATATTCAGAAAATAGATATTCCATCCATGACTTCTTCGTTTTCTGCAGCCGTGACAATATCTCTGATCAGCAAAGCCACGCCCCCTCCTTTTTTCCCTCCTCCCTGTCCTTTCTGAAATATCTAAGGCAGCTAAAGGTAGGAAAAGGGGAAAGAGCCTAAGAAAATAATACAGGGAGTTAGGAAGGAATTTGTGAAGCAGGACTCCAAAGGTAGTACTCTCGGAATTACTGTCTGTGCCACGCGGCAGTGAGGATAGGAATAGAATGAGGTGGAGAACAAATGCGAGCAGGGGACAGGAATTCGGATTTCTGGATCAATGGGACCTCTTTTGGGGCATATGTGACCTGTACAAAAACGACGGATTGCACCTGAATCGCAGTGGGACCAATATCCTGGTGGGAAGGTTTGCAAAGGCTAGTGGGTAGAGTTTCCACTAGAAACGTTGGGGGGAGGGAGTAGAACTGAAGGTAATGCGGAAGAGGATGTTAGCTGACAAGTAAAGAGACTTTGTAGATAGTGTGAGAGGAAGGATAGTCAGGTGATAGACAACGGAAGCGTTCAGACCGAAGGTTTGAGGTGAGTCTAATTTAATGCAAGGAGTGTTGTGAACAAAGTGGATGAGTTTAGATCGTGGATCAGTTCTGGAAATATGATTTGGTGGCCGTTACAGAGTTTTGGATACCTCAGGGACAGGAATGGTTACTTCAAGTGCCGGGTTTTCGATGTTTCTGAAAGAACAGGGAGGGTGGCAAGAAGTATCGACGCGTGACATTGTTGATACAGATAGTGTCACGGCTGCAGAACAGATGAACGCCATAGAGGGATTATCTACGGAGTCTCTTTGGGTGGAGGTTAGGAACAGAACGGGGTCAATAACTTTACAGGGTGTTATCATAGACCGCCATTTAGTACAGGGATATCGAGGAGCAGATATGGAAACAGATGCTGGCATGACAGAGTTGCCGTGATGGGAGATTTTAATTTCCCAAATATTGATTGGCATCTCCCCAGACCAAGGGGTTCAGATGATGTGGAGTTTGTTAGGGGCTTTCAGGAAGGATTATTGTCACAGTATGTAGATAAGCCTACAAGAGGAGAGACTGCACGTGATTTGGTATTAGGAAATGAACCCGGTAAGGTCTGAGATCATTCAGTGAAGAACATTTTTGTGAAAGTGATCATAAATCTCTCTGCTTTCCAATACCATTGGAGAGAGATAGGAACAGACTAATTAGAAAAGCGGTTAACTAGAGTAAGCGGAATTAAGACGCTCTCAGGCAAGAAATTGGAAGATTAAATTGGAAACAAGTGCTCTCAGGGAAAAGTACGGAAGAAATGTGGCAAACATTCATGGGATATTTGTGTGGAGTCCTGTACAGGTACGTTCCAATGAGACAGGGAAGTTATGGTAGGGTGCAGGAATCGTAGAGTACAAAGGCTGCAATAAATCTATCCAAGAAGAAAAAAAATCTTACAAAAATTTCAGAGAGCTTGTAATGTTAGAGATAGAGAAGATTATTCGGCTACAAGGAAAGAGCTTAGGAATGAAATTAGGAGACCCAGAGAGGGCCATGAGAGGCCTTGGCTGACAGAACTAAGGAAAAGACCAAGGAATGCTACAAGTATGTGAACAGCAAAAGGGCAAGACGTGAAAGAATAGGACCTATGAAGTGTGACACTTGAAAAGTGTGTATGGGACCGGAGGAAATAGCAGAGGTACTTGTTGAATACTTTACTTCAGTATTCACTATGCAAAAAGATCTTAGTTATTGTAGTGATGACTTGCAGCAGAGTGAATAGCTTGAGCATGTAGATATTAAGAAAGGGGATGAGCTGGAGCTTTTGGAAAGCATCAATTTAGATAAGTCGCCTGGACCGATCGAAATGTACTGCAGGTTACTGTGGGAGGCGAAGGAGGAGATTGCTGAGCCGCTGGCTATAATCGTTGCATCATCAATGGTGACCGTAGAGTTCCGGAGGATTGGAGGCTTGTGGATGTTGTTCCTTTATTCAAGGAAGGGAGTAGAGATAGCCCAGGAATTTATGGAAAAGTACGCCTTATCTCAGTGTTTGGTAAGTTGATGGAAAAGATCCTGAGAGGCAGGAGTTATGTGCATTTGGGGAGGTATAATTGATCAGGAGTAGTTAGCATAAATTTGTCAAGGGTCGGTCGTGTCTTACGAGCCTGATTGAATTTTTTCGAGGATGTGATTACACATTGATGAAGGAAAAACAATAGACGTCGTGTATATGGATTTCAGCAAGGCATTTGTTAAGATACAGTACGCAAGGTTTATTCCGAAAGTTAGGAGGCATGGGATCCAAGGGGCATTGCTTTGTGGATATAGGACTGCCTTGCTCACCTAAGGCATAGAGTGGTTGTCGACGTGTCATATTCTGCATGGCGGTCGGTCCCCAGTGGAGTGCCTCAGGAACTTTTCTGAGACATTTACTCTTGGTGATTTTTATAAATGGCCTGGATAAAGTAGTGGAGATATGGGTTAGTAAGTTTGCTGATGACACAAAGGTTGGAGGCTTTTTGGATAGTGTGGAGGTCTGTCAGAGGTTACAGCGGGGCATTTATACGATGTAAAAATGGGCTGAGAAGTGGCAGATAGATTTCAACCCAAATACGTGTGAAGTGATTCATTTGGTAGGTCAAATCTGATGGCAGAATATAATATTAATGGTAAGACTCTTAGCAGTGTGGAGGATTAGAGGGATCTTGGGGTCCGAGTCCATAGGGCACTCAAAGCAGCTGTGAAAGTTGACTCTGTGGTTAAGAATGCGTGTGGAGTATTGGCATTCATTAATCGTGGAATTGAATTTAGGAGCCGACAGGTAATATTGCAGCTACATAGGAGCCTGGTCAGACCGATGTTGGAGTATTGTGCTCATTTCTGGTCCCCCCACTACAGGAAGGATGTGAAAGTCATAGAAGGGGTGTAGAGGAGGTTTTCAAGGATATTGCCTGGATTGCGGAGCATGCCTTATGAGAATATGTTGGGTGAACACTGCCTTTTCTACTTGGAGCGAAGTAGGATGAGAGGTGACTTGATAGATGTGTTTAAGATGATGAGAGGCCTTGATTGTATGGATAGTCAGAGACGTTTTCCCAGGACTAAAATAGTTGCCACAAGAGGACACATGTTTAAGGTGCTGGAAAGTAGGTACAAAGTAGATGTCAGGGGTAAGCTTTTAACTCAGAGAGTGGTGAGTACGTGGAATGGGCTGCCAGAAACAGTGGTGGAGGCGGATACGATAGGGTCTTTTAAGAGGCTTGGATAAGTAAATGGAGCTTAGTAAAATAGCAATTTCTAAGGTCGGGTTATTTTCTGCACAACTTTGTGGGCCCAAGATCCTATATTGTGACGTAGGTTTTCTGTGTTTCTAAAGGCCTGAACTCGAAGTAGTTATTTCTGCCCCTGGGCCATGCAGGTCTCTGTAGTGGGCAGCTCCAAGTACTGATCGACGCTCTAAGCTCATCTGCTTTGTTCATGATATTCCTTGCATTAAAATAGACACACCTGAAACCATAAGCCTGAGCGTATCCCTTCTCCATACCCAGCCTATCCTCCCCCTCACACTGTCTAGAAGCTTTATGATTGGTGAACCAACCGCTCTTTCCTCCGTCTATTCAGTATGGTTCCAACCCCCCAGCAAATATTGTTTAAAGTCTCCAGAATAGTCTTAGCAAACTTCCCGGCCACGATGTTGATCCCCCTAGGATTCAAGTGCAACCCGTCGTTTTTTTTTTTTGCAGGTTATGCCTGCTAAAAAGGAGGTTCCAATGATAGAGAAATCTGAATCCCTGCCTCCTGCTGCAATTCCTAAGACACTCATTTAACCTCCAGTTCACACTATTACTACACTCACTGTCGCGTGGCAGTGGCAGTAAACCCAAGTTTACTACTTTTGAGATCCTGCTTCTCAGCTTTCTTCCTAAATCCATGCAGGACCTCAGTACTTTACTACTTATATCGTAGGAACCAACATGTCCCACAACCTTTGGCTGTCCCCCTTCCCACTTCAGGGTATCATAGACTCGATCTGAAACTTCCTGGTTCCTGGCACCTGGAAGGGTAAATATCATCCTTGCATCTTTCATGCGTCTACAGAATCTCCTGTCTGACCCCCTAACTACAGAGTCCCCGATTTCTGCAGAAATCCTCGTCCTGCCCCTACGCTTCTGAACTCCAGGGACAGACGCTGTGCCACAGGCACGACCATTGCTGTTGCCCCATTGATAGGTCGCTTCACACCCACCCCGGAACAGTTCTCAAACAGGAGTACTTATTGTTAAGGGGGACATCCACAGGGGTACTCTATATTTTCTGACTCGTGCCTTTCCCTCTCCTGACAGTTGCACACTTATCTGTCTCCCGAGGCCCCGAGGTAACTATTTTCCTATAGCTCCTATCTAAAACTTCTTCACTTTCCTTGACCAGATGAATGTCATCGAGCTAAACCTTCAGGACATGCAGCTGGGAAAGTCCCGGACATTCCACATCTGACACCTAGTACAGAACACTTGCCTCACAGACATTCTTCCTATAGCTATACTGCACAAGCAATTTTCCTCGCCTCGACCGTGATCGCCAAAGCTGCGTTGAACCAAAGTCCTCCTACTCTGACTCCCTCAACTCCCCATTATATATTCTTATATAACCGAATAAATATATTTGGAATCCTGTTTTATATTATTGGATAGTCTGTTACTCATATTTTATCATTTCCCTTCTTGTAGCTTTTTGATTGACTTTGTTGCATTTTAAAAGTTTTCAATAATCAACTTTGCCCTCTGCTTGTTTTTATGCAGTCTTTCACATTGTTTTTGAATCAGCGTTGCTTACACGTGCAAGCTGGGAACTTCCCCTTCTGTGGGATACATCTATCCTGCATCTTGTGAACTATTCTAGAATGGTCAGCCATCTCTGCTCTGCCGTCATCCCGGACAGTATCATCGTCCAATCCACCTCGGCAAGCTCCGGTCTCATGCCTTTCAAATTCCCTGTATTTCATGGTGAAATGGTACACGTCTCTTATACTTCTCCCTGTCAAATTACGGAAGTATTCAATCACTGCATCCTACGGGTTATTTTACGTTAAGCTCCCTAATAAGATTATAATACAACACCCAATCTAAGATAACCTTTCCCCGAATAGGCTCAAGCACCAGCCGCTGTAAAAAGCCATATCATAGGGATTCAACGAATTCCCTGTCTTGCGATCCACCACTAGCCTAATTTTCACAGTCTCCCATTACAATTCTGCCATTACCCTATTACATGCCTTTATCAACTTCGTTTGAATTCTAATTCCCGAAGCTTGCAACTGTTTTGAAGCCCATCATGTTTTTTTTTTCCAAACTTGCAATTTCTTAGTTCCACACACAAAACTATCAATCCTCTCTGATCGTATGTCACGTCGTTCAAAAGCTTTAATTCCATCTCTCATGAACAGAAGCACACCACGGCCGATACCTTCCGGACTGTCCGTTTATCTCCTAGTCATGACGGTCTTTCAGCTATGACTCAGTGATTCCCACAACCAAATGCGCCATGAGTTCGTCTACCAGATTTGGAATGCAAAGCACAATTACATACAACACCATCAGTTCTGAATTCTTCGCCCTTTTGAATTTTGCTTCTCTGCTACAATTTAACTATTCACTCTGAACACACACCAAATGCTGGTGAAATGCAGCAGGCCAGGCAGCATCTATAGAAAGAAGCACGTCGACGTTTCGGGCCGAGACCCTTCGTCAGGACAAATCACTCTGTATTTATACCCAGTCGCTGGCTTGTCCTTCCTTGCATTCATTTTCCAGTCATCCTCTACTTGTAAACCTGCTGGCCTATCCTCAATTTTATCATCCTGAATCCCATTCCCTGCCATATTAGTTCAAACCACTCCCAAATGCTCTCGTATATCTCCCTTCACGGATATTGGTCCCACTCGGATTGCAGAATATGTAGTTCCCTCATCTTCCAGGAGAGGTCACAATTATCCAGGAATCCGCAGACTTGCACCCTGTTCCAAATCGTTTGACACGCATTTATCTTCCACCTCATACTATTCGTATCATAACTGTCGCGAGGTACAGGAAGTAATGCTGAGATTACTGCCTTTGAGATCACGCTGCTTTCCTACCTCCCTTTATTCTTTTTACAGGTCTACTTTTCTTTTTCTACTTCTGCTGTTGGTAGCGATATGTACCACGATTTCTGTCTGCTCACGCTCCATTTTTAGGACACTCTGGATGTGTCCAGAAACATCACATAACTTCGCACCTGGGCGACAACTACAGTCCCTCTTTCTTTTTCGCTTCCAAAGAATCGTCGATCTGTCCCCTGAAGAAAGACTCCCCTGGAACTGTTGAATCGTCTTCAGTTCCCTGTAGTTCTGAGCCACAGGGACAGACTCAGTGTCAGAGGCACAGCCGCTGTTGCATCCGCCAGGTTGGCCATACTCCTCAACAATAATCAAAGTAGGGTATATTGTTGCGAAGGATGGCGACAGGTGTTTTCCCCCACTATCTAACGTTCACATTTTCATCTTCTGACAGTCACCCATTTACCTATCTACTATAGCCTTGGATCGCTAGCTCCCTGTAGCTCCTGTCTATTACTGCCTCACTTCCTGGAAGCCCAGAGTCATTGAGCAATAAGGAATGAGCATACCTTGACCCCGCCTTTTCCAGCTGAAGCTCTGTTCGAGCCATAGCCTCACTACTCGACCTCAGACTACTCTTACGACGACTGCTCCCAGGGTGATTGCTCCACTAGGCGGTACCTTTCTTTATAGGGACTGAATTTCCTGTCAAACATCTTTGTAGGACCAGCGCAGGAACGCGCCCGTCGCTTGGGGGCTGTACTCCAATCAGCGACTCCCGTTGAAAAAATTGCTGCTTTGCAAGCTTTTTGTCGCAGCTGCGCGGGAGCTTTCTTGTTGTACCCCCTCAATAACCATTGTAACACGGCTTTTTAATGTCGATCGGTTATGAGATTCGATAGATACTGCTTACAGATTGTTTCTACCTGGAAGTTGAGGCATGACGGAAGGAATCCAAGAAATTTCGCAGTTATTGACGAACTTTTTCCGAATTTGGCCACGCATGTTTTGAAGCATTTTGAGGAGACAGGCCGTTCAATCTCATCAAAATACGACATAAGGAGCGAGGTAGAATTACTTCAAACCTGTTCTGATATGTTTGTACCGTCCCCTATCCTGTATTAAGTTCGTCCACAAGAAACATGAAGCTACCATCCTTTACAACCACGCCCCAGAGCGATAATTGAGCCCAGGTGGTTAGGCAATATTCCCTCAGAAATAAGGAAATAACTGACTTTAAATGGACATTTGTATCTACGAAGACTTGTAATACAACGTATTTTATTTATTCAAACAATGTCGTGTCAGCTTAGAGAGTGGTGTTGCCTTTCCACCGTACAGACCAATGGTTTCATTCGTAATTTGAGAGCACTTCGTTGAGATTAGATACATGTTCAGAATTTTATCGGTCCAGATCTTCTACCTCTGTTTCTCACTTTCGTCACTCTAACCATCAACCATAAGACTGAGTGGAATCAAACCACTAGGCCCGGGTCTGCTCTACCATTGCACCCCTCTCAATCTCGTTCTCCTATCTTCTCCCCGTTAGCTTTGACTCCTCGTGAAATGTAGTAACTATCAATCTTTGCTTAAAATATACTCAACGACTTTGCCTCCGCAAACATTTCGGCAATGAATTCCAAAGATTACCATCCTCTGGCTAAAGGAATCCCTCGTCACATCTGATCTAACCGGATGTTCATCTATTCTCAGTCTTGCCACTTAGCCCAACACTCCGCTACTAATGGAAGCATTCTTCCAAATTTACAGAGTATATCTTTCAATATTCGAAAGATGTTGAGAGATTCCAGAGATATGCTTCATTCTTCTAAATTCGATCGAGGATTGACAGGATTAAAACTCATTTATTATCAAACGATGGAGGTATTATATAACTCTGGCATTTGTTTTCCCACAGAAACTA
This sequence comes from Hemitrygon akajei, assembly GCF_048418815.1. Classification (NCBI taxonomy): domain Eukaryota; kingdom Metazoa; phylum Chordata; class Chondrichthyes; order Myliobatiformes; family Dasyatidae; genus Hemitrygon; species Hemitrygon akajei. The sequence continues at coordinate 203,358,283 of NC_133126.1, read as the reverse complement.
ACCGAAAAAACAAATTCCATAGGCTTCGTTCAAAGAAAACACCCAACGTGCAACTGGAAAAAATTGCGTAAACGGCAAAAAAACAACAAACAAATAAAACACAGATCATTAAACAGGAAACTGCAGAGACCGAGGAATGTCCAGTTTAGATCAGTTCAGATGAGTTTAACTTATTGTTGCGTCGGTCTTTGACTGGAAATCAGAGTGTCATTCTGCCCCGAACAAAACACAAAATTTAGCAATGAAAAGAAGTAACGAGCAGATATAAACGGATGTAAATTGAACTTAAAAGTCCTCTAAAAAACAATATAATCTCAAATATGCGTCGACCGGACCTTGCCTAAAGCACACGAGCCCTGCACCTTCCTCCAGCAAAATAAGCGACAGGCAGAGAGGCCGCACTCAAACGCAGACAGACGGCGCCGAATCCGCAGTTATCGCACTCGTTGATTTCAGACCTGCTCGGCCCGTGAAAAAGGGGAGTTAGTCGACAATAGGAGCCGATCATGGGTTCAAGCTCTGTCACTCGGCCTGATACTCCATTCTAAACTTCGCTGTCCGTAAGTCGAATTGCATCGGAGTTAGCAAAAGCGACAAATCCTTCAGTCATATCTTAACCCTTCCATTCCCGGGATACGTTGCCTGAGTCTACTCTGCATGCTTTCCAATGTCAGGACAAACGCTCTTAGATAATGGGCCCGAAACGGCTCACATTACTGCATGCGTCTTATCAAGCTTCAACATTGACCTAGGGTTGTCAAAGAGTAATCGTCTTTAAGGTTCTAAAGTGTGGTAATTTTCTTGTGCATGCTAACTATCGTTAATTCCGCTGCGTCGCGACTTGTGCTAAAACCACCAAGGGAGAAAAAGACCGAGAGAGAGAGAGAGAGAGAGAGAGAGAGAGAGAGAGAGAGAGAGAGAGAGAGAGAGAGAGAGAGAGAGAGAGAGAGAGAGAGAGAGAGAGAGAGAGAGAGAGAGAGAGAGAGAGAGAGAGAGAGAGAGAGAGAGAGAGAGAGAGAGAGAGAGCGCGAATTATCATCAGGTATTATTTGTGTATTTTACTATGACATTGTTCGATTGTAATATTTTTACGGTTTATTTGTAGTTACCATTCGAATCATTGTTGTTTATGGTGGTAACCTTACCGGTGCTGGTGATCATTCAATAAGAAGGCGTGATACGGATTTTAACGATATGAACTCTACGACACAGGTATGTCAACATTCATCACATAACAAAACGGTATGTCTTAAGGGAACACTCACTGGAACAGATTACTCCAGCGTCTTCTTTGTGAATGCAATCGTTCTCGCCCCATGGACTCGCCAGACATTGCCACAAGGCCGTATTATTCGATGAACACTTGAGGTTGTCCAACCAGATTGGACCAGAGCCTTGGCCAGACCAACTGGTCTTCGTGGAATTAACAGCATACCCACAATTCAGTTCCTTGCAGGCAACATGTGCATCTATTAAGTCCCAATCATCATCGCAGACGGTCCCCCAGATTCCGATGTAATAAACTTCTACCCTTCCAGCACAACGACTTTTGCCATTCACCAGTTTTACGGGAATATTATCTGCGGCACGAAATAATATAATTAAATGAATTAGATTTGTGGAAACAACTTGTTAACGCTTACAGTCAAGGTGTCTGAACTGATAATTGGCAAATGAAATTTCATTACTCTGCTTAATATAAATTCGCAAAAGAGTGGACCTCTATAAGGAAGGAAGGGTAGGTCATTACTGATTGCAATCTTTAAGCTCAAGTTCAAGTTGAATTTCAGGATATCTATAATTTAATTTGCAGTATTCAGTTGAAAAGGGGAACGCAATAATTGTTCCTCTACATCCGATGCAGTAAAAAATATAATCAGATAAACTGCACAGCAATAAATCTACACAATGGATATCATTGTCTCTCCATGAAGTGAAGCTAGGCACGGGGTGCTTGTAATTAAATGTGTATCTGGCAGGAAATCATACAATAGTAATGTGTTTTGTTGTGTGGAGTGCTGAGTTGGTGACTGGAGTTTTTGATCATTCTTACAGTTTGGAGAGGATACTACGTAGCTGCCTCCCGAATGGGACTGGAGCAAGGTCTATGAGCAACCACGTGCAACGATTTCGAATTGAGGATACTGGTGATGGTTTACATATTGTTCACATCTATTCAACATTGCTCTGCACTTCCTGAAACTGCAATCACTCTTAATGTCTTCCAATCTGTGTTTTTTTTTCCCACAAGCTGAAATGTCAGAAGTACACGCTTCCTGTCATTATTTAGCACTGAATACCCCTGCGCTTATAATGTGATTGTGAACTTGAATTAGATCAGCTTGGTTCCCCTACGATGGCGATAATGTATCATTTCAGTACCTCACCAGATAACTCAAGATTATTCGAGAATGTGATATACACAAGATGTTCTAGAGGTGTTGGAAATGCAGAGTAACACATCCCAAAACTCTGGAGGAACTCCGTAGGTCAGGAAACATCCAAAGGAGGGATACAGTGCGCAGCATTTTGACCGACACCCTTCATCGCGACAGCATTGTGCAAAATTGAACAGTAATAGTGATAATGAGATAGTTGTTTCCTTAGTCACTAGAATAACCTTCGTTATTGTGCGAAAAATATTCTGTCTTATAAGCTTGATTGTATTTCTCATAAGACAACAGCAAATGGGATACATTCGAAGCATGATGTACGACTACTGTCTAACTGTACAACAGGAATATTTTATGAAGGAATTAAATGTTCTTACCAGAACAAAACACACCAATATCATCGCCGATAGGTAAATGGTTTGCCTGTGAGAAAGTGCAGTTCCAGAGGTAGGACTCATTCCCATTGCAACTGACGTTCTGTATTATCACTGGCCATTTCCCGATTCCATACTTGCTGGGGTTGTAAACATTTACTGCGGAGCCGCACATCAGCTGTTTGCATACTACATCTGCGTCTTTGAAATCCCACAAAGCATCAGTTACTCAGCCCCAGACACTGCTGTGATAAACCTCCACTCGGCCGTCACATCGGCCTTCTCCATCGACAAGCCGTAAATGCCAGTTATCCACTGTAAAATACAATTCGGAAAATCGGCATCGTTCGACATTTCACATAGGTAATTGTACACAACATTTGCACATTCATATCATTTGTGTCCATGCTGGCCATAATGAACTATATAATAAGCTCTTGCAAATATGCACTGCGGCTGTTATCAGAAAGGAAAAATAAAAACAGTAAATGCAGTGTACTGCAAGTTAGTGACCGAACTGCGTTGACGAGAGGACACCTGGCAGACTCTAAGGAATACGATGACTCAGACCACCTTGAAGGGCCTGAAATACATTGCATCAATTAAGTAATGAATAATGAATAAGCTGTGACGTTTCATGGATGGACCAATCACATATATGTTTTATTATAAGAAACAATTAATGCATGTATATTATTAATGAATGTTCGTGATTCGTGAGTTAATTTCAATATTTTGTTCGTGGCACAGCGTGTTCGATGCAGTAAATACAGAAACGCAATATGATGTGAACTTTAAAGCCGTGTTTCATGAGAACACTTCTGTGGACGTATTCAGAGACGTGCTTTAAGCTGCATTCTTGTAAATATATCATACTGAGGGAAATTCAATGTTGAACATCTTGGACCTTGTTTGAAATATTCAAAATTACATAGTTCCGTTCTGCTTCTTTGTAATTTCATTCTATGCACCAGTGATGATAAGTTTTATTCTAACATCACATAAAATACTATCTCTGAAGTATTCATGAGCAGTCTGAAATATACATGAAATCATATCACATAAAATATATTTGAATTGACTGTTACTTTCAATCGTTCATTTTTAAGTATTTATAAAGTAGACCATGCTGTTGCAGATTTCCGTGGAGATTCTGTGTTGTAGAAACCGATTGGCCTTCTCTTCAGTATACGTAATAATCCAATTCTAGCACATGGCCGTTATACAATTTAACAACTGAATGGAAAACATTTTATTTCTATTCTCTTTGCTATTGCAGCCGATCTACAGTGGTTCACGATCACAAATAGGAGCTATTTCTGCGGTCAACAGGCCATTTTGAATTATTTTCAAATAACATTTTATTTCTGATAATGTCATGCCACGAACTCGGACTTTCAGGCCCCTGAGGGTGCTAAATATGTCTCATGACAATTTCAGTATTCTCCGTTACTCAAGATTTCCAGCAAATGTCGCTGATCTAACTCACTGCTGCAGAATGCTGTATTTATTCAGTCCAATTGACATATTTCACGTGTCTCAGCAGTTACATTCAGATTTATAGTAGATACATATTTATTTATCACATGTACGCCGAAAGATACCTTAGGAGCATAGCCAGGCATACTGAAATCTCAACTGCTAGAATGTCTTAAATATGTTAATGATATTTAGTTGTTTTTTTTTTTTGACTTTCTGGAGATATAGAAACATAGAAAACCTGCAGACCTATTCAGGCCCTTTGGCCCACAATGCTTTTCCGAACATGTAAGTACTTTATAAAATACTTAGTGTTGCCCGTAAACCACTATCTTTACCCTGACATTCCCTCTGTACCTACTTCCAGGCACCTTGAAACTGTGTCCCTTCCTGCTAGCCATTTCATTCCTGTGCAAAAAGTCTCTAACTATCCACATATGGTCCGGACCGGTTTCCCTTTAAATTTATCAAGGTTGTGTTATGATCCGGACCATTGACTCCTTGTTCCCCTTTAATTCCGTGTTTCACGTGTCCCTCGAGCTTGGCCATTAAGGTAATTTACTCTCGACCGAACCGGCAGTTTATAAGCCCCTGGCTTCAACCGTTCGGGGCGAGAGAATTATGGAGTATTAGAGAGTCACCTAGCCGGAGCCAACTAAGTTTCTTTCCGGAGCAAGCCAGGACTCCTCCTGCAGCAAGTGCCAGCAATTCGCCTTCCTTTGCCAGAGTGGGTCTGGGCAAGATTAACCCGCCAAGTTGAGTTAAGAGCTCCCGCAGGTTGGAACAATCTTGTGTCCAGTGATTGCACCGTCCGTTGTTTTGTCGTCGTTTATCCAGCACAGTAGGCAGGCCGTTTCCCGCTACTCGCATGGACAGTCGTTGTGTGGTGTCCGTATCCATGTCCTGTCTAAATAGGAGCCCCGGCCCTATACTCTAGAAGCTTCCTGACCCCGGTGTTAAGGAGTCCCCGCTCCATGCCTGGTGTCTGAAGGCGTAGTCCCGGCTCAGTGTTTCACGTCTTGTATTCCTCGTATCCAAGTCCTGGCCGTGGCGTTCCGTTTTCCAAGTATCCAAGTCCAAGGTCTGTGTTCTATCCTTGCGTCACTGTTCTCCTTGTAGAGAGTAATATACTCTATTGTATTTAACCCCAGAAAAACGTGTTTGTGTCCTGCATTTGGGTCGTCCTCCTGCCCCCTTGCCCCCCCCCCCCCCACCTTGTAACACACAATCAATGTCTCGCATCGTCTTATACACTTCTAGCAGGTCATCTCTAACAGACCTCCGTTGCTCCAAGGTCAAACGCCGAGTTCATTCAACCTATTCTCATAAGGCATGCTCCCCAGTCCAGGCAACATCATTGCAGATCTCCTCTGCACCCTTTCTGTGGTTTCCAAATACTTCCTGTAGTGAAGCGACGAAAACTGAGACAACACTCCAAGTGGGGTCTGACCAGGGCCCTCTAAACCTGCAACAGTACTTCCTGGCTTCTAACAGAATGAACCAAAATGAACTACCTCACTCTTATCTGGATTTAACTCCATCTGCAACTACCCAGCCCTGTTTTACATCCTATCAATGTACGCTGTAACCTCTGACGTTCCTCCACACTCTCCGCAACGCCCCCAACCTTTGTATCATCAGCCAGTTTACTACCCCATCCCTCCACTTCCTCAGTGAGGTCACTTACGCAAATCACGAAGAGTCGAGGTCCAGGAACAGATTCCTGAGCCACACCACTGTTCACCGACCTCCATGCAGAATATGACCCGTCTACAACCACTCGTTGCTTTCTGTAGGCAAGAAAGATCTGGATCCACAAAGCAATGTCCCCTTGGACCCCATGCCTCTTTTCTTTCTGAATAAGCCTTGCATGTTGTACCTTATTAAATGCCTTGCTGATATCCATATACACTACATCTACCGCTCTAACTTCATCAATGTGTTTAGTTACATCCTCAAAAAGATCAATGAGGATCATAAGGGACGATCTTCCTTTGAGAAAGCCATGCTGACCATTCGTAATTATATTATGCCTCTACAAATTTAATATATCCTGCCGCAGGATCTACTCCATCGATTTAGCAACCACTGAAGTAAGACTCACTGGTCTATAATTTCCTGTGCTATCTCTACTCTCTTTCGTGAATAAGGAAAGAAAATCATCAACCCTCCAATCCTCTGGAAACTCTGGATTGATGATGCAGAGAACAACGCCGAGCCCAGCAACCTTCTCCCTCTCCTCCCATTCTAGCCTGTGTTACATCTCGTTAGATCCTTGTGAATTATCCAGCTTGATGCTTTGCAAAAGCTCCAACACATCCGCTTTGTTAATAACTACATGCCAATGCTTTGCTGGCCAATGTCCTTTTCCGTTGTTAGTACTGATGAAAGTATTTAATAAGTGCCTCTGCTATCACCTCCGGTTACATATTTACTTTTCCACTGTCACATTTGATTGGTCCTCTTCTCTCACATCTTATCCGCTTGCTCTGCACATAATTGTAGAATTCCTTGGGGTTTTCCATCATCCTGACCGCCAAGGCATTGTCATGGCCCCTTCTGGCTCCCCTAAATCCATCCTTGAAATCCTTCCCACTAGCCTTATAATCTTCTTGAGCTCTATTATTACCGTTTTTTTCACCCATTCGTAAGCTTTCTTTTCTTCTCGACTAGATTTACAACAGCCTTTGTACAGCGTGGTTCTTGTACTCTACCATCCTTCCCCTGACTCATTGGAATATACTTATAAAACACTCCATGCAAATATCCCTGAACATTTGCCAAATTTCTTCCGTACATTTCCCTGACAAAATCTGTTCCCAATTTATACGTCAATTTTCTGACTGATAGCATCATATTTCCCCTTACTTGTGTGAAGAGCCTTCCTGAAAACATGTAACAAGCTCCGCCCAATCTGAACCCCTCGGTCTAGGGAAATGCCAATCGATATTTTTGAAAATATTCGGGAAAAAAGATTACAACACAACAACCAACATCTACCTCAGCACGTATAAACAGAACTGAACTTTATATTCACATTATTCCCCTAGACATCGATAGAGCTTGTTTATTATTACTTATTATTATTCCCACACTTTTAGGTTTATTATTGCTAATGTGTATTATCTATATATTTGCATTATTGATATTGATTTGTGTATTTTACTAATAAACACTGTTGAAAATAGTACCACCAGACTCCAACGGATACTTCTTTCTCTGCTGGTTAGACACCCGGTTACGGGCTACGTAACAGTCTTCAGTGAAATATTTATGTAAATCGCCAGAAAGCCATAGTAGTAAATAAGAATAAAACGCGCGTGCGTGGCTCTCCAGGTACATCGTTTTATTTTCCGCCAGCTCATAACAAAAAAATGTAGATTAACGAGTTAAACCTTAATCTTCTGATAATCAATAAATATTACGCAATATTTCAACTACTAAAGTTGCAGGGAATTAGTCATACACCCAAGATATGAAAATACCTGAAGTTACAATAAAACTGCTGATAGAGGTTCGAAAATATCCCATAACTGGAAACGTCCTGGCACTGATAATATATATATATATAACATATAGTATGTTTTAAATAACAATACTTCCCTTTGTCTTGCCAATTAATAAATATCATCAATTCGTTCCATCATCTTGAGAAAATGACTAACATTTGACAGAATGTCAAATTATGTCTCTTACATAAAGGAGAAATCACAAATGATCCTTAAAAATACTGCCTTTTACTTCTTTACAACTCTAAATACATTGGAAATTCATGAATCTCGCAGCTAATCACAATTTACTAAAATAGAAAATATATACTTACAGAAGAGCAGAAAGGGTGTTGTAAAGGCATTAAAATTGTAACGGGGAATTAATATGTGATCATTTAATTCTAAATCAAGCTTGCTGAAAATAACAGACACATTTTCTTCTGTAATATTCACTACTGAAGGGGATTTGATACTGTTCCACATTGACTCTTAATAAAAAAAAGCTATACTTAAACTACACCCAACACTTGTGAAATTCCTTCAACATATGATGAAGTATTTGGGTACTATAATTGCCCAATCAGTTAAGAACCAAAATAAATAAATAAATAAACAAACAAACAAACAAACAAACAAACAAACAAATAAATAAATAAATAAATAAATAAATAAATAGATAAACAGACAGAGAAATTGGAATTAACCGATGGCTTTTTCCAGGGCGATTTTATACGCTTGCAATGACTTTCTATTGTTTTAAACCCACTATCCAATTTACTGAAGCGGACGAGAATTCTGTATCACCTCAGAACTACCTAACGAATTGTACCTTGACACATCTCGGCACATGGACTAGGTGAAATTTTAGGCAGCTTCAGGAAACATAATCAATAAATATAAATCAATAATTCAACTACTGGAGTTGCAGGGAATTAGGCATCCCTAAATTGGAGGAGGCGAGCAACTGTGTTACTGTCAAGAGGATTTGAAATGTGTATAGGCAATTAACGCAGGACAACCCTGGGGAAATCACTCCAAATAGTAGGTATCCTGCTTTGGATATTGTTGTGGGGATGGACCACAGGGGAAAGCCTCTGAGACTACATTATTGGCACTGATCATTGGTCTTTGTTAGAGTGGAAAGAGGGGGTAAATAGTGACTGGGGACTCAGGGAAGCAGACGGCAGATTCTGTAAACATGAACGGGAATGCTGAATGATATTTTCCTCTCCGGCGCCAGGGTCAGGGACGTCTCAGATCGCGTGCTCGGCATTTCGGACAATAGCCAGATGTCCTGTTGCATGTTAGCATCAATGACATAGGAAGACAAAGCAAAGTGGTCAATCAATTTAGAGAGCTTGCTAGAAAGCTGAGAACCGGACTTTCCAGGGTGGTAGTTTCTGGTTTGCTGCCGTGCTCCTCACCAATCAGGGTAGAAACAGGATGATTTGATGGATTAATGCGTGGGTGAGAAGCTGGTGAAGGGGGCCGTGCTTCGAGATCCTGGATCATAGCAATCTCCTCCAGAGGAAATATTGCCTGAGCAAAAGTAACCGGTTGCACCTGAACTCGAAGTGGACCGATATTCTAACGGACAGGATTTTTAGAGCTGTAATTTGGCTGGTGTGTGCGAACCGGAATGATGGGACTTAGGACACGACAGGTGATAAAAAAAACAACACAAAAAAAACAAAAAACAAGGATAGCCTGCAATCAGACTGTCAGGAAGGGCAAGTCCAAATATAGGCAGAGAGGGAGGCAAGGCATTGTTGGTAAAAATGGCATCAAAGCAGTAGAGAGATCTGGCAGAGGATCGGGAAAATGTGGAGGCATTGTGGGTTGAGCTAAGCAACTGCATGTGCAGACTTATCTTATTGGCAGTTATAACAGTCTTTACAACAATAGCTGGGATGCGGACCACGGATTACAACGGGATATGGACAAGTCGAATCAAAAGGGCAATGTTATTTTAGTCATGGGAGATTTCAAAATGAAGTACCATTGGGATATTCAGCTTGTAAATGAATCCGAAGAGAGTGAAATTGTCGAATGCCAGCGAAATGGCTTTTTAGAGCAGTTTATCGTTGAGTCCTCTGGGGCTCACCTATACTGCATTGAGTGGCATGCCATGAACTGGCACTGATTAGCAGTGATCACGATATGATTGTGTTGAACTTGAAATTTGACACCGTAAAGTAAAGGGTAAGGTTTGATAGTTAAAGTAGCTGCATTTCGTCAAGGAAATTCTTGTGGTATAAGACAGGAGTTAGCCAAATTACATTCGACAGTGCCGCTGCCATGGCTGACAGCATAGGTGCAATGATATGAGTTTCTGGGGAAATAAATGATACAGGAAGATGCAGGACAGCTGCATTCCAGAAACAACGAAGTACGCAAAAAAGTGAACAGGTGATTGATCAGGTTCCAGCTGAGCGCGGACCCCACTCTATATACAGCTCGTATGCAACCGCAAGCAAGGCCGACACTTGAGGACTAGTCCTCGCTCCATCTGGGGCTGCACATGTCACCTGCCCAACCACAAGACAAAGGTAACAGGTTTGTGGCCCTTATATTATTACTCTCCAACAGAATCTTGTGATCGCAAGTGAAATGTCTGAGACAACCTCCCACGGTTACACTGCACCTGCTTCGATAATTCCTCGCAGTAGGCAGCAACACGGTTTGAATCTAGCTGAGTTAATTCGTAACCAATCCTGCTCCGCCGAAGACTTTTCTTGGCACAAACAGGAGAAAATCTGCACATGCTGGAAATCGTAGCCACAGACACAAAATGTTCGAGGAACTCAGCAGGGAAGTCAGCACCTATGTAAATCAGAACCTTCATCAGGATCCTCCGACATCCCGTCCAGCTGCCTCCTGAATATCCCAGCCCTCGTTTTCGGGCACTCGACCGGCTCCTTTTCCAACATCCTGGCCAGCCCCTTCGACATCCCGAGGGCCTCGTTCGGCAACATCGACACTGATCTGGCTCCGCAGCTGACACAAGTCTAGTACTCCGATCAACGGGTAACTTACTGACAGAGAAACCCTGCAGTACTGGATGTTCTTGGAGTTGAATTGCCTTTGGATCGTAAAGGTAAACACAAAAAAAATCATCATCTGTTTACCCCCGAGAGCCACTGCGTTTGCAGGCCCAGCCATTTCCGGGATGCAGTTAAGACACCAATAATGTTTTGTACAAATAATTATGAAAAATATCACTGCCTGTACCTTTCAGCTGTGGACAGTTTTGCAACCTCTAGAGGAGGGGAGTAGCTGTGTGACTGTCAAGAGGATTTGTAATGTGAATAGGCAATTAGCGCAGAACACCCTTGCGAGCATTCCACTAAATAGAAAGTATCTTTTTTTTTCCAGAATATCTAGCATCATTATTAGTATGACTATTGTAAAATGTATTGCATATACTATGTTTAATATTATAAGCATACCTGATAACGACAAATCACTTACCGAAACAGATAACGCCGGCGTCATTTTTGTGTGTACATTGGTGGTGTCCCCAAGACGAAATGAGGCAGTGATTCAAACGCAACTCATTACCTCGACATTCAGTGACGTCTTTCCAAATCGAGCCATTTCCTTCACCAAAAAACGCTCCCACCGACGCTGACAACACAGCTCCACAATGGAGATGATTGCAGACGACAGCCGCATCTTCTAAATCCCAGAAGACATCGCAGACTGTTCCCCATGTTTCGCCTCTTAACACTTCCACACGACCCGAACAGCTGTCCATGCCACCAGTTAACCGCAGTCCCTTTTGACCTTTTAAACAAAATCAATCGGGGAAAGCTGTTTTAATGTTGAACACATCCACCTACGCATCGACCCTACCAAACACACAAGTACAACTACGATTTTCTGATTTCGGTAAGTACATAAGATGTCGCAGCAGAATTAGGCTATTTGGCCGGCGGAATCTACCCTACCATTTAATTACGGCTGAAACAATTTTCCTCTCATCCATAATATTCTGCCTGCTCTCCATGTCCCTTCCTGCCCTGACAAATCAAGAAACTCGGAAACTCTGACTTAAATATATACAATTACCTGGCCTACACAGATACTTGTGGCAAATATTTCCACAGATTCTCCACTCTCAAGCTAAACAAATCACTCCTAATTTTCCTCCAAAAAGGTTAGCCCTCTCAGTCACCCGATCTCCTCCTCCTCCCCAATTTAGATACTTCCCTGGTCTATACGGTGCTGTACATCTTGGCATCTTGCCGAATATAGAGAAACTCCACTGCCCTGTGGATTGCGCCTAGGGAAGGATGCACTGTTACAACCACGGATTCGGCAGTGCAGACGATTCTACAGTTATGCACTTGTCCGCTAGTTATTATTTACTATTGCGGCATGTCACTCTTTTCTTTTCATTGTTATATCGCGGGTGAAGACTTGGACAAACTGCAGCAACTTTACGCTGCCTGCTCGCATTCGGCCTTCACCTGAGAAAGTGGACTATCAGATAGAGTGAGGATCAAATCAATGTCTTGTATTAGAAACTACCCTTCAGGGCGGTATTGGCTTCTGTGCTTCGTTTGAGAGTTTTAGTCAACAATACTGTTTGTCCTTGCATTTTCAGATCCGTCAACCTGCTAGGTGAGAGCGTCGGCCTGAGTATACTTGCTGCCTGGGTGATTGATGAGGATGAGAATAAACCAGGTGAAGAAGAGAGCCCACCGGGCTTAAAAGTGTTGCGTCTCTTTGCGACCTTAATGACGGAGTGATTTTTTGTGACGTGCCCAGACCAGGAATAATTTTCTGCCCCTTACTCCCGTTGGGCTCATCACACGAAGGGCCTCCTTCGCAGCCAGATGTTCGCGATTCTCAACATCGTGGTTACTCTCGGCCGGAGTCAACCGATGGGAAGAAAACCCCAGGGTGCAGCCGGCTATTCGCAGAAGAGCACTGATGGAGGACAGCTTCAAACCCGACATCGGATGCTCCAACTCTTCTGTGCATGGGTTTGATGTGTCTGGGTTTTGCAGAACAGGAACTGCTGCGAAACTTTGCTTCAACTGTGAAAATGCTTGGTCGGCACCGTCTGTCGAATGGAATCCTGCCGATGTCTTCCTAGTGAGTACACTTATGGGAGCCGTATTCCCGATGAATTGGGGTAAAAGTTAGCAAACCCAATGCAGTGCCGTAACTGCCTGACTGTAGACGGTTCGAGCCACTCTGTAAACGTCTGAACTTTATAAGGTGCATTTGAACACTAGATAGGGTAAGTATATAGCCCCAAAACGACTTCTGGTGTTCCTGGAATACGCATTTCTCGGGCTTGGAATACAAGTTATTTTCGAGGAGCCGTCTGCGAATCTTCCGGGAATTCTGGACGTGGTCCTGATCACAGCAGAAATAGATAAGTCTGTCGGCTAAATACACAGAAGCAAACAGTTTCAACCTGTCCCTAAGCACATCGTTAACTCAGGCCTGGAAAACAGCGGGGGCGTTGACAAGACGAAAACGCAGCACAATACACTCATACTGGCTATTAGCAGTATTGAAAGTTCTCTTCCACTCATCGCTTCCTATCATGCGGAGCAGATTATAAGCGTTGTACAAATCAATGTTGGAAAATATGGTACTCCCTTCAGAAGTTCGAAGGTACGCGCCAGAATGGGATGAGGGTAGACTTTCCACACAGTGATGTTATTCAGGGGATGATAATCGATGCTGGGGCGGTGAGTACTCCTGCGGCAAGAATGACGGGCAGATAAACCCCATGCGCATTGCCTCCCTGATGTATTCCTCCATATTACCGTTTCAGAAGGAGAGAAGAAAAAGTGTCGGCTTTAGGAAGGATTAGAGCCAATTGGGATTTTTAAGGCGAAATTGTCCGGTTGGTATGGAGGCAAGGATATGGACTTACTTTCATTTTCCATCTCAGGAAGATTCGCATATTCAGGCGGAATTCCAGAGATGCCCACATCCATATATGGCACAGGAGAAGATTCCACTGTAGCAGGGCCCAGACTGGGAAGCAATGTATCCTTGCTGCAATAAGGCATTAAACAGGCTGAGTGGAGGTGCAGATAGGAGATTGACCACGTACGCCAATTCTTGTGCACATCATGACCAAAACGGACGGAGGAGTTTGGAATATCAGCTGGGATTGGGTAATGATAATTCCGCGACCATCGAGATATCCTGGTGTTGGAATATTCGGTTGCTGTACCAACGTGTGATTCTCTGTTGTTCCGAATGCGTAGTCACGTCTGCACCAGGAGTGTATGTGCAAGCAGTAGTGTCAGATGTTGTCGAGGCAGCAGAAAAGAAGACCCTGCGAGGAGCTGCGAGTAGGTCTGAGGCGGCCGGAGTTACTGAATTTGCTTGGCAAGAATGTTAATTGCTGTCAGCTGATGTTGGCTGTCGGCAGTGACTTCGTGAACGGCGGACGTGAGAAAAAAAATCGCAGGCACATGACTCCGATTGACTGCGGTGACTTGCTAAACAATTGCTACGAGGGATAATTGATGCTCCTCAAATGTGTCTCCCACCTGATCAATGGATCGCACAACCCCCTCTCAGCCTTATCTGTCTTGTGGTCGCTTCTAGACTAGCTGTCACTGCGTTTGGATATGACCAAAGAGCCGGGGGGGGGGGAGGAGAGAGAGGAGAGAGAGAGAGAGAGAGAGAGAGAGAGAGAGAGAGAGAGAGAGAGAGAGAGAGAGAGAGAGAGAGAGAGAGAGAGAGAGAGAGAGAGAGAGAGACGGACCCCAAGATCCTCCACAGTGCTAAAAGTTTTACGATTTATACTATATTCTGCCTTCAAATTGTACCTACCAAAACGAGCCAATTCATACTTTTCTGGCTTGAAGTCCATCTGCCACCTCTCAGCCCAGTTCTGCATCCTTTCACGCTGTAATCATGCAGACCATTCATATCACTCATAACCTTTGTATCACCTGCCAATCTGCCCTTCTACTTATCCATCCAGGACACCTAAAAAATATCTCAGAGAGGAGGGTCTAGAACATAACCCTGCGTAACATCACTGGTCCCGGACCTCATGCAGAACCATCGATATAACTCTTTGCCTTCTATTGGCAAACCAATTCAACATACACAAAGCAATGCATTTTTTATCTGGTGCAGTGAGTGGTCGGTGTTGCTGCCGTTTACGAGCGGGAGGCCAGGGAGCGGGGTATATTTGGGGTTCCAACATTTAGAAATATAGAAACATAGAAAATAGGTGCAGGAGTAGGCCATTCGGCTCTTCAAGCCTGCACCGCCATTCAGTATGGTCATGGCTGATCATCCAACTCAGAACCCTGTACCTGATTTCTTAAATACCCCCGATACCTTTAGCCACAAGGGCCATATCTAACTTCCTCTTAAAAATAGGCAATGAACCGGCCTCAACTGTTTCCTGTGGTAGAGAATTCCACAGATTCACCACTCTCTGTGTGAAGAAGTTTTTCCTCATCTTGGTCCTAAAAGGCTTCCCCTTTATCCTTAAACAGTAACTCCTCGTTCTCGACTTCCCCAACATCGGAAACAATATTCCTGCATCTAGCCTGTCCAATCCCTTTAGAATTTTATACGTTTCAATAAGATCCCCCCGCAATCTTCTAAATTCCAGTGAGTATAAGCCTAGTCGATCCAGTCTTTCTTCATATGAAAGTCCTGCCATCCTAGGAAACAATCTGGTGAACCTTCTCTGTACTCCCTCTATCGCAAGAATATGTTTCCTCAGATTAGGGGACCAAAACTGCACACAATATTCTAGGTGCGGTCTCACCAAGGCCTTGTACAACTGCAGTAGAACCTCCCTGCTACTGTACTCAAATCCTTAACTTTAACTGTCATTCATTCTTTGGGCCAATCCTCTGTTTTCCTCGATAGTTGTGATTAAAAAGCTTTTCAGGATGTATATTGTATGCAGTTCTCTGACACTGGAACCTTGGAAACCTTTGAACACTCCTAACAAACTACACTACAGCTAAACCCTTTGCGCTAAGGACATGCCAACCAATATGAGGAAAGTCAAAATCTCCCATCTCAACAGTCCTATTATTATGACATCATTCCGGAGTCTGCTCCTCGATATCCCAGTTACTACTGGGGACATCTATAAAAATCACCCATTAGATTTATTGCCTCCTTTCTGTTTCTGACTTCCACCCACACTGACACATCATCCCTTCCATGACTTCATTCTTTTCTGCAGCTGTGAATCTATCCCTAATTAGCAACGCCACGCCACGCCTCTTTTTCTTACTCTCTGTTCCTTTTGAAATATTTGTTTGTTTGGGTGGTTGTAATTTTTTTTTGGTTATTACTATTTATTGTTTTTTTTTACAATTTGCCGTCTTTTGAACATTGGTTCATGGGCATTGCCTGTAGATTTTCATTTTTTTTATTGCAACATTTTTGTACTTACTGTGAATACACACAATAAAAAGAAACGTAGTTGTATGTGCAATATTGAAAATAGATTCACTTGAACTTGGAAATCCAGAATTCCGATATACTCTGCATCTTCTGATATTTACTTGTCTGTGCAAGAGTTAGCAGTTACCAATCAAAAGAGTGATAGCTGATTCGTTGTTTATTCCTGCAGTCAGTTTTCTCCGCTATGTAAATCTTGCTATATAAATAACTGAAGTACTCACCTGAACAAAAAACGCTCACAGCACTTCGACGTGAGCAGTTTTGTCCATTTCTTGGTGTGGTAGAGCAATCCCAGATAATGGTCTCATTGCCTTGACATTCATAGGAATCCTGCCACATGGGACCACTGCCCTCTCCAAAATATGCCCCTCCGATTACTGATATCGCTTCCCCACATTTCAACGATGTACACACCACTCGCGCGTCCTGTAAATCCAAATTCGAATCGCACACAGTGCCCCACGTCTCTCCATGCTGGATCTCCAATCTTCCAGAGCATTCGTCGTATCCACCAATCAGTCTGGGCTCTGTATGTTCTGTGGTATATTAGAAGAAATTTAAAAATCTAGATTCATGGGATGTTTCGCAGATAAAGACATGGCAGTAGCTAATATCATTAGGACACTGAGGAGAATTAGCACCAATATAAGACTCACGCATACGTCTACATATGCACGATGGAGAGCATTTTGAGTGATTGTGTCAGTGTCTGGTATGGAGGCCATATGCCAGTGATATTAACCCTGATCCTAACATTATCGTCAGACCGAACTCGGGGATCCATTTGGAATCTCCCAGCGAAACTGAATTCAAGCTTGCCCAGTGAAAGCCAACAGATCCACACGTGTTTATTTAGGTAAATCATATTACCAGGCTGTGCCCTTGTCCATGTATACAAACAGAAACTGAAATAGGAGAATTTAGTACAGCACACTAAAATACTGATTAGGGGAAATAAATTAATCTTCTATGTGCCTGCGAGTGTACAGTAGCCCATGTTTACTAGCGCAACTGCCAGCCCCACCAACAGCACAGGATTTATCTGCAAATGTATTGAGTACTGTGTGCTGAATTGGATAATCTTGTCCCGAATCTGGGTGATCAGACCCATTGGGCCTTAAAGGTGGATGTTGTGCTGTGTAAGTAAAAAAAGGTCTTCCCTTCTTTGTATTTACTACGTGGTTCACCCCATTGGAAGGTGGACCTCTGCTTTGAATGCTCAGATTAAATATCTACTTTTCCTCTGCTTTACCTTTCGATTTTTTTTACACTCAATTCAAAATTAGAAAATTGTCTAAGGATTCAATTTTTTAATCGCTTAGTTACAGTGAAATGGTCACAGAAAGTTGCCAGCCATCATTCAGACTAGAAGAGTGTCTGATAATTTAAGGGGATTAGTTCTTGCTCAGTTAAGTTCTTCGGACTTCGGTGCTTTTGGAGGCGTGTTTCGATATTCTAATTTTATGGGTAATACAATTGAAAGGATTTTACCGGAACAAATAACGCCGGCGGTTTCGTTTTCCTTAAAACAATTACGGTGCGCTAACTGTCTCCTTTCACACCGCCATGGGTCGCCTTCTGTCCCATTGCAACGAATTTCAGCTTGCAGAATGGGCCATTGTCCATGTCCAAACTGTGAATTTCCGGATGCAGAAACGGCGTCACCACAGCCGGCGAAGTTGCACACAGTCTCGGCTTCATTCATATCCCAATTACGACCACAGAGGATGACGAAATAAGGTGAGTAGTTGCTCACCTCCACTCGCCCTGCACAAGGGCTGCCTCCACCTGACAGCATTAAGTGTTGCTTATCTGTTGTATAAAAACAAGAATGCACAGAGTTAACCCCTCTCAGAGACTGCTAAATTGAAACATGATTCAAGAGATTCATAGAAGTATTTCAATTCGCGGACGGAAATCTAAAAGCTTTATCAATGGTAAATAACAATAAAAAAATGACAAGCCACAAAACTTAAGAATAGAATCTCCTCATTCGGCAAAACGAGTCGGCTCTACCAAACCGTGGCTGATTTCTTACCCCTCCCAACCCTATTCTGCCGCCTTGTCAACGGAACCGTTGACGACCTAGCTAATTAAGCACCTACCAACATTTTATTTAAATACATACAATGACAAATCCGCCACACCCAGCTGTGGCAATGAATTTCACAGATTCATTATACTGCGGTTAAAAATAAGTAACCTTCATTTTTCTCTACATCGACGTCCCTCTAATCTGAGTTGTGCCCTCTGGTTGCAAGCTGCCACACGACAGGAAACATCGACTTCCCATCCACACTATCTATATCTCTCATCATTAAATATTTTTGTAATGAGATCACTGCTCATTCTTTTAAATTCCAGCAAGTACAGACCCAGCGCCGTCAACGTTACTCACATGTTAATCCCTTATTCCCATGATTATTTTCATCAGCCTGCTCTTGATGCTCTCCAAAGCAACTGCATTTTTATTAGACAAGCAGCACAAACTGTTCACATAACTTCTAATCCTCTTGAAATTAATTCGAATATTGCATTTGCTTTCAAAGATCACAGATCAAAAGAGGACAGGGGAGCTACAATCCTTCAGAATGCAATCAGTCACCAATATCTATGGTCCAGTGCCGATATCAATCGGACCTTAAGATACAGGAGAAGAACTAGTGTTGATTCTGCACCATTTCATCATGGCTGATACATTTTGGATCTCAGTCGCAATCTCTTGACTCTTCCCCGAATCGCTTTCTGCCTTGACCAATGAAGAATCTATCAAACTCTTCCTTTAATATACCCAATGACGTGGCCTCCACAGACACCTGTGTCAACGCAATCCACGTATTCACCACTTTCTAGTTAAAACAATCCTCCTCATCTCCGCTCTAAAAATTGCGTCCCTCAAAGTATGGTTTTGTCCCTTATTCGTATAATTTCCCACCATATAAATATCCGTTGTGAGCTTCTAAACAGTCGGTAAGCTTCGATTAAAAAACCCCTTATTCTTCTGCTTCCAGTGAGTAAAGGCCTGGAGACATTGAAACCTCGTAACATCACTATCCTTTATATCCCGGCATAATTTTCGTCAACCTCCTTTGAACTCTCACCAAACTCAGCATAACCATTCTTCGATAAGGGGACCAAAACTGCTCACAATCCTCCAATTTGAACTGCACCAGGGTTGTATCATTCCTCAACACTACATCCTTGCTTTTATAAGCTGCTCCTCTAAAAATGAATGCTAAAATTGCACTTGCCTATCTTGTCATGATTCAAACTCCAAAATAACCTTTAGGCCAGGGGTGTCAAACTCATTTTAGGTCACGGGCCAGATTGAGCAAAATGCAGCTTCATGTGGGCCGGATCAGTCGGACGCGTGCGAACGCAGCTTTCGTTGCCTCCGTTTTTTCAGCCTGCTCTCATGTGTCTCAGTCTCTGCTATAACTACAAAGTGTTTCACTTTACAAATTCCGTTTCTTATGAAGAAGTCTGCTGAGCAAGACTGCCGAATAAACACTAAAAAACCCTGAAAACCTGGTACCTGAATAAACTCAGCATTAGCCATATCATACGCCATAGGCGCTTCGATTACTGGGGCCAGCTTTAATAGTAATTAGATATTATCTCGCGGGCCAAAGATAATTCCACCGCGGGCCGGATCTGGCCCGCGGGCCTTGAGTTTGACATATATGCTTTAGGCAATCCTACGTAAGAACTCCCGAATTTCTTGGTTTCTCAGTTTGCTTTGTATTTCTCCCAATTAAAAAAAAAGAACAGTCAATCATTTCCATTCTTCTACCTAAGTGCATGACCATACACTCTCAAATATTGTATGACATCTGCCATTACTTTGCCCGTTCTCTTATTCTGTCTCAGTCCTTCTGTAGCCACTCGACTTCCTCAAAACTACCTGTTTTGAGGTAGTTCCTCAAAACTACCTATTGCCTCTACCAGAAAAGGCTCACTTTATTTCACTCTTTGCCTCCTGCCGTTTTATTCGCGCTGGTATCTTTCCTGTAATACTATGGGTTAATTATTTGTTAGGAAGCCCCATGTATGAAAATTTTTCAAATCCCCTCTGAAAATCCAAGTATCCGCTGAACTACTGTATCTTTGAATACATCCACTGATTTTCGCAGAAACAAGTGAAATTTTGCAGACGCAGGAAATCAATCAACACACACAAAATGCCGGAGGAAATCAACAGGCCAGGCAGCATCTAGGGAAGGAGTACAAGCGTCTGCCGAAGAGTTTCAGACGAAAACCTTGATTGTTCTCTTTTCTCAGGTGCTGCCTGGACTGCTACGCTTCTCCCGCATTTTGTCTGTGTTCCGCTTATGTTCCTT
Organism: Hemitrygon akajei; assembly: GCF_048418815.1. Classification (NCBI taxonomy): domain Eukaryota; kingdom Metazoa; phylum Chordata; class Chondrichthyes; order Myliobatiformes; family Dasyatidae; genus Hemitrygon; species Hemitrygon akajei. Next base: position 203,337,782 of record NC_133126.1, on the reverse strand, counting down.
TGTCTATCCTGCTTGTTATTTTTCAAAAAAGGAGTCCCATCAGATTTGTCAGGCAGAATTTGCTTTGAAGAAAGCCATGCTGACTACAATCTATTTTATCATCTGTCTCCAAGCACTAAGAAACCTTATCCTTACAATTGCAGAAATTCAAGTTAGGACGCTGGAACGTTAGAGCCGAAGCAGTAAGATAAACCAAAGACTAACAGGCGGAAAATAAAATATTAGTGAAAAGCGATCCCCATAAAATTGAAAGCACTAATATCTATTGCTATTGCACAATCACACAAATTGCTGGAGCAACTCAGCAAGTCAGATAATATTAAGCAATGAATAAACAGTCGACATTTCGTGACGAGAGAGTTCGTCAGGACTAGACAGGAACTGGAAAGGCTACACTATACAAAGTTGGGATGAGGGAAAGTAGGATAACGATAAAGTGACAGGTGGACCGGAAAATTGAAAGGGTGTAGAGGAAGAAATCTGTCAGGACAGTAGGGGAACGGAAAGGAGGAGGCGACCCAATAGGAAGTGATAAGCATTTGAAAGGAATGTAGAAGAACAGGGCGGGAAAAATAAGAGAAAAGGACTTTTAGGGATTTTTTCTACCGCCTGCAGAAATGCATATGCAGGTCATCAGGTTGGAGGCTACCCAGATGGTATATGTGTTGCTCATCCACGTCTGCACACTGAGGATGGTCTCATCGTCGCATAAGAGGAGGCCATCAACCGACATTTTGGAATGGAAATTGGAACGACAATTAAAATATTTGACCACATGGAAGTTTCTGATTAGCCGAATCGAGCGGAAGTGCTCGACAATTGGTTCCCCTTTTTGCGACGGGTTTCACCAATGCAGCGGATGCCGCACCGGGAGCAGTAAAGAGAAGCGACTACCCGAATAGATTGTCAGAAGTGTTGCTATTTCTGGTATGGTTATTTGCATGTCAAGTGATTGAGGGGATGTGACACAGTGTTTCCTATATCCACCAGAGGGCATACTCTCAGATTTAGGTACATCTATTTATAATACAGATGAGGAAGAATTTATTTCGCCAGTGTTTGGTAAATCTTCGCAATTTATTGTCAAAGACGATTGCAGAGGCCATATCAGTGAGTATACTTAAAGCGGAGTTGATGAGATCTTGATTAGCCAGGGAATCCAAGATTATGGAAGAAGGCACGAAAATGGGATTGAGAGGGATATTATATCAGCCACATTGGAATAGTGGAGCAGACTGTATGTTTTGATTGAACTAACGCTGTTCCGATGTCTGAAAGTGATATGGCCAAATATTGCACAGAGATTATTCTTATCCTGCCTCTTTCCTGCACAGTACATCCGTTAGATTTTCTTCTTCAGACTGCAGTGCCAAAGTGAGAACATAAGCTAGTGACAAAGGTACAAAATAAATTGGATTTTAAATCCAACGAATAGAATAAGTAAATGAGAATAACTAAATAACATAACTCAACTATACTTGCACAGATGTATACGAAATCCAAAAACTGGCAATTCCCATTGATTAAAACAGTGAAGTTTTTGGAAAGATCTGCAGGTGAACCCAACTTACTGGCTAGTAAGTGTTAGCCGAGACAGACCTGTCATATTTGGAATTGAGAACCTCACATTTACGCCATAAATGATACAGAAGCAAATACAGATACGGTTATTCTGGGTTGGCCAGTAGAAAGTTGACAAGGACTCCTGAAAGGAGCTGAAGAGATTGGCCGAAGCAACAGCACCAATCATAAACTATCAGCCGGTTAACAAAGGCTAAATTTAACACAATCCCAATGAAAAATACAAGGATCTACTCCCAAAAGATAATTCTAGCAGTTTTATCTTGCTGTTTTCTATAAAAATGAAGAGTGAATTGTATCTCATAGACTGCATCTTTCATGTCCAGAACTTCAATATGATTGCTTCCAATCACTATAGAACATTTGTTGTGAGGCAGTTTGTAACAAAGTTACAAACCATTTGGGAAGTTTTGAATCCAAGTTGAAAGTTAGTAAACGACAATATTAAAAAAAATTGCAGAGCCCAAATACCTTTACAGAAGATGTGTACGATCTCCCCAGAGTGGCAGTCTTCCTGGTTCGAAACAGCGAACGAACACCCCGACAGTGAACTCTCATTCCCCTTGCACTGAAAGTTATTCAACAGGGCAGCTCCGTCTTCAGATGCAATAGGTCTGATTACAAGCGTGTCGTAAGTCCCGCATCCAGTCTGTCGACAGTATATTTCTCCATAGACTGCATTCCATTGACTGCTACAGATGTGCAACCATTGACCTCCATACTTAATTTGTAAATCTCCTGCGCAAGGTGCGGTCGGTCCCACAATTCTGACATCTCCGAAATCTTCAAGAAAGTGATAATGATTAATGGTGCAATCTCAGCCCAAATGATGCTGTTAGTTAGTAAAACAACACAAATATTCTGAAATTAGTCAAGGTATTTAAATAGTTTTATTATGTTCTGAAATTCCTTCTGACTCCTTTCCTCTTAGAAACTGCTGGAAGAGCTCAGCCGTGTTCAGAGTCATAGTCAGAGAAAAGCACAGCCCATGTGGAAACATTCTTAAACTGCCTACTGCCATTAGCCTGGCCCTGGAACATCGACCTCCATATCCCTACACTGCATGTACTTACCCAAATTCGCATACCTACTTGAGATTGCAGCAAGTTCCACATTCTTCGGGACTCTCTGATTGAATATGTTTCCTGTTAAATTTCCCTTAAGCTTTTCATCTTTCACCTTTAACGCATGACCTTTGGTTTTATTCCCATACAATCGTAATGGGGAAAAAAAGCTTGCTAACGTTTACCTTATCTTTTCCGCTCATATTTCTTTATATTTTTATAAAATCTCCACTCAATTTTCCACGTCACGTTCAAAGGAATAAAGCCACAATCTATTCAATCATTCCTTATAAATGAGTTCCGCCAGATCGGGGAACATCGTTGTAAATGTTCTCTGTCGCCTGGAAATTAATAGAAATGAATAAACAGACGGCGTTTCGGACTAAGGCATTCATCAAGGTCCGTTCCGGAAAAGCCTAATAGGTACTGTGCGTCAGATTTCACTGTGGGAGACACGGCAGTAGGAGGAAATAGCAGAGTGTCAGTCGGCAGAAGTGAGTAAAGTTGTTGTTGCCAAAAGAAGGTGCTTAGGAAGCTGAAAGTTATGAATGCAATTACGTCACTTCGGCTAGATTGGGTAGTGTTCTGAAAGGGATAGCTGTACAGATCGTTCAGGAATTAGTAATGCTCTTTCAATGATCACTAGGTTCTAGAAAGGTTCCGGTGTAATGAAAAAATGCAACAGTCACTCCACTTTTTCAGAAAGGAGGGAAAATAAAAAGGGAAATTGTGGGCCACATAGCCTTTGTTTACTTGTTGGGAAGCTGCTGGAATTAATTCACAAAGATAAGGTTTTAGGGCAACTAGAGACACGTAATAAGGTAGGCCGAACTCAGTATGGCTTTCTTGACAAGAAAGTCTTCCCTGATAAATTCCTTGGAATGCTATGAGAAATAACAAGCGGCATAGAAAAAGAGCGTCAGTAGATGACGTTCCCTTAAATTTCCCTAATTGTTTTCACACGATGCCGCACATGAGGCTGCGAAACAAGAGGAAAGCCCACGGTAGTACAGGAAAGATACTAGTAGGAATAGAAAATTTGTTGACTAGCAGAAGACAAAGAGTGGGAATAAAGGGGGCGTATACTGTTTGCTCAGTGTTAGTAGTGGTGTGCCTTAGGTTTCCGTGCTCTTTCCATGTCATCTGTTAATGTATTGGATAAGGGTTTGTTTGTATTTGTGGCCTAGCCTGAGTCTGATCCTGGGACCTTAAGAGCAACATATGAGTTGAGTTCAAAAGCTCTCAGCCTGTACTCGTTGAAGGTTAGGCAAAAGAAGAGCGATCTTTTATAAAAATACAGGATATTGAAAAGGCTAAATCGAGTGGATATGGAGCAGATATTTCTTATCACAGAGCGGACTATGAGCACAGGTCCCTGCCTCAGAATGAAGTGGTGTCCCTTACGAAAAGAGTTGACAAGATTTTTTTTTCACCAGAGGATGAAGAATTTCTAAATTTCATTGCACACACCTGTGGAGTCCAGGTCATTGGGCATATTTTGATTGTAGGCTGGTAGATTCCTAATTAGCAAGAACGTCAAAAGTTACCGGGGGAAGGCGGAGGAATATGTTTGAGAATAAATAAATAAAAATGCCGGAATGACAAAGCAGAGTTGACGGGCCGAATCGACATTTATCTCCATTGTCTTTTGGTCTTGTAAGTGACAGCACAGGTAGCGATAACAGTGTCCTTTGTGGCATCACCTAACCGTCTATATTGACACAAATTCTGACTGTTTTTAAAATATATTCAGAATCTTCAGCACGGTGAGTCACATGCATCTGAAAACTAACCAGGTTTAGTTCAGAATAAGTCAATATATATGGGGGAAAAAAAAAAACAGCTAACGGTGGAAACAGTACGTTATCTAGGAGCGAAATGCTTAGGAAGATAAATAATCAGATTCCCTGGTACTATATGTCGAAGTTGCAACTTAAGAAATTGATGCGGTCTTACATCAGATAATAATGGTTATAATTAAATTATTTATTCCGAGTTAGAACGCAGAACAGACTCTTCAGACCGAACGAACCGAGCAACCAACCAAGTTACTTATTTAATTCTGTTACCCTTTTGCGTTTAGGGCATGTATGAAACCGTTCACTTATGATGGTGTTTAGATCTTCTTTTATAGTATCAATAACATGCCTTCAGATATCACTACTGCCAGTCATGCGAGTCCCGGGTGGGCACAGGATTGCCATAGCATTCAGATGTAGAATGGTTCTTTATTGGTTTTCCGTAACAATTTAGTATTATCAGTGTGGGTTGTTAGCCCTGTACTGAAAACTCGAACCTGGAGTACCGGTGGACCACTCTTATTCTAACCTCTTCCATTTAATATGTATGGCATAGGTAACCCTACCAAGAGCCGAATCATAAAGGTCTTACTGGTGCCAATACATCTCTGCTGCTCATTGAGGCACACAAGCCTCCCAACCACCATAAGATTGTGTTTCTCTGGAGGCCACATATTTAACCATTGCCTAATGACAGAGCAATTTACAATACCCAATGAGCCTGCACTCCAGGACATCTTTAGTCTAGGGACGGAAACAGAGCACCTGGAGTCAATATGCGCGGTCACGGGAAAACGCACAGAATCCTGCAGTCGGTGCCAAATTGACTCCAATGCCCCGAACTGCAATAACACCATAAGCCCATATAGAACTACAATATAGCCAATCGGCTCGTTGTCTGCTTGCCATTTTATCATGGCTGATCCAATTTTACTTCCAACCCCATTCTCCTGAGACTGCTCGTAAACTTTCAAGATCATAGCAACCACAGTCTCAAAAATACCCAATGATCTGGGCTCCACAGTGGCCCATGGCAAGGAAATCTTCAGATTCGCCTACCTTTTGGCTAAATAAATCCATTCTTATTTCTATTCCTTCTGGACATTACTATATTCCTTGAGAATCCCAAGCTTTTATTTTTCAACCCTTTTGCCAATACCATTCGGCAGTGGATCCGAACAGCCTGATTTAGGAACCCTTGCTCAATTCAGCCTTTGCCCTCTGCTCATAGTCTCCCTGACTATGCAAAACATGATGTTCATATTTACTCTCAGATCTTTCAAAATTCGACAGTGGTTAATGGGATCTCCCGTCATTCTTCGATATCCCAGCTAGTATATACCCTAAACCATTGACCTCTCCTCAAACAATAAATTTTTCATTCCTGTAATCTTTTCCGCGATGCTCCTCTGAACGCTTTTCAATCTTATCATATCCTTCCTTAGATAAGCGGCCCGAATTTTCTGCCTGTTTATAAATGAAATATGCTATGCTTTTATTCCTTCCATAAAAGTGCAGCAACACACATTTACAGACACGGTTTTCCATCTGCCACTTCTTTCTCCATTCTCCTAATCTGCCTCGGCTCTTCATCAGCGGCCCTGCTTCCTGAGCAATACCTACTCTATCACCGATCTTCGTGTTTCCTACCAACATGGCTGCAAAGCCATCAATTCCATTTCCCAATTATTGGCATATAACGTAAAACGATGTGGATCACGAGTCGTCACCGGTAGCAAACGAAGGAAAAACGCTTCCTTTATTCCCACTCTTTTCCGTCGGTAATACCACAGACCCCTCTCTTGTTAAGCAGCCTCATGTGATGCACGTTGTTAAAGGAGTCTGAAAAACTAATTACGCAATATCCACAGATTCTGCTTCTTCTATCCTGCTTGTTAGTTTTTCAAAGTAATGCAAAGGAATTGCTAGGCAAGGTTTCGAATTAGTAAACCCTGCTGACTTCAGCTGATTTTATCTTGTCATTGATTCCAAGTATCCTGAAACCTCATCCTTACTTACCGTTTCTAACAACTTCCCAACCACTGAGGTCAGACCAACTAGCCCATATCTGCCGCCCTCCCTTCTTGAAAAGTGACATATTATTTTCCCAAGCCTCCCGAACTAAGCCAACATTTCTTGATACCTGAAAGATCACTCCTTCACAATTTCTGAAGCTACCTCCTTTAGGACCCTGCATTGTTGTCCATATGTCCAGTTTACCTATCTACCATCAGGGCTTCTGAGCATCCCATGCTGATTACCCTTGGTCATAGAAAGTGAAGTTCACTGCTTTCCAATGACACTCTCGAATTTCTGGCATATTGATAGGGTCTCTGATAGTGAAGAGTGATGAAAACATAGGTATGCAGCTCCTGCGCTATTTCTTTGTCCCCCACTCCAGCTTCATTTTCCGTCAAACCGATACGGACACTGGAATCTATCTTGCTCCTCAGAAATCTGATAAATTGTATCCTTTTTGATATTATTGTCTAACATACACCTTTCACCTTTCCCCTCCTTATGCCTTTTTAGTTCCCTTCTGATTTAATTTTTTTCCGAAGTCTTTAACGTTCCACATTTTTTTTCATTATTGTCTGCTCTCCCTTTTGCGTTTACGCTGTTTTTGACTTCCATGATCAGCCACTGTTCCACCATCATGTCGTTAGACTACATCTTCTTCTATGGGAAGGATCTGTCCTACGCCGTCTAAATATATCCCAGAAAATTCAGCCATTGCTGCTCTGCCGTCATTTCTGCTAGTGACCCATTCGAAATAACTTCTTTGAGCTTTTCTTCCATGTCTCTATAATTCCCTTTAATGCAGTGATATTGATACTTCTGCCTTTCTTTCCTTCCTCTCATGTTGCTTTGGATGCCCATTATCTGCAGAATTTCTTACGTTTACGATATGCCTGTCCTTCCCGATTATTTCACTACACCACATATCTAGTTGGATACTAAATGTCACATCTTGAGCCCGTTCAGTCTGGCTCCACTCCCCCACCCCATGCCAAATTAGTTTAACTGTTCTCCAACAGATCTAGCAATACTACTGAAAGGAGTACTGTTCCTTCTTGAATTGCGATAAAACTCTTTCCTTTTGTACAGTTCATATATGCCCCTGAATAGATCCCTATGATCCAAAAGACTGAAACCCTGTCCACTTCCCCAGCACTAACTCGTCAGTCATGCATATATCTGGGAATATCATACTGTTCTTTCCGTCGCTGCGCGTCGGGCAGGCAGCAGTCCAGTGATTGTTGTCCTGAAGGTCCTGCTTTTCAGGATACTACCTCGCTTCGTAAATTCTCTCTTCAATACCACTTATTTTTTCCTACCCGCACTATGTCAATGGTGTCAATATGCATCAAGGTTTCTGGCTGCTGTCGCTTCCCTTTAGAATGTGACGCCGATTCAAGACGTTCCAAACCCTGACACAAGGGACGAAATATTGCATCCATACTAAACGCTCTGCTATGGTGATGTGCATTTGTGAACTGCCAATATGCACAATGATTTAATATGGACAGGTTTAATTCTAAACGAACATAAACTGATTCTGGAAAATCATATAATCTCTTTCGGTTTGTGTGAATATGGATAAAACTATTGGGGAAAAGCTAACAGTTATCAACATGTTCAGGTGCTGGTGTCCTGGTTATTGAAAGTGAATTTCACGATAAACTTTGCGGAATTCACTTAGCATCAATTTTGTATTAGCTCCGAATACAGCGTGTTTGTCGTGCACAAGCAAAAGTCCCGACATGTCAGAGAAACATAAAATTTGGGACGTGACGGAATCACGATGGACAATATAGAGCTTCGGATGCGTGGCTGTATTGCATTAGACGCTAGTCTTTCTACACCTGATTCGTTAATTTCGTTTCACAGTTTGGCCTGCTGCAGAAATAGAACGATTGCGGCAGAGTTTAACAGAAAGAAAACAACTGACGTGCCTGACAGATGGGTAGGTGCTACATGTTTTAGAAAAGTTAAGCATTTAAAACATTCTCTCCTTCATCTTTGTGAAATTGCACAAAACATGAAAAAATACAACTGCGTGGATGCGGGAAAGCAATATAACGGAAATTCATAGTACATCTGGAAAACAGTAAACAATACTGACATGAGATGTACAAAATAAAAGGAACATTTCTGCAGGACAAAATAGGCTTCAACATCAGTGAAAGCTACTGCTCAGGATGAGAGTTCCAGTGCTTATACTTTATATCGTGGTGGATTCTCACCTCTACTAATGATAGTGTCAGACGCTCAGACCTGACCCTAGCCTTCACCCTTTGTCAATGTGTAACATCTGGATAGCACCCACGATTAGGGTCGCTTAATGCTATGGGATTAGGTAGAGAATGATCGCATGAGTAGTTAGTGCAATCACAACATCTGGTTGTGCGATCACTAACGCCAGGAAAACAATCTCTGAAGAGAATTAATAATGGCTAGGCTTAGCGTCTTGTAAATACACTGCTCAGAGGAAGACAGTGGAAAACCGCCTCTCTGGAAACATGTGCCGCAAACAATCATAGTCGTTCAATCATACGACCAAGATTGCTCATGTCATACGACACGATACATAATAACCATATAACAATCACAGCACGGAAACAGGCCATTCCGGCCCTCCTAGTCCGTGCCGAATTCTTAATCTCACCTAGTCCCACCTACCCGCACTCAGCCCATAACCCTCCACTCCTTTCCTGTCCATATACCTATCCAATTTTACCTTAAATGACACAACTGAACTGGCCTCTACTACTTCTACAGGAAGCTCATTCCACACAGCTATCACTCTCTGAGTAAAGAAATACCCCCTCGTGTTTCCCTTAAACTTTTACATAATGATGATGCTGATAGTATATGTCGGTCTGTGTGTGTGTTTATGCAATTATGATACATATCATTGAGTACTAAACCTAATGGTATGGATTATAGTCAGAGAGCCATGGAGAAATACAACACACAAACAGGTCTTCCGATCCTTCCAGTCTATGCTGATATAATTTAAACTGTCTGCTCACTTCGGCCCGCACCGGGAGCATAGTGCTCCATATATCTACAATCTATGTACCTATCCAACCGTCTCTTAAACATTGAAATCGTTCTTGCATGCACCATGGTTGCAAGCAGCCCATTCCTAGCTCTGAGTTAAGAAGTGCCCCATCATCTTACCCTTAAACATCTCACCTATTTATTTTAGCCTATGACATCTGGCTGTAGTCCTGCTCAGTGGGGAACAGTCTGCTTGCATTTACCTTAATTATAACACTCATAATTTTGGAAACCTCTATCAAAACTCCTCGATCTTCTACGCTCTAAAGAATAAATTCCTAATGTAATCATTCCTTGTAACACAGTTCCCGCACACACGACAAAGTGCATTGTGAATATTTTCTGCACTCTTTCACTTTTTATTTCAATCGTTTCTGTAGTTTGTATTCAAAACTTCACACAATATTTCAGATTAGGCCTCAGCAACGTCTTACATAAAATTCAACATAACATCCGATCTTCTGCACTCAGCACATTGATTTATGACGGCTAATGTGCCAAACGCTTTTTCTATGTCCACTAGACCTAGACTCCCCTACCAGTGGGGGAAAAATCCAGCCTCTATCTATTACATTCCTTTCATATTTTCCTATAGTATCACCACTCATTCTTCTGAGTTCCAGCGAGTACAGTCGCAAGCGACTCAATCCCTCTACATAGTCTAACCCTCTCATCTCCGGAATCAACCTGGTGAAACTCCTGTGCGTCGCCGTGAAAGCCAATAGATAATTCCTCAAGTAAGGGGACCAGAACTTCCCGCAGTACAATAGGAGCGGTCTCAGCAGTACCCTGGTACAGTTACAGCATAACCTCCCTGCTCTTATATTCTATCCCTGTTGCAATAACGGCGAGCATTCCATTTGCCTTCTTGATAGACTGATGTTCCTGCAAACCGACATTTTGTGATTCATCCAAAAGCATGCCGAAGTCGCCCTGCACTGGCTTTACCATTTAAATAATAACCCGCTCTTTCATTTTTGTTTCCTTCCAAAGCGAATGACCTCGCATTTATCAGCATTGTAGTTCATCTGCCAGACCCTTGTCTATGCATTTAATCTATCTATCACTCTCTGCAAAATCTCCTTAACTTCTGCACAATTTACTTGTTTTAATCAATTTCGTATCATCAGTGAATTTAGATACCATACACTCGCCTCTTTCTCCCAGATCTTTAATCTATGTCCCACAAATGCTGCAAGGAATTTTCGATTCGTTTGTATTTAATCAGAATTCCATTAACTACTCAGGATCCCTTATTAATGATCCAGGTTCCGACAGAAAAGCAATTGCTTCTACGAATGCTACGGAGTTAGTTTTATATTTTAAATTTCATTTTGGAAACTTTTGACCAGAGCTGTGCATTGCTTATTAGAGCAGCCTAAATTCGGTAAAGTGCATTTTTCTGTTGCTGCCACTGCTATAGAAGATGAGGGCATTATCTGTCTGTTAAAAAAAAACATGATTCGGTTCTGTGAAGTGTAAATATAGGGATTACAGTAGTTATGCAAACTTCACGAAATATTCCCTGAAGTATAGAAGGGTTTAATTGCTTGTATAGATTGTTAAAATTTCCGTACAACATCTTGGGCCAAAGAGACCCTGCAAAGCTGAACTGTTTTAGTTTTTCTATCTTATAAACGCGAACAGACGTTTCATTGTATCGGAATCAATATGAAAACGCCAAAGAATGCAGATGCAAAATTGAGGAAGGAACATAGCGCTGAAGGGACGAATATGCCTGAGGAAACTCGCTGATTTCATCCAGTGATTTGCTGTTTAATTATTCGTTGCAGGAGACAAATTTCATGTAAGTTTCTATCTATAATATATAGACTGATTATTATTCCGTTCTGCAATACTTTAGTGTTCGGGTTAACGCGAAACATCAAACACCATGCCATATATCACTGATACTGAGCCTGATTCTAACTGTGAAATTAAAGAGAAAATGTAAACAACGGTTTACATTTAAATAATAATTCCCTTTAAATAAGCTGATGTAATTTCGCAAGAACAGTGGTTCCAAACGTGTTTTTTTTTCAATGGAAGGGACCAGCGACTTTCAGCAAAGGTGTGGAATGCACATAGAGAAAAGCAGCGTTGAGACTATAAGAGTGTGCTCCACCATTCAGCTATGTCTAATTTATTTTCCCTTTCAATTCCATTTTTCTCCCTTCTCCCCGTCGCATTTGACTTCGTTAACAATCTAAATTAAACCATATGCAAATACAAAAATGTGCCTTGGGAAACAACATGAACACTGGGGAGAATAATATTGAGATGTAGCAATACATCGAACGTCTATATAATGATTAGATTTATCCTTCCCATAGTTTTATATCCAACTTGATGCTTTTCAATAATTGGTAGAAATTCAGACCGGTGTTGGAGCAATAGCTGTGTACACTTTGGAGCAGATAGATAGATAGATAGATAGATAGATAGATAGATAGATAGATAGATAGATAGATAGATAGATAGATAGATAGATAGATAGATAGATAGATAGATACTTTATTCATCCCCATGGGGAAATTCAACTTTTTTTCCAATGTCCCATACACTTGTTGTAGCAAAGCTAATTACATACAATACTTAACTCAGTAAAAAAAAATATGATATGCATCTAAATCACTATCTCAAAAAGCATTAATAATAGCTTTTAAAAAGTTCTTAAGTCCTGGCGGTTGAATTGTAAAGCCTAATGGCAGTGGGGAGTATTGACCTCTTCATCCTGTCTGAGGAGCATTGCATCGATAGTAACCTGTCGCTGAAACTGCTTCTCTGTCTCTGGATGGTGCTATGTAGAGGATGTTCAGAGTTTTCCATAATTGACCGTAGCCTACTCAGCGCCCTTCGCTCAGCTACCGATGTTAAACTCTCCAGTACTTTGCCCACGACAGAGCCCGCCTTCCTTACCAGCTTATTAAGACGTGAGGCGTCCCTCTTCTTAATGCTTCCTCCCCAACACGCCACCACAAAGAAGAGGGCGCTCTCCACAACTGACCTATAGATAGTGTCAATCGAAGTAACAAAAGCAAAAAAAGTAACAAAAGGGCCCTGATGTCCCATTTGATGGGAATGTTAATGTATAAGTAACTTTAGATTCGTTTATTTTTATTCAGCTCCGAATAGGATCAGATAAAAACGAACTAAATCTAAAAATAGGGCTTGCATTGCATGCCGAGAATATCAAAAGGCATCTCAGTAAATATGTATTAGAGAAATAATTGCTCTGTATATTCTCAATTGTTCCACAATTCTTTACTAAATTACGTTTGTATATTGTCTTTTGGTTACGATTCATCACGTTGATTTGGAGAAACATAGAAAGGTGCAGCACAATACAGGCCTTTCGGCCCACAAAGCTGTGCCGAACATGTCCTTTCCTAAGAAATTACTTAGGGTTAGCGAAGCCGTTTATTTTTCTGTGCTCCACGTACCTGTCCGGGAGTTTCACAAAATACCCCATTATATCGGCCTCCACCGCCGACTCCGGCAGCCCATTCCACGCAATCCTCTGTACCTACGTCTACGCACCTTAAACCTGTCTCCTCTCGCGCTGCCCATTCCTGCCCTGGAATAAAGCCTCTTATTATCCACACGATCAATGCCCCTCATCATCTTATAAAGCTCTATCAAGTCGACTCTGATCCTCCGTCGCTCCAAGGAGAGGAGGCTGAGTTCACTCAACCTATTATCATAAGGCATGTTTCCTAACCCAGACAACATCCTTGTAAAACTCCTCTGCACCCTTTCTATGGATTCTACATCCTTCCTCTAGTGAGGTGACCAGAACTGACTACAGTACTATCGACCTGCAGCATTACATCTCGTTCCTTAACTCAGTCCGACGATAGATGAAAACCAATCCACCATATGCTTTCTTAACAACAGGGTCAACCTGCGCAGCAGCTTTGAGTGTCCTATGGACTCGGACCCCAAAATCCCACTGATCCTACACACTACCAAGAATCTTACTATTAATACGATATTCTGCCATCATATTTGACCGAACACAATGAACCACCTTACACTTATCTGTGTTGAGCTCCATCTGTCACTTGTCAGCGCAGTTTTTCAACTTATCAATGTCCCGCTGTAACCTCAAACAGCTCTCCTTACTATCCACAGTAGCCACAACCTTTGTGTGATTAGCAAAATTACTGACCCATCCCTCCACGTCTTCATCCAGGTCACTCATAAAAAAGACGAAAAGCATGGCACCTAGAACAGATCCCTGAGCAACACCACTGGTGACCGATCTCCATGCAGTAAATGACCCATCTACAACCACACTTTGCCTTCTGTGGGCAAGCCATCTCTGGATCCACAAAGAAATATCCCCTTGTATCTCATCCCTCTTTACTTTTTTAACAAGCCTTGCATGGGGTACCTTGTCAAAAGCCTTGCTAAAATCCATATACACTGCATCAACTGCTGTACCTTCATCTACTTTCATATCGGTACTTTTGATCAGAGATAGAGTTACGGCTGCGGAAACGAAGGAAAACATCGAAGGATCGTCTATGAAGTTTCTGGACTGTGGAGTGTCACATTCACAAAAAATTCAACCGAGCTCGTAAGGTACAACATGCCTTTGAGAAAACCATGCTGACTATTCCTAACCATATTATGCCCCTCCAAATGCTCATAAACCTTATCTCTCCGGATCTACTCAATAAACTTACCAAACACTGAATTATGACTCACTGGCCTATAATTTCCTGGGCGATCTCTACTCACTATTCTTTAATAACGGAACAACATCTGAAACAGTCCCATCCTACGGAACCATTCCTGTCCCCATCGATGATGCAATGATCATTGCCAGAACCTCAGCCGACTCCTCCCTCGCCTCCCACAGTAGCATAGGGTACATGTCGTCCGGTCCCGTTGATTATCCAACTTGACCCTTTCCAAAAGGTTCAGCACACACTCTTCTCTAATATCTACATGCTAAAACTTTTCAGCCCGTTGTAAGTCATCCGTACGATCGCCAAGATCCTTTTCTGTAGTGAAAACTAAAGCAAATTATTCATTATGTACCTATGCTATCTCCTCCGGTTGCATATACACTTTTCCACTGTCAAACTAGATTGGTTGTATTCTCTCACTTCTAATCCTCTTTCTCCTCACACATTTGTAGAATGCCGTGGGGTTTTACTTAATCCTATCCGCAAAGGCTTTCTCATGGCCCCTTCTGGCTCTCCTAATTTCTTTGTTTATTTCCTTCCTGCTAGCTTCATATTCCCCTCGGTCTTTATCATTACTTAGTTTTTTGAACATTCCGTAAGCTCTTCCTTGCTTCTTAACGAGATTTACAACAGCCTTTGTACACTATACTTCCTGTATTTTTCTCTTTCTCGTTGGAACGTAGCTATTCAGAACTTCAGGGAAATATCTCCTAAACTTTTGCCGCACTTCTTCCGTGTATTTCTCTGATTTATGCATCCAAGTTTCTGCCTGATGGCCTCATAATTCCTCTTACTCCAATTAAACGCTTTCCTAACTTATCTCTTCCTACCCTCTCCAATGCTATGGTAAAGGAGATAGAATGATGAACACTATTTCTAAAATGCTCTCCCAAGAGAGACCTGACACCTAACCAGGCTCATTTCGCAATACAAGATCATGTGCAGCCTCTCGTCTTGTAGGCTTATCTACATTTTGTGTCAAGAAACCTTCTTGAAAACAGCTAACAAAGTCCACCCCATCTAAACCTCTTGCTCTAGGGACATCACAATCAATATTTGGGAAATTAAAAAAATTCACCACGATAATCCTGTTATTATTGCACCTTTCCAGAATCTGTTTTCCTATCTGGTCCGCGATGACCCTGTTACTATTGGGTGGTCTATATATAAAAAAAAAACAACAGTGTTATTGACCCCATCCTGTTCCCGGCCTCCACCCATAGAATCTCCATAGACGATCCTTCGATGTCTTCCTTCTTTTCCGCAGCCGTAACACTATCTCTGATCAAAAGTGCCAAGCCCCCAACTCTTTTGCCTCCCTGCCTGTCCTTTCTGAAACATCTAAAGCTTGACACGCGAAGTAAACGTTTCTGTCCATGAGCCATCCATGTCGCTATAACGGTCACAACATCATAGCTCCAAGTATTGATCCACGCTCTAAGCTCACCCGCTTTTGGAATGCATAATAATTTACATTCTTTTCAACAGCTGGAAACACAGACGTATACAATTCGCAGCAGAACATAATTGAAAGCTTACTTCCAAGGTGGAACGTCAACATAAAATATAAATAAATCTGTTTGGAATTAAAAACAGCTTAACTGCTGATTTCGAGCAAGGTCGGAAAACAGCATAGTCTTTCAAGCAGGTTATCCAAATATAAGTTTTAATTCTCGTCAGCAGAAAGGTACATGGGGTAAAATCCCGTATCAGTAAGGTGTAGTGTTTTTTTTTTATGAATTTCGACTGCTGTTTTTCTTTATAACAACGAAATTATGCGCAACAACACAACAGTGCCAGATAGAAATATGAATTTGAAATCACCGAAAAATGTCGGATGGATTTTATGTGACTGATTCCTGCAGTGCCAAAGTAATATTGTGACAATTTGGTAATCATAAACCTGCTATTAAAATCCACTTCAAAAGAAAATTAAACCGAGGCAATGCTCCTTTCCCTTCCGCTCACCCTGGTTAATATTCTTGGCAACCTAACGGGCATAATTCGAATTTTTCTATCGAGAAGACCAGAAGCAATTTAGGGGTTACTCTAACTTTTGAAACGATAGAGTGATTTTAACTTAATGAGTTGTGAACAGTTCGAGGAAATCCGAAAATAAAGTTACTTACACCTTGGAATGTGCAGAACTAATACGAGTATCCACGGACTATACATTTCACTTTCTAGCTCATAGATGAAGAAGATTTTTACCAATAGGTCTTTGTAAGAAGAGCAATTCGGTTCACTACTTTATTCAACAGAGAATGTCTCTTTTAAATCATCGAAAGAAGACTCTTAAATAGGTGGAAATAAGAGATGGAAGCGTTGCTACAGATTAGCAGTGCCGATACACCAATAGCAGATATTGTTGCCATTTTAGGAAGAAAACCTTGAAACAGTAATCTTTGAAGGGGTGTGCCTACCGTCGGTTCTGATAACCCCATATCTTAAAATGTACATTTCCGTTCACGTTTAACAGCAAACTTCCTCCATCAGCTTAATGTCCACAGATGGTGAAGCTCTCATTTCTTTTTTCCATTACAAATGATTATACACACGAAATGCTGGAGGAACTCACTAGGCTAGGATGCTGTCTGGACTGCTAAGTTCCTCTATCAGATTGTGTGCATTTGCTCGGATTTCCAGCATCTTCAGATATTCTCAAGTTTGCCATAGCTGATGATATTGTGGTCATCGTATCTGAAATGTTCCTTAACTGAGTAATTTCCTTAACTAAATAAAGTTCTCCGCATCTCTGTTCTAAATGGCAGTCCTTCAATACTGAAGTCGTGCCCTATTTTCCCTGACTCCCCTACCAATGCACATAACTTTGCGATATCTAGTTCGTTCAGGCCTTTTCATACTGTCTCTATGAGATACCCCCTTATTCTCCAGAACTCCATAGAATACAGCCCAAGGGCTTCCAGACTTTCCTTATTCGGTAACCGTTTCATTCCTGGAATAATTCTCGTGAATCTTCTCTGAACCCTCTCCGATGACAGTATATCATTTCTAATGTTAGGGGCCCAAAACTGCACATAGTACTCCAAGTGTGGCCTCAAGAGTGCAATAGAGTGCCTGAATATAACATCTCTGCTCTTATATTTTATAGCTCCAGAAATGAATGCCAAAATTGCATACATATTCTTCATCACCGACAGAACCTGGGGGTTAAACTTTCGGGTATCCTTCACAAGGACTCTCAAGCCCTTTGCAGCTCTGCATTGTGAATTCTCTCCATCTAAATAAACAGTTGTCCCCTTAATTTCTTTCAACAACGTGCATAACTAGACACTTTCCAAAACTATATACCATATGACACTTTTTTTTAACCTATTCCACTAATTTAACTGTATGTCTCTGCATGTTCTCTGTTTTATTGAACATAGAATAGTACAGCACAGTACAGGCCCTTCGGCCCGCAATGTTGTGCGGATCCTTAAACTCTGCCTCCCATATATCACCCCACTTGAAATTGCTCCGGATACCTGTCTAGTGTTCCCTTAAATTTCACTAGTGTATTTGCCTGTACCGCAGACTTAAGCAGTGCATTTCTCGCACCAACCACTCTCGGAGTAAAAAAAAACCTTCCGCTAATATCCCCCTTGAACTTCCCACCCCTTACCTTAAAGCCATGTCCTCTTGTACTGAGCAGTGGTGCACTGGGGAAGAGGCGCTGGCTGTCAACTCTGTCTATTCCTCTTAATATCTTGTATACCTCTATCATGTGTCCTCTCATCCTCATTCTCTCCAGAGGGTAAAGCCCTAGCTCCCTTAATCACTGATCATAATGCATGCTCTCTAAACCTGGCAGCATCCCGGTAATTGTCCTCTGTACCCTTTCCAATGCTTCCACATCCTTACTATAGTGAGGCGGCCAGAACTGGAGACGGTACTCCAAGAGTGACCTAACCAGAGTTTTACAGAGCAACATCATTACCTCGCGACTCCTAAACTGTATCTCCCGACTTATGAAAGGTAACACCCCGTAAGCTTTCTTAACTACCCTATGTACCTGGCAGGCAACTTTCAGTGATCTATGGACATGTACCCCCAAATCGCCTGCACCTCCACACTAACAAGTATCCTGCCATTTACTTTGTACACAGCCTTGGAATTTGTCCTTCCAAATTGTACCACCTCACACTTCTCACTGTATCTGCCAATTCTCAGCCAACTCCTGCATCCTATCAAAGTCTCTCTGGAAACGTTGACAATCCTCTACAGTATCCACAACACCTCCAAAATTTGTGTCGTCTGCAAACTTGCCAAACCACCCTTCTACCCCCACTTCCAGGTCGATAATAAAAATCGCGAAAAGTAGGGGTCTCAGAACCGATACTTGTGGGACACTACTAGTCATAACCCTCCAATCCGACCCTCTGCATTATGAAGGCAAGCCAATTCTGAATCCACCTGGCCAAACTTACCTGGATCCCATGCCTTCGACTTTCTGAATAAGCCTACCGTGTGGAACCATATCAAATGATTTACTAAAGCCAATGTGGATCCCATCCACTGAAATACCCTCGTCTATATGTCTTGTCACCTCCTCAAAGAACTCTAACAGGCTTGCTAGACACGATCAGTCCTTCACAAAGCTATGCTGACTGTCCCTGATCAGACCATGATTCTCTAAATATCCATACATCCTATCTCTAAGAACCTTTTCCAACAGCTTTCCCAGTGCAGACGTAAGGCACAATGGTCTATAATTATCCGGACTATCCCTAATACCTTTTTTGAACAAGTGGAAAACATTCGCCTCCCTCAGCTCCACCGGTACCATTCCCGTGGACAACGAAGACATGAAGATCCCAGCCAGAGTTTCAGCATACTCTTCCCTCGCCTCGTGTAGCAGTCTGTATTTTCAGAACTCCAGCACCTCTTCTTCCTTAATATCAACATGCTCAGAACTTCAAACTCACTCATACTCACCTCACCGTCATCAAGATCCCTCAACACTACCCGCTCCTCCACCTATCTTTGTATCATCGACAAATTTAGCCACAAATATTTTAATCCCATAATCCAAATCACTGGCATACAACTTAAAAACCAGTGGTGCTATCATCGACCCTGTGCAACTCCACTGGTAATCGGCAACCAGCTAGAATAGGATACCTTTGTTACTACTGTCTGTTTTATGCTGATTGACCAATGAGCCATCCATGTTAGCAACATCTGTAATTCCACGGGCTCTTATCTTGTTAATCTGCCTCCTCAGTGCACTTGTCAAAGGCCTTATGAACATCCAAGTAAACTACATCCACTAATTCGTTTTGTCTGTCGTGCTTGTAAGAATTGCAGTAAGATTGTTAGACAGGTTTCTCCTTTCAGCAAACCATGCTGGCTGTGTTTTATCTTGTCATGTGCCTCCAGGTGCTCCGTAATCTCATCCCTAACTATCGATATCAACAATTTTCCAAGCACTGATATCAGTCAAATAGGTCTCTAGTTTTCATTCTGTTGCCTCCACTTGCCCCCACCCTTCGTAAATAGCGTAGTAGTATATGCAATTTTCCAATCATCCGACAAAATGCCAGAATATCGATTCTTGAAGGATCGTTGTTTATCCGCAATCTCTCCAGCAACTTCCTTTCGAACTCAATAGTGCATTCTATCAGGTCTAGGAGATTTATCCACCCTCAGGCCAATGAACATCTTCTCAGTCAAAAATTTCGCTTTACTTTACTGAAGCTCTTGAATATCCGGTATTCTGCAAATGTCTTCCGCTGTGCAGACTAATGCAAAATGCGCATTCACTTCTTCCACCATCTCTGTGTCTCTTATTACAATATCTACAGCGTCATTTTCTGTTGGTCCTATATTGACCCTCGACCCTGTTTTACCTTTTATATACTTAAAAAGCTTACAGTTTCTTCTTTGATGGAAGTCACCAGCTTCATTTCATAATCCATCTTTGTCTTTCTAATGGCCTTCTTAGATTCATTTCTGCAAGTTTTTAAAAGCTTCGTAATTATCTGTGTTGCCACTAGCTTTGGCGTCATTGTCTGCCTTCCCTTTTGCATATACTTTGGCCCGGACTTCCCCTGTCATCCATGGTAGTGTCCTGCTTTCGTTCGAATATTTCTTTTTATTTGGAACACATCTGTCTTACTTCCCTTATTTTTCGGAGAAACTCCAGCCATTTATGCTCTGCCGTCCTTTCCAGTCAATCTTGTCCAGTTCCCTTCTCAAGCAATTGTAATTCCCTTTATTCCACTGAAGGAACGACACATCGGAATTTAGTTTCACCTTCTCAAATATCAAAGTGAACTTGGTCATATTATGATTACTGGTCCCCAAGGGTTCCCTAATCTGAATCTCTCTCATCGCCTCGGGATCATTGCACAACACCTAACCCAGCACAGCCGATTCCCTGGTGGGCTCAACAAAATGCTGTTCTGAAAAACCATCCATTAAACATACTACAAATTCTCCTCTTGAGGTCCAGCACTGGCCTAGTTTGTCGAATCCACTTTCATGCTAAAATCCCCAACGATTATTATGACTTTGACCTTCTGACATGCGTTTTCTATCTCCTGCTGTTATTGTAATCCACATCTGGCCCCTGTTTAGGGGCCTGTATACAACTGTTGTTATTGTCCTTTTGCACTGGCCTTTTCTAAACTCAACCTATACAAACTCTACGCCTTCCGATCCTATGCATTCCCTTTCTAATGATTTGATATTATTGCTTATACACACGGCAACACTACCCCCTCCGCCTACTAACCTATATTTCCAATACACCATATATCCTTGGACGATTAGCTCGCAATGACGATCCCTCAGCCGAGTTTCGGAGACGGCCACAAAGCGTCATACGTTCCAATTTCAAGATCGTATATTCTATTTCTTATGCTACGTGCATTCAAATAAAACATTTTCAGTCCAGTATTTATTGTTTTCTCCTATAACTACACCCCGCCTCCATTGCACTGTAACTCACCCCACTGGCTGTGATTATGCCTTATCTCCAGCTTTTCTTGCTTTCATCTCTCTTGCACGCTATCTTTGATTTATTTCTGTTTTCCCCTACCTCAGCCCTATCACTTCGGTTCCCATCCCCCTACCAAATTAGTTAAACTCTCTCCGACAGCTCTACTAAACCTGCCTGCTAGGATATCGGATCCATTTAGATTCATGTGTAACCTGTCATTTTTGTACAGGCCTTACGACCCTCGGAAGAGTTCTGAATAATCCATGAACCAGAAACCCTGCCTCCTACACCATTCTCACAGACAATCATTAATATGCCTGATCATGCTACTCTTACTCTGCGCCGCATGTGGGCACATACATTTCTGAGATTGCTACCCTAGATGTCCTGCTTTTTCAGATTCCAACCGAACACCCTGAATTTTGTCTTCAGGTTCTTTTCCTTTTTCACCTATGTCATTCATACCAACTTGTACCAAAATTTCTGACTGTTCACCGTCTCCCTTTAGAATACCCTGCACCCGATCCGAGACATCCCACACCCTGGCATATGGAGGCAACGCAGCATGTTGGTAACCGTATTGGCCAGACAGAACCTCATGTCTGTTCACCTCACTATGGAATTTCCCTATAACTACCGCATGCCTCATCTTCTTCTCTTCCTTTCGCACTAGCGAACCAGGCTCAGAGCCAGAGACCCGATCGCTGAGGTCGTCCTCAGTCAGGTCACGACCCCGCAAGATCATCCAAAACGAGATAACGATTACTGAAGGGGGTGGCCACAGGAGTACTCTCTACTATATGACCTCATCCTTTCCCTTCCTTGACAATCACCCACAATTTGTTAATATATTTCTCCCCATGTCCGTAGCTGCAGTTCAATACCTTAGTATCAAAGGAAAAAAATCACACAAACAGGAGAATCAAACAATGTGCAAAATGCAGAGAATCTGCAAATAGAAATGTTAATAATAATCATCATGAGAATAATAACAATTGTAGCATAATGTATTTATGATATTAATAGTATTAAAACATTATTAACATGGACGTTTTGAAATTATAGTCTCCATCGACAGCAAAGCTAACGCAATTAATTCAAATATTAGATTTTCTAAAATTATCAACATACACTTTTTTTGTAGATAAGTAGAGAACATTAAACATTAAAAAAATGCAATGGAGCTAACAGAATTCAAAACAGGGCAGTAGTATACAATGAAACTGATGGGTAAAGATATCAATAAACAAAGAAAATCGATCATCTTGAGATGAAGGGAAAACTTCCGACAGAATTTACGTCAAGGCTTGTGATAATCTGCAAATAGAGCTCAACAAGAAAAAAATAGCAAACTGAATAAGCATTTTGGTTATATTCATATTAACGTTTTGCATTAGCACAATATTTTCATCTGTGAACGACCAAGAAAGTTTACAAAGAAATAAAATGACTGACATACAGACCACTAAACATAAATGAAAGCACAACACAGATTAAAACGAATGAATAACTAATCAGTATAGAAGTAAAGGTTAACCAAAGGAAGACTATCACCCTCCATGGAATGCATAAGCACGATTCAAGCAGATTAAATGTTGACATCAAAGCTTGAAAACCTGGCTCAGAGTTGTCCCTAATTTAGAAGGGTTGCTTGTGGCAGTACAGGAATGGACGGGAAACACACAAAAAAAAAATCGCCTTTTTTTTTCATTTGAAGCAAGGTGATAAATGCAGAAATGCAACGAAAAATCAGAAACTGTCGAACACAGTGCACAATCCCGAAGTAGTTAAGTCAATCAGTTCACCTACACAGGCACAATCAAGTGGCAAATACCATTCACCAAATTTTTGCTTTAAATAAAAACTCATAAAATAATCCAGATTTTACAAGGTTGTTTCAGTTTCAGAGCCGGAATCCCACAAATTATATTGCAACCAATGCGGTACAACAGATAGTACTAGCCATAATAACCGTAAGGATATAATAAGATACGACAAAGAAGCAAGAAAACGTGTTTGTATATAGAGTCAACAGATGGTAAAAAGCCATGTTTCGATATCAATGAGTAACAGATGGTAAAAGCCATGTATAGAAAATGAAGAAAATATGCTGAATTAAATAAAGGAAATTGAAAGACTATGGAACGTGAACATGGTATAGATTATCCGAGTTGTAACACCTACATCTGGTATCATCCCAAATATACTATGCAATAGCATTAAATCATTAGGCCTAATGATAATATTTCTTTAAATATTCAGAATGCCACAATACTGAACCCCACTAGAATGGTGGGGTTAAAACTCAGGTTTTAACAACTTGAGATGAAAAAAATCCATAAGGCCATAATACAAAGGAGCAGAAGTTGGCCATCCGGCCCATCGTGTCTGCTCTGCCATTTCATCATGAGCTGATCCGATCTCCCCTTTAGTCCGATTCCGCCGCCTTCTCAGCATAACCTTTGATGCCCTGACTACACAGATACCTATCAATCTCTGCCTTAAATACACCCAATGACTTGGCCTCCACTGCCGCCTGTGGCAACAAATTCCATAGATTCACCACCCTCTGGTTAAAAAAAAATCGCATCATCTCTGTTCTGAATGGGCGCCCTGCAACCCTCAAGTCATGTCCTCTCGTACTAGACTCCCCTACCATGGGAGACAAGATTGCCACATCCACTCTGTCCATGCCTTTCACCATTCGAAATGTTTCTATGAGGACCCCCTCATTCTTCTAAACTCCAAGGAGTACAGTCCAAGAGCCGTCAAACGTTCCTCGTATGTTAACACTCTCATTCCCGGAATCATTCTAGTGAATATTCTCTGAACCCACTCCAATGTCAGCACATCCTTTCTTAAATAAGGAGCCCATAACTGCACACAGTATTCCAAGTGAGGTCTTACTAGTGCCTTATAGAGCCTCAACAGCACATCTCTGCTCCTATGCACTATTCCGCCAAAAATGAATGCCAACATTGCATTCGCCTTCTTCACCACTGACTCAACTTGGAGGTTAACATTAAGGGTATCCTATATGAAGACTCCCAAGTCCCGTTGCATTTCAGAACTTTGAATTCTCTCCCCATTTAAATAATGGTCTGTCCGTTAATTTCTTCGGCCAAAGTGCACGATTGCACACTTTCCGACAATGTAATTCATTTGCCACTACTTTGCCCATCCCCCAATCTATCCAAGTCTCTCTGCAGACTCACTGTTTCCACAGCACTACTGGCCCCTCCACCTGTCATTGTGTCATCAGCAAACTTAGCCACAAAGCCATCTATTCCATAATCCAAATTGTTGATATACAACGTAAAAAGAAGCGGCCCCAATACGGACTCCTGTGGAACACCACTGGTAACCGGCAGCTAAACAGTATGGGATCCCTTTATTTCCACTCTCTGTTTCCCGCCAATCAACCAACGCTCTATCCACGTATGTAAATTTCCCGTAATTCCATTGGCTCTTATCTTGTTTAACAGCCTCATGGGCGGCACCTTTTCAAAGGCCTTCTGAAAATCCAAAAACACAACATCCACTGCATCTCCCCCTCTCTAGCATACTTGTAATTTCCTCAAAAAATTGCACTAGGTTTGTCAGGCATGATTTTCCTTTAAGGAAACCATGCTGAGTTCTGCCTATCCTGTAATATTCCTTCAGTTACTTCGTAACCTCATCCTTGACAATCGACTCCAACGACTTCCCAACCATCGATGTCAAGCTAACAGGTCTATAATTTCCTTGTTGCTTCCTTGCCGCCTTCTTACTCAGCGGAGTGACATTTGCAATCTTCCAGACCTCTGGAAACAGGCCAGAATCTATCGGCTTTGGAAAGATCATTGCTGATGTCTTCGCTGTTACCACTGCTACTTCCTTCAGAACACGAGGGTGCATTCCATCTGGTCCAGGAGATTTATCTACCCTTCGACTATTCAGCTTCCTGGGTACTTTCTCTGTCGTAATTGTGATTGCGCATATTTCTCTCCCCTGACACCCTTGAATGTCTGGTATATTGCAGATGTCTTCCTCAGTAAAGACTGATGCAAAATACTCGTTCAGTTCCTCTGCCATCTCCTTATCCCCTGTTACGATTTCTCCAGCATCATTTTCTATCTGTCCTATATCTACTCTCACCTGTCTTTTGCTCTTTATACACTTGAAACAATCTTTTAGTATCCTCTTTGATATTGAAAGAAAACAAAACAAATAACAATGAATAGAAGTGGCTGGAGCATGAGCAAGCAAGAACAAATTAATTAATATGTTTTGCCATTGCAAACAAACATAACGTACAGATATCACAAAGTCTGAAACAGAAATTTGCAGAGCTAACATCGGAAATTTAAAGTCTCTGGAACATCAGCAGTATACCTATTGTCCCAATCGGTATTATCTACACTGTATCAGCCCGAAGTCACAGAGTAATAGCATTAGGCTATTGGAAATACACAGCTGCAAGCATGTAAAACACAAGAAGGCCTCAATACTGAACACCACTATCTTGCTGAATCTTCTAAACCTGTGTAACAACCGTTCTGAACAGTATTTGGTTATCTGTAAATCTCTTAGCTTTTTGGCAGTGTCTGCAGAAACATAGTTTGCAGCATATGGTTGTGTGTTTTTATTTATAAATCCCCGTTTGCGGTCGGTATATGGCACTGGCGTTGGATTCATGTTACTGTTACGTACCCCGTAAATGGGTGTTTAACCAGCAAAGATAGAAGAATCCGTTGGAGTCTGGTGGTACTATTTGCAACAGTGTTTATTGGTAAAATACACAAATCAATATCAATAATGCAATTATATAGATAATACACGTTAGCAATAATAAACCTAAAAGTGTAGGTAATATAATAGTCAATAATAAGTAATAATAAACAAGCTCTATCGATGTCTAAGGGATAATGAATTGTCATTTATAAGTATAATGTTCAGTTCATATGTGCTGAGGTAGATGTTGGTAGTTGTGTTGTAATTGTTGCAGAGAGAGAGAGAGAGAGAGAGAGAGGGAGAGAGAGAGAGAGAGAGAGAGAGAGAGAGCGAGCAGTAACAGCTACAGGCAGGCAAACCTTCCTTTACGTTCTTGATCCGTCGTTCTATTATGGCAATTCAGGTATGTCCCCTCTGTCCTTTAGCTAGACCGTTCTTCTGTGGTGGACTCGTCACTCTGGCATGAGTGGACACACACACAATCCCCCACCGGCCCTGCTATAACACTGTGAGTTAAACTGACCGATCCTTTGTTCGGTCTCCGATGCCCAACACCTTCACGTGGGTTCCAACACTCAAGCAGTGCTCAATAGTGTGTCTCCTGGTGTGTCTGAGGGGTGTTTCCCCAGACCTCACTTTTACCCTACTCACGGGGTCTCAGGTGTCAATCAATTTTGAATGGCTTTGTCCATCAATCCATCCCGCTCCGGCTGTCCACTGAGGAATTTTAATGAACAGAATGGTACAAGATAAACAACCCTCTCAGAAGCCATAAGTCTTTCAGAAGTCATAATATGGTGAATCAACAAGTCTCTCTCCCCTCTCTTATCAGTAGCAGATGTTCAGGCATGTTTTTGTTCCATCTCTCTCTCATCAGCAGCATAACAACAGTAATGGTTTGTGATTCTCCGGGGGGGGGGGGGGGGTACATGGGCAGCTCTGACCCTTCTGCCCATCAGAGCTGTTCATCCTTCGTAACACCCCCATCCTTCTGAAAAGCCAAATTAATATCCCAGAAATAAATTGATCCTTTCCTAATCAATATAGAAACGTCGTTTTGTTTGATGTAAAGGCAAAGACGTGTGCCTGGGCTCTTGACTTCTAAATGACCACGTTATAGGCTGGAATTAGAACGAAAAGTGACTTGTTAAATGATAAATTACCTGAAGGAGTTTGAAGCTGGAAGCGCTAAGGTGATCATTCCTCTTTAAGACGTCCATAGAATTGTGGGAGCACAAACACATACATATTGTCAGCACTTACAACTTGACAAGTAGGAATTTCCTCTCTCGTACAACGTTTATTAGCCACTCTTTGGTCTTCCATTACCTCAGATTTGGCCAATGATTAAAATAACTGTTGCTGTCACGGTTTAAACAAATTCCTATCTATCTGTGTTTCATATGGGATAGATTTGGTCAGGCCAACGCGAATACAACATAGAACATAGCATAAGGAACAATACCTCAGCACAAACAATTGGGCACACGTTGATATGCCGAACTTTTAACCGTTATGCGCTAAATCTAACATTTCCTTCATATATACCCCGCCCTTTTGCTTTGACCCACGTGCCGACGTCACAGAATTTCAGGTGTCCCAAATGTATCGGATCTACCACCACTTCTGGCAGGGATTTCCATGCATCCTCCACTCCGTGTAAACATCCTAAATATGATTTTTCCATTTTCCTTCATCTAATCACTTACATTTATGCACTTACGTATTAACCATTTCCATTATGAAAGAAATGTGCTGTATGTCATCTGTAGAGGATTAATGGTTGTCCCTCCTTTATTACTCTTGTTACGTACCCCGTAACTGGGTTAACAGAGCAGCAAAAATGGAATGATACGTTGGAGTCTGGTGGTACTTTAACTAAAGGTGTTTATTAGTACACCAGGCAATACAGTATCAGTAATGCAAATATACATATAAAATAGGTTAGCAATAATGAAAACAGAAGTGTAGGAATAAGAATCAACAGTAACAAACAAATTCTATCAAAGTCTAGGGGTAAATGAATAGACATAAGGGAATATAAAGTTCAGTTCAGTTCAGTTCTCTTGCTGAGGTAGTTGTTGTGTTGCAATGTTGGAGAGAGAGAGAGAGAGAGAGAGGAGAGAGAGAGAGAGAGAGAGAGAGAGAGAGAGAGAGAGAGAGAGAGAGAGAGAGAGAGAGAGAGAGAGAGAGAGAGAGAGAGAGAGAGAGAGAGAGAGAGAGAGAGAGAGAGAGAGGGGAGTCGAGCAGCTGCATCAAGCAAACCTTCCCTTGTCTTCTTGTTCCGTTGTACCATTGGGGTCAATGGTTATGACCCTTCTTTTCCCGGCTAGACCGTTCTTCAGTGGTGGACCCATCACCCAGGCAAGGATGGGCACACACACAAGTCCCCACCAATCTGCCTTCATCCACTGTACACCGGACAGAATCTCCTGGACCGATCTTCTAGGCCCCCTCCTTCCTGTGAGTGCACAACACTTTTTAAGTGTCCACTGGTGTGTCTGAGGGTGTCTCCACAGACCCGTCTTTTATCCCCACTGATAGGGTATCAGCCATCCATCAACTCAATATATCCATGTCCATCAAACTAGGACACTCCCTGCTGTCTCAGCAAGAATGTGAACGAGCAAAGAAGTGACCTTGCAGCAAAATGATTGTTTACCTTTCCATCAGTGAAGAAGCCATAACACATAAATCTATCGTCTCTATCTCTCTTATCTGTAGCAGATGCCTCCACCTCTGTTCTTCAGCTCTCTCTCTCATTAGCAGTATAGTCCCCGTGGGGGTGGGGGGGGCTCAGCTCTGGACCTCATTTCCATCTCGTTTGTTCAGCACACATAACACTCTAAAGGGTGTCGACCGTGTATTTTTCTCCAAGAGTGCCGCTTGATCTACGAGTTCCTCGACTATTTTGTGTGTTGTGATCCAAATTTCCAACACCTCCCGATCTTATTTTTATCGGCAGTCAATTTTGCCGGATATAATTTCAAACCTGCATGGTGTGCAATTTGCAGTGAAACCTGCAGAACTGGGAGTTACTAATCTATTCATGTGCTTGTACTTCATGATGGAGATCGCAAGAGTGAGAGATCTTACCTGAGTGGCCGCGATTTGTGTTGCAATGAAAATTATGTTTGACATAGAAAGCTCATTTTTATCTTTACATTTCTCCAGGGTATGCTATCTCGGAATTGCCCTTCAAAGTATAGGTTGCATACCACCAAAATACATCACTTCACATTTATCAGGATTAAACTCCTGAAATTTCTTGAACGTATAGTATACCCAATCAACTGGCCTTCATAGTCTGTTCCAAGGAATTTCACAGATTCTCTACTCTCTGGGTAAGTAAATTCCAGTCCATATCCGTTCTTAATAGACGTCCCTATTCTGGGGCTGTGTCCTTTAGTTTTAGTCTCCCACACCACAGGAAACATTCTCTCCACATCTTCTCTACAGAGGACTTTCAATATTCGATAGCGTTCAATATGATCCTCCCCTACTCATCTGAGTTCCAGTGAGTACAGACACAGAGCCATCAAACTTTCCACATATAATAAGAGTTTCAATCTCGGAATATTTTTTTAAGAACCTCCTCGAACCCTCTCCAATGTCTGCACATATTCTGAATAGCGCATAATTTCTTTTATTTTCTAATCAACTAGAACTGAATGCTCAAATTGCATCTGTCTTCCTCACCATCGACTAAACGTTAAAATTAATCTTTAGATAATTGTGTACAAAAAAAAGCTACAAAGGGTCTTTGCTCTTTTTGGCTGTTCACTCTATTTTGAAATAGTCTACGATTTTATTTCATCTGCCTAAATACATGGCCAGATTCTTACCGATACCGTGTTCCGTCTCCCA
Organism: Hemitrygon akajei; assembly: GCF_048418815.1. Taxonomy (NCBI): domain Eukaryota; kingdom Metazoa; phylum Chordata; class Chondrichthyes; order Myliobatiformes; family Dasyatidae; genus Hemitrygon; species Hemitrygon akajei. The sequence goes on along the minus strand of NC_133126.1, from coordinate 203,308,048 downwards.
CTCCTTTGCTCATTCTACTAATCTGTTTAACTTGTCTCCTAGCCTATTTGCAGACTCAACGTCCAGTGTCCTGTAATCATTTCAGCTTGTAACTTCTTAAGCAGCGCCATGTGTGACACATTATCAAAGGCCCATTGATAATACAACGACACAATATCCAGCGAGTCCCGTTTGTTATTCCTGATTGTTACTTCTTCAACGAATTACAATAGACAGGTCAGCCAATATTTTCCATCAGGGCACCATGGTGCTTTGTCCTATTTTCTCATGTGCCTCCATTATCCCGAAAACACATCCACTCCAAAATTTTCCCAAACTCCAAAATCAGTCTAACTTCTACCTTTCTCTATGTTTGAAGACTGAAGAGATATTCTTAATTTTTTATCCTTCGGAAGTTAGTCAAAATTCATTGATTATTCAAAGATTGTTGCGAAGCCTTCACAATCTCCTTAGCCACGGCATGCAGAGTCCGAGAGTGCAGACCATCTGGTAAAGGTGCGTTATCTACCTTCAGAATTTTCAGGGTCCTTAAGACATTCCCCTGAGCAATGGCAGATTCAAATATTTCTGCACCCTGACACAAAGGAACTGAAAATTTTGGATTAAGACAGGGTGTTTTCCAGTAAAGCTGTACTTGGTAAGGGGAGAGCCAAGAGTACAAGCATTATATATACCTCTCAGAATATTTTTTTTTAATCTGAAAATAACAGTTGTATGGGATACTGTTTGTCAAGAGATATCGAGGCGCATGGAAAAGGTGGAGAATAGCAGAGGTACGTGGGTAGGAACTGTGAAGTACTTACGGAGCATACGGAATTCATGGGAAAACAAAAAAAAAAAATCAGTAGAACCAAAAGAAGGCATGCATTTGCCCAGCAGACGAGGTGATGGAGAATACCAAAGCACTCTACACATAGTTTAAAAAGAGCATTGTAAAGGACTAGATTGGTTCCCTGGCACATTGGAACGGTAATCCATGAGTGGAAACAAATGAGATGGGTGGAGTTTACATGGATTTCTTTGCAACTGTGTTTACTACGCAGATGAACACAAAAGTCTATGGAAATCTATAGAGGTAAAGCAGAGGCAGTGTCGAAGCAAAGTCAAGGGAGAATAGTGAACATCCAAAGAGCTCGGAAAGGTCTGACGCCTAATCGATTTAAACGGTGGGCCGAAATGGAAATGGAGGGTACCGACGGAATCGTAACGGCGGGTTTCATTTCCACTGGGGCCGGAGAGCGAAGAATGACCCGATCAATTACTGAACGAGTTAAACGCAGGACCAGATAGAAACGGTCAGAATGTTGAGATTAGAGGCGAAATGTGGGATGGTTTTTCCTGGTTCTGTACGGGTCTGATCGCAGCTATGCAATATTTACTCATCTCCGCTCTGAACTGACTCTGGCCTCTCGGACTGCACTGTGTGGACTCTCAACATTTTGCGATTAACTGACACCGTGTCCTACTCCTGCAGCAATGATGTCTGACTTCGTGTCCAATGGAAAGAAGTAAATTTTGAAGCTATTTGGTTTCTCTCCTTGTTTGCACAGTGTTTACTCACTCTCTCAGCGGATTGCTTGTTTGACGGTCTTCTTTTTTGATGTTTATTTTGAGGTTTCTTTGCTTTGTGGCAGTCAATAAGCAGAGCAATCTCAAGGTGGAATAATGTATACATGCTTTAATAATAAATGTACTTTTAACTTTGAAGTGAGGCAAAGAAGTTTCGACTTCATGGATCCTCTCTGTACAGGAAGATGTGTTTGCTGCTTTGAAATAAGTTAGTGTGGATAAAGTCCAACGGCCTGTAAAGGATTTCAACTGGATACTACAAGAAGCAGGTACAACAATTCCAGTGGCGACAGCAGAAATATTGAAATCGTGCCACGCGACTGCTGAGCTACGTGACGATTGGCGAATATTATTCCATTGTTTAAGAAAGCCTCCAAAAAAATCAGAAATTAAAGGTCGGTGAACTTGAGATCAGTCGTGGGAAAGGCATTGGAAGGCACTTTATGGAAACGATGTATGAGTATTTGGAAGGACATCGCCTGTTTAAGGATGATCAGTATGATTTTGCGTGTTAAGTCCTGTGTAACCAAAGATATTAATATTTTTGAGGAGGTTAACAGAAATTTGATGAAACAAAATTGTGTGTGTTGTCTATATGGACCTCAACAAGGCGCTTGACAAGTCCTGCATGCAGTTGGGTCAAGAAAGTTCAGTCACTCGGCATTCAAAATGGGGTTATAAACTGGACTGTACATTGGTTTTGTTGGAGAAGTCACCACATTACCACTTTGACTGTAGGCTATTGATTAATGCCGTGGATGATGCTGTGGTGCTGTTGGTTGAGAACTAGGCCATGGATGATAATGTAATTGTATCAGCAATCTTGCGGATGGCACTAAGATTTGGGTTTCAGTGCACAGCAATGGAGACCATGAGAGCTTGCAACGGGATCTGATCCAGCTAGAAAAATTGGCTGAAGATGACAGAACATAGTTAGGGCAAACGAGTGCGAGGTCACACTTCTGTAGGACCAGCCAGGGTAGGTCTTACACAGCAAAGGGTAGGACAGTTAAGAGTGCTGTTGAACAAAGCGCTCTGAGAATAAAGATCTTTCTTTCGTTGAGTGTGGAGTCACAGGTAGTTAGTTTCGAAAGGAAAGCTATTGACATTAGTTTCATGAATTAAAATAGCTCGTAAGGTTGGTGAGGCACAATTTCGAACACCGTGTGCAGGGTCAGTCATCTCCCTACAGGGTAATTGCGTATAAAGTTGAAATATTACCGAAAAATCTTCCAAGGGACTTGAAGACCTATGATATATGGAAATGTTTAATTGCATTGGAATTTATTTCTAGGATTAAAAAAGATTGAGGTGAGATTTGATGTTGATATGAAATTTCTGACGAGTTATAAATAGGGTAAAGGCAATCAGGCTTTTTTAACTGGGGTTGGATAAGACTGTAACTGGAGTTCATCTGTTAAGAGTGAAAGGTGAAACGTTTCAGAGGAAAATGAGGAGAATCGTCTTCACTGAGACAGTCTTCAAATTGTAGAACGAGCTGGCATGCGACCTCGATTTCAAAATTTGAGAGAAGATTGAATATGTGCATGTCGGGTAGTGAAATTCAGGGTAATGGGGAGGTCGTTGCTAGTAGGAAAATTAAATGGTTTGGAACAGACTAGATGAGCTAAAAGACTTGCTTATGACTGAACTGTTCTATCACTCGATGACTCCTTTCCAACGTCATCTATAGCCTCCTCTGCACTTAGGTCCATCTAGTCTAATTCTCTCCTGGTAATCCACTGTTTAAGGTTATGTGACTGCGCCATAATCACCTCGGTTCACACAGCCTAGCAGCCATCTCTGTTGAAGGTTGGTTGAAATTATCTACGGACGAGACACACGTTCTAGGATACCGACTACTGAAAAACTATAGGTGACTTCACAACGAAATGTTATGTTTCTAATGCTGCAGATGACACAAAGATCGACGGGATTGCGGTGCCCGACCAGGATATAAATGAACTCTGTTAAGTTCTTTCGGCAATACAAATAATCAAGAGGACCAAACGAATGGTCAGAGGCAAGTTCTGTAGAAAATGTGGATGATATTGTAGTTAAGAGTATAAGTGATCTATTTTATAGTGGCGAAATTACACTTAAGTAAGCAGGTAATTTTCTCTCAACAGATAAATGAACACACATAATGTTCTGTGTTATTTATTTAATATGTTCTCTTTATTTTATTTGAAATCTTTCCTGAAAATATGAAATTTCGGCTCATATGTATGCACAATAGAGAACATTCTACAGGTTTCACAAACTAGCACCACTATGCAACGTCAACATTTAAGCATTATGTTAGTACGATCACGCCTTAAGTTCTAACATCAGGGTAAGTTGTATGCTTCTTGTATCTGCGACATATTTCGCGTGAGGTATAGTTTTAATGTTTCTTTAATAGATTTGACGATGTTGATTCCAAATCTGCTGAGATTTGTTTATCGCATTAATAACACCCATATTGCAGAATAGTTTCGATTTAAGAACGAATTATCTCACTGAGCGAAATCACTGTTATCGCTGTTGTTGTTTTCTAAAACCACGACGATTACAAGTACTCTGCTATATATAGCTCCAAATGTTACGAAGAGTATAGTATCGAGAATCGCATTTCTCCGCTAATACTAAGACTTATTTCATAGCCATTTTAAAGACAGGAAGTACTATTAACCCATCAGATAGTGTTTTTATGATGATAAGACCATAGGATCAGGGAACAGATTTCCGCTCATCGAGTCTGCTCTGCGATTTCATCATGGATAATCCATTTCACTCTCAGTCCCATTGATCTTAATGATTTTGTTTGTATTTACTGTGAATGTCTGCAAGTAAATATATCTACACTAATAATAAATTTACTTCGAACTTTGAAATGAAGTTGATGATGCATCTGTCGGTTTTTACTATTTAGAATAATAAATTGAAACGAAGGGCAGCATTTCACCAACTGTAATTCCTCAAAAAAATTTATATATGAAATAAAAACGGATATCGTCATGGTTCCGGTTGGTCATTCCCCTTTAACACTTCTTTCTCCTTGATCATGCCTCAATTTCAGTCAATTGCTGCTAGTTACCCAATAATCGTACACCTGGCTTTCATCAGTTCTCGTGTGATACTTTGTTCCCTGTTCCGATTAGAACCGTTAGTTCCAAGTTCCGCTCCAGTTTCTAGGCAGTCCCTGTGAATCCCGTCTCCTTGTCAAGATCCCTCTGGTTTCCGGCTCTACGTTCAGGTCTACGCCAACCTCCCCAACTGAGTCGACGTGCCAGTGTCCTACACTTGGGTTCACCTGCGTCGCCCCCGTGTACAGGTATAGTATAATGATTAGATAAAATAGCAAAATACGAGACACTTCTAAAGGAAGTTACATATTTAAACATTGGGTATTTTGGTTTTGAACCACCGAATGAGCTTTATATTTCTAGCTTTGCAAATTGTCTGATCTTCTAACTGTAGAAGACATCTGTATGACAGTTTAAATATGACATTTTCAAGTTATGAATGCTGCTGAATCCCACTGGTATGTCTAGGTTCATCCAATAATATATTAAGTAATGATATTATTTATCAACAACATTTCTTTATTCATTCAATAGAATAGAAAAGAGTAAAAAGGAAGGACATTAGCCTGGAGGATGTGGAATCGATATGGTTAGAGCTGCTTAACACTAAGGGGCAGAAAACGCTGGTGGGAGTTGTGTACAGGCCACTTAACAGTAGTAGTGAGGTTGGGGATGGCATTAAACAGGAAATTAGAAATGCGTGCAATAAAGGAACAGTAGTTATAATGGGTCACTACAATCTACAAATCGATTGGGAGAACCTAATTGGTAAGAGTGCTGAGGAAGAGGATTTCTTGGAATGTTTGCGGGATTGTTTTCTGAACCAACATGTCGAGGAACCAATTACAGACTAAGCCATTCTAGATTGGGTATTGAGCAATGAGGAAGTGTCAATTGACAATCTTGTCGTGCGAGGCCCCTTGGGTATCAGTGACCATAATATGGTGGAATTCTTTATTAAGATGGAGAGTGACATAGTTAATTCAGAAACAACGGTTCTGAACTTAAAGAAGGGTAACTTTGAAGGTATGAGACGTGAATTAGCTAAGATAGACTGTCAGATGATACTTAAAGGGTTGACGGTGGACATGCAATGGCAAGCATTTAAAGACCGCATGTATGAACTACAACAATTGGTCATCCCAGCTTGGCAAAAGAATAAACCAGGGAAGCTAGTACACCCGTGGCTGACAAGGGAAATAAGGGATAGTATCAAGTCCAAAGAAGAAACATACAAATTAGCCAGAAAAAGCGGCACACCTGAGGACTTGGAGAAATTCAGAGCCCAGCAGCGGAGGACAAAGGGCTTAATTAGGAAAGGGAAAAATAGATTATAAGAGAAAGCTGGCAGGGAACATAAAAACTGATTGTAAACGTTTTTATAGATATGTGATTAGAAAAAGTTTGATTAAGACAAATGTAAGTCCCTTACAGTCAGAAACAGGTGAATTGACCATGGGGAACAAGGACATGGCAAACCAATTGAATAACTACTATAGTTCTGTCTTCACTAAGGGGGACCTAAATGATCTTCCAGAAATAGTAGGTGACCGAGGGTCTGGTGAGATAGAGGAACTGAGGGAAATACATGTTAGTAGGGAAGCGGTGTTAGGTAAATTGAAGAGATTAAAGTCAGATAAATCCCCAGGGCCAGATGGTTTGCTTCCCAGAGTGCTTAAGGAAGTAGCTCAAGAAATAATCGATGCATTAGTGAAAATTTTTCAAAACTCCTTAGATTCTGGATTGGTTCCTGAGAATTGGAGGGTAGCTAATGTAAGCCCACTTTTTAAAAAAGGAGTGAGAAAGAAACTGGGGAATTATAGACCAGTTAGTCTGACATCGGTGGTGGGGAAAATGCTAGAGTCGGTTATCAAAGATGTGATAACAGCACATTTGGAAAGCGGGGAAATCATAGGACAAAGTCAGCATGGATTTGTGCATGAAAAGTCATGTCTGACTAATCTTATACATTTTATTTTAAGATGTTACTAGTAGAGTGGGTAGCGGAGAGCCAGTGGATGTGATATATTTGGATTTTCATAAGGCTTTTGACAAGGTCCCGCACAGGGGATTAGTGGGCAAACATAAAGAACACGGTATTGAGGGTATGGTATTGATGTGGATAGATAATTCGTTGGCAGACAGGAAGCAAAGAATAGGAGTAAACGGGACCTTTTCAGAATCGCAGACAGTGAAAAGTGGCTTAAGTGCTGGGACCCCAGTTGTTTACAATATATATTAATGATTTAGGCGAGGAAATTAAATGCAGCATCTCCAAGTTTGCGGATGACACGAAGCTGAGCGGCGGTGTTAGCTGTGAGGAGGATGCTAAGAGGATGCAGGGTGACTTGGATAGGTTAGGTGAGTGGGCAAATTCATGGCAGATTCAATTTAATATAGATAAATGTGAGGTAATGCAGTTTGGTTGCAAGAAAAGGAAAACAGATTATAATCTGAATGTTGGCCGATTAGGAAAAGGGGAGGTGCAACAAAACCTGGGTGTCATTGTACACCAGTCATTGAAAGTGGGCATGCATGTACAGCAGGCGGTGAAAAAGGCAAATGGTATATTGGCATTCATAGCAAAAGGATTCGAGTGTCGGAGCAGGGATGTTCTACTGCAGTTGTACAAGGCCTTGGTGAGACAGCACCTAGAGTATTGTTTGCAGTTTTGGTCCCCTAATCTGAGGTAAGCCGTTCTTGCCATAGAGGGAGTACAAAGAAGGTTCACCAGGCTGATTCCTGAGATGGAAGGACTTTCATATGCAGAAATACTGGATCGACTAGGCTTATACTCGCTGAAATTTGGAAGATTGACGGGGGATCTTATTGAAACGTATAACATTCTAAATGGATTGCACAGGCTAGATACATGAAGATTGGTTCGGATGTTAGGGAGGTCCAGAACGAGAGTTCATAGTTTAAGGATATAGGGAAAGCCTTTTAGAACCGAGCTGAGGAAAAGCCTCTTCACCCAGAGTGTGGTTAATCTGTGGAATTCTGTGCCACAGGAAACAGTTGAGGCCAGTTCATTGGCTATATTTAAAATGAAGTTAGATATAGCCCTCGTGGCTAAAGGGATCAGGGGGTATGGAAGGAAAGCAGGTACAGTGTTCTGAGTTGGATAATCGGCCATGATCATTCAGAATGGCGTTGCAGCCTCGAAAGGTCGAATGGCCTACGAATGCGCCTATTTTCTATGTTACTCTGTAACATTTTTCATTCATTTGTTCATCCATTCATGTTTCTATTTATATTCTTATTGATTTGTTTCTGTCTATTTACGAATCCATTGAGTTATTATCGTTAATTAATATCTATATATCTGTTTATGTATTTCCTTGCATAAACTGATTGTATATGCATGCGTTTATTTACTTAATCCTTCTTACGTATTTGTTTATTAATTCAGCCATATGTGCAGAATCAGGCATAATTGATAAGACCGGGGTGCGTTGTTCATTACAATTTGCCATAATGTTTGATTAATTTAAAACCCTGCCGGTCCATTCTATAAAATGGTCTCTCTCTTGATAGTTCAGAGATTTGGAACCAGGATTTTTAAAAGATGGAATGCCTGATAGATTAATAAATTGGAATGGAGCCTGTATGTTGTAATGCAGTCACTTCTTGCTTCGTCTGTATCTGGTGATACTGAACAATGAGGTTTGTGAGAAGTTGTTGGATTAAACTTGGCTTTTAGGTTAAATTTATCATGTAGCTCTGCAATCACCGTGCTGTAGTATTGCAGGGAATTAATGCGGACAGTGATGGTTTGGATGCCACATTTTAGAACTGGATTGTTTCGACTTCCGTTTTCAGGATGCAGCTAACTTACATCCATTAGAGTTTTTTTTTGCTCTCAAATATCCAGATATCAGTTCAGATGTGCAGCATCTGCATTTGTGATTCTTTATATTTTACTTTCTGTTTTTGTGTATAGCCTTTCGCTGCATCTGATTCAATCGCAAATGTACACCTTATAGCATCAGCAATATTATAGCTTCGAATGTCAGTGGATATTTACCTTCCTTATTACAGAGGGAAATTGAGTAGACTTTCCCATTGATAATCAATGTCAGTTGGGGAACTTTTCTGGTAAATTATTTCCCCGAGAGATGTCACGGAGACTGGGTTACTGGCATTGAGCATGATCCATAGTATACCAGTGGAAGAGGAAGGATAGGAGAGCGGAAGTCAGAAGTACAGTCAGGAGATTCTGTGGACGTCAAAGGGATCCCCGAACAGTATGCCTTCTATTCGGTGCCAGGGTCACGGACATCTCCGATCGAGGCCACGGCATTTTGGAGCAGGAGGCAGAGCAGCCAGACGACTTTGAACATATTGGTACCAAATACATAAGAAAGGAAAACAAATTAATGAAGCCTGGGCCCTAGGCCCAAAGCTCAGAAGCATGATTGTAAAGGAAGAGCTATTCTGTAAAAGGGCTGGATGGTTTGGAGTTTGTAAAATGTGTGTAGGATAGTTTTTGCAGCAATGCATAGAGGTACTATCTAGAAAAGGGGCAGTGTTGGATCTCCTGCTAGGGAATCAGATAGGTCAGGTGACGAAGGTATGTGTGGGGAGCACTTCGGGTCCAGCGATCACAATGCAATTAGTTTCAATATAATTATGGAGAAGGATAGGACAGGACCCAGTGTTGAAATTTTTGCTTGGAGAAAGGCTCACATTGAAGAAATGCGAAAGGATTAAGAAGGAGTGGATTGGGAAAATTTGTTTTATGGGAAGGATGTAATAGAGAAATGGAGGTCATTTAAAGGTGAGTTTTTGAGGGTACAGATTCTTTATATTGCTGTTAGATTGAAAGGAAAAGTTAAAAGTTTGAGAGAGTCATGGTTTTCAAAGAATATTAGAAACTTGGTTCGGGAAAAAGAGAGATAAATAAACAAATATACAATAAATATAGGCAGCATGGAGTAAATGAGGTGCTCGAGGAATATAAAGAATGTAAAAAGAATCTTAAGAAAGAAATTAGACGAGCTGGAATCGGTCGTCCACAAGGCCACAATTTGGAGACGTTATCTCCAAGCACCGCCTGAAGAATGTTGGAAACAGGTCGACCTGGGAGCTCCAGGAATGGGAACTCATCCGTCGTAAAAGTACGCAATATGAGTGCCAACTGTGAGTCAGCACACTAATGCGACATAAGCCCAACCATTCTGACAATGAAAATAAAAGATAAATTGAAGATATGAATTTCAGCTGCTTCCTGTCTCGAGAAGGAGGCCATTTATATTTTAAGTTCAAATGCGAGTTCATATTTATTGTCATCTGATTATTCACGTCTACAACCAACTGACGGCGGTCCACCAGACATAATTCACGAATACAGAATATACAATATCTTACTACAAATAAATTAATAAAGTGTAATTTAACACATATAGTGGAAAATAGAGGTAATAAGTAATTACCTCGCTGTCGTACTGACGTGAACTCAATCGTTCCCATGAGCTATATGATCTCATGCACCTATTCACTCAACACAGAAGACTTCTGCGCAGGACAAAACTGAGTGAGAACTTCAGATATATATCCTTTAGGACTGCATAATCAAAGAAAAATAAGGCTCTGAGAGAATGTCCAATTTTTGTACAAATCATTGTCGAGATTCCATGTGTCGAGGCAAAGAGAAGAGTATAAAATTTCAGACCCGATCATCTCACACCGGGCTTCTCTTTTGACGACGCATTGCAGAAAAATGACAACCCGCAGTCCTTTTGTACTTACCTTTATCCATCCAAATCGGTTTTTTTTTTGTTTGTTTTTTGCTTGCGGGAACCGCATCTCACAAAATACCACGGCTGGAGCTCTATATTTTAATTATCTACAGCATCGCGACTTTTCCAGAAATCTTCATACGCCGTTCCTCACGTCCCACTGAAGAAAACCTCACCTTTTCAAGAGCAATTATCAAATACAGAGACGAGCTGTATGTCTGAAACAAACGTTACAAAAGTGTACACTTTAGAACACAAACTGCGAAACAAGAGTGTACATTTTAGAGCAAAAGCATGCAGTGAAACCTCTATTTACGTTGCTTCCATTTGTTCTGTATCCTAAAATTGTGCCATAGAGTGTTTTGTCATGTGTAAGAGAATGACCAAAATCAAGCATAAGATCACTGCTGTTGTCATTGTCTGTGGATGGAAGAGTTAAAAGATGAAGAACAGTTGATGTCTCTGGGTCAGTAATTTCTGGACGCTTTAAGAAGAATGAGCAGCAAATATCAATGAAGCCTATTTAATATTGACTGATATTTATTCTAAGTAAACTAAAAACATGGTATATTGGAAGTAGAAATATTACATATAAATATACAAAGGGTTGTGCGTCTTGAGTTAGAAGTGGGCTGTATGAGAAGGATTTGGGCCGGCTGGCAGTTTAATCACTATCAACATCTAGATAATGCACGGAAATGAATCGCAATCGGCATTTATAAACACTTTATAAGATAAGGTAGATAGGAAGGCAGGTGTAGGGATTGATTGGCATCTGGGATCTGTCATGATGGGGTGGCGAAACAGACTTGATGGGCTGAATGGCCTAATTCTGCTCCGATGTATTAAGGTTATATAGTCTTAAAAACTATATTATTTCTTGAAACAAACTAATATCTCTGTCGGATTTGCTCCATTAAATCAATAGTTGGGAAGCCGTTAGTGTAGCTCCATTGTCGTAGACATACCTTTCTTAATTGTCAGTTCCACTAATTCGCCTCACTGGACGAGTTCTCCGGTCTGTCGTGACTGGGCAGTGCAGTTGAATTTTCCCTGGCAAGTAACGCCATCCCTACACCTTAAACCCTCCCTCTCTGTCATGTCCAGATGAATGGAACTCCGCATAATTGAGGTGCCAGTGCTGCCCAACCTGCAACCAAATCTCAATGATGGCTACAATATCGTTATTCCTAGAGGTGATCCATGCGCTGAACTCAACTGCCTTTCCTGCGGTACTTGTTGAATTTAAGTGAACGCGAATCAGGACACTAGTCGCATCACTCTTAACCATTCGATACCAACATTGTCCTTTGTCTGAGGGCTTACAAATATCCGTCTCAAGAACTTCACCACTAAGTGTTCTTGCACTCGGGTCCTCACAAGCCTGCAACTTCAAATCTCAGCGTGCAGCATTAGCAAACATTCCGGTCAGGCTATCATCCCTTTCTTTTTACAGTACAACCTTCCCTTTTCAACAGGTTCCATCTTACATAGAAGAGAGCATTTTGTCCAAAAATCGAATGCCTCCCTCCGATACAAACTCCTTAGCCACACATTAATCTGTATAAAAAGCGGGAGCTCCCAGTACTCATGTATTTTACTTCCACTTTCCATTCTATTCTGAAATGTCACTCCATGGGCTACTCTGTTGCAGCGGTGAGGACACACTCGGGTTGGAGAGTATCACCTCATACATCGGCTTTGTAGCTTTCATGAGGTAGCTTTCAACCTCATGGCATGAAAATCGATGTCTCGAACTTCCAAGTATACACTCCCCCAGAATCCTTCACCATTTGTCATTCCCATTGCACTCTCTCAGTCTATCTCCTTACCAGCCTATCACCTCACTCTGATGCTCCGCCAGCTTTTCTATATTTCATGGTCTTCTGGTCTCTCCTATCAAATTCCACTTTCACACCCCTACATCATTTTCATCAAACAACTTCGCTGCTCCCTAACTCACACCACCCCCTTCCTGTTTCAGCTATCATACTATGGTTCGATCTCTCCTATCCCACTTTCTTATTCTGATTCTTCCGGTCCTGATAAAGAGTCTCTGCTCTTGTGCATAGACGCTGTCTGGCCTGCTGAGTTCCTCCAGCATTTTGTACGTGTAGCTTGGATTTCCTGGACAGTATATTTTTCTCTTGTTTGTGATCAAACTGTATAGTCTTCCTCCCACAGGCTCAGTGGCATGTGGCTCTGGTCGCAATCGTGAGATCACAAGTCTGGAGGACCTCTCGAAGTAACCTGGCACCTAACTCCTGTACTCTGTCTGCAGAAACTTGTCACTCATCCTGTCCATGTTATTTATACCGACATGGACCACGACAAAAGGCTGTTCACACTCCCGCCTGACCTTTGGTACCCGTGATGCTACATAGCCTCTGGGAATTTCATTCTCGCCCACAGAACATCCTGTTCATTCATTTAAGTAACGAATCCCCTATTACCACAATGCGTCTCTTCTTTTCCCTTCCCTTCTGAATCGGAGACAGGCACAATGACAGAGAACAAACTGCTATGACTTTTCTTGGGATATCACCCCACCCCACCCCCCTCCCCATCATAGAAGAGTATCCAACGTGCCATACATTTTTTTTGTGGGGAATGAACACAGTGTACTTTGCAATGGCTCTTTAACTCCTTTCATTTTCATAACTGTCACCCAATTTCCTATGTCCTGGACCTCGGGTATAACTACCTCTCTATATCTTTCTTTCTGTCATCCCTTTATTCTCCGAATGCACGGAATTTAATCTAATTTCAGTCCCAACTGCTTTACACGGAATGTTGGAAGCTGCAGCTGGAAGTAGTTCCTCACTTGGAGTCGTCAATGACACGGGCGGAGCCTCCACCTTCCCAGATCTAGCAAGAGTAACTTTTAATTATCGGCAATACTGCTGCCCTAAATTAGCAGATATAAAGAAGGAATAAAAGATATTCATTGCCCTCTCTGACTGGAGCCTCTCTTCGCTGAAGCTTCCAAAAGCTAAAGTCTCACTAGTCAAACTGTGTCTATTCCGCCGAATGATGCTGCATTGCCGCTGCGTTCCTTTAATTTGTTTATGCTAATCAATCCCCGTCGCTGATTGGTCGTTAGTCAGTACTCAAAATAAATTACCGTGAGCTATTGCTGCATTTTCCACTGGGTCAGTTGTCTGAATGGATTTCCTTCCTCTCAGCATTCGAATGCTGGATTTGTCGCAGGCCAGATCTCAAATAAGCTGTCACTATCTATACCTCTCAGGATTTTGCTATCTGTATCAAATCCCCATTCATGAACTCGCATAAAATTCAAGTTTTCCCAATAACGCAAGTCGTCAAATCCTGGCAACGACAATCACGCTTTCAATCGTATTGAATTTTCTTAATTTGGCTTAGTCACTCTTTCTTTCCGGTCCTGATGAGGGTCTCAGCCCGAAACGTCTGGTGATTATTCATTTTCATTGATGTTTCCGGACCGGAAATATTGTGCAAACAAACAAAAACAAAACTACCGTGAACTACTGTATGTGAAACGCTATGTTCATGAAGAAGTTCGGAAAACAGTGGCCAGGCTGGTTCAAGCTGAGAGTAAGGGACAGAATACAAATAACCATACTTTACAAATTCGGTGTGCAGATAGCATCACAGAACACATAGCAGGTCAAACCTTGAAGTGCATTGGATACAGCAGCAGAGGACTCGCTGGCCTCTTCATTCTGTACTGTTGGTCGTTAACAAGGCGTTCACTCAATGTAGGTATGTCGAAATACTGAACGCGAAAACGAAACAAAATCCAAAATAAAGTGTTAGAGTTACATGCAGTACACGTACTCAGTGTATAACTGCATGCTGAGATTGGTTGAGACATGAAGAGTGTATCAATGTTCTATAAATAATGTTCAGAGGTCTTTGAACAACAAGGTAAATGCAGTATTAAAACGTAATCGTATATGAACCAAAATGTCTGTTTTTTTTTGCCCGATATGGGAAGGGGAGGTGGGCGCGGGAAACGAGAATGGCACTTGATGATGTCGGTTGCTTTCAAGCATCGTCCTAATTTGCTTATTCAAATTTCCAATATATATGTTGTGCTATGTTTATATGACAATAGACAATAGGTGCAGAAGTAGACCATTCGGTCCTTCGAGCCTGCACTGCCATTTTGAGATCATGGCTGATCAATTCCTATCAATACCCGGTTCCTGCCTTGTCCAAATATCCCTTGATTCCCCTATCCATAAGATACCTATCTAGCTTCTTCTTGAAAACATCCAGAGAATTGGCCTCGACTACCTTCCGAGGCAGTGCATTCCAGACCCCCACAACTCTCTGGGAGAAGAAGTTTTTCCTTAACTCTGTACTAAATGACCTACCCCTTATTCTCAAACCATGCCCTCTGGTACTGGACTCTCCCAGCATCTGGAATATATGTCCTGCCTTTAACTTGTCTAATCCCTTAATAATCTTATATGTTTCAATCAGATCCCCTCTCAACCTCCTTCATTCCAGCGTGTGCAAGCCCAGTCTCTCTAACCTCTCTGCGTAAGACAGTCCAGACATCCCAGGAATCAACCTCGTGAATCTAAGTTGCACTTCCTCTACAGCCAGGATGTCCTTCCTTAACCCTGGAGATCAAAACTGTACACAATACTCCAGGTGTGGTCTCACCAGGGCTCTGTACAAATGCAAGAGGATTTCCTTGTTCTTGTACTCAATTCCCTTTGTAATAAAGGCCAACATTCTATTAGCCTTCTTCACTGCCTGCTGCACTTGCTCATTCACCTTCAGTGACTGATGAACAAGGACTCCGAGATCTCTTTGTATTACTCCCTTACCCAACTCTATACCGTTCAGATAATAATCTGCCTTCCTGTTCTTACTCCCAAAGTGGATAACCTCACACTTATTCACATTAAACGCCATCTGCCAAGTATCTGCCCACACACCCAGCCTATCCAAGTCAACCTGAATTCTCCTAATATCCTCATCACATGTCACACTGCCACCCAGCTTAGTATCATCAGCAAATTTGCTGATGTTATTTTCTATGCCTTCATCCAAATCGTTAACGTAAATGGTAAACAGCTGTGCTCCCAATACCGAGCCCTGTGGCACCCCACTAGTCACCACCTGCCATTCCGAGAAACACCCATTCACCGCTACCCTTTTCTTTCTATCTGCCAACTAGTTTTCTATCCATGTCAATGCCTTCCCGCCAATACCCTGAGCTTTGATTTTACCCACCAATCTTCTATGTGGGACCTTATCAAATGCCTTCTGAAAATCGAGGTACACTACATCCACTGGATCTCCCCCGTCTAACTTCCTGGTTATATCCTCGAAAAACTCCAACAGATTAGTCATGCATGATTTAACCTTGGTAAATCCATGCTGGCTCGGCCCAATCCAATCACTGCTATCTGGATATGTCACAATTTTATCCTTAATAATGGACTCTAGCATCTTTCCGACCACCGATGTCAGGCTGACAGGTCGATAGTTCTCTGTTTTCTCCCTCCCTCCTTTCTTAAAAAGTGGGATAAAATTAGCCATTCTCCAATCCTCAGGAACTGATCCTGAATCTAAGGAACATTGGAAAATGATTACCCATGCATCCGCAATTTCCAGGGCCACATCCTTTAGTACCCTAGGGTGCAGACCATCTGGACCTGGGGATTTGTCAGCCTTCAGTCCCATCAGTCTTCTCATCACCGTTACCTTCCGAATGTCAATTTGTTTCATTTCCTCTGTTACCCTATGTCCTTGGCCCATCCATACATCTGGGAGATTGCTTGTGTCTTCCTTAGTGAAAACAGATCTAAATTACTCATTACATTCTTCTGCCATTTCTCTGTTTCCCATAACAATTTCACCCAATTCATTCTTCAAGGGCCCAACATTGTTCTTAACTATCTTCTTTTTCTTCACATACCTTAAAAAGCTTTTGCTATCTTCCTTTATATTCCTGGCTAGCTTGCGTTCGTACCTGATTTTTTCTCCGTATTGTCTTTTTAGTTAAGTTCTGTTGTTCCTTAAAAACTTCCCAATCATTTGTCCTCCCACTCACCTTAGCTCTGTCATATTTCCTTTTTTTAATGCTATGCAGTCTCTGACATCCTTTGTCAACCACTGAGGCCCCTTTCCCCCCTTTGAATCCTTCCTTCTCTGGGGGATGAAATGATTTTGCACCTTGTACATTATTCCCAAGAATACCTGCCATTGCTGTTCCACTGTCTTTTCTGCTAGGCTATCCGTCCAGTCAACTTTGGCCAGCTCCTCCCTCATGGCTCCATTGTTTCCCCTGTTCATCTGCAACATTGACACCTCCGAGCTGCCCTTATCCTTCTCAAATTGCAGATAAATGCTTATCATATTGTGATCACTACCTCCTAATGGCTCCTTTACTGCGAGATCGCTTATCAAATCCTGTTCATTACATAACACTAAATTCAGAATAGTCTTGTCCCTGGTCGGCTCTCGTACAAGTTATTCCAAGAATGCATCCCGTAGGCACTCTACAAGCTCCCTATCCTGTGGTACAGCACCAACCTGATTCTCCCAGTTCACCTGCATGTTGAAATCCCCCATTACTACTGCGACATTATCTTTGCCACATGCCAATGTTAACTCCCTATTCAACTTGCACCCAATATCCATGCTACTGTTTGGTGGCCTGTAGACAACACCCATTTGGGTCCTTTTGCCCTTACTGTTCCTCAGTTCTATCCACGCAGACTCTACCTCTCCTGACCCTATGTCCCTCCTTGCAAAGGACTGAATCTGATTCCTCGCTAACAGGGCCACCCCACCCCCTCCGCCCACATTTCTGTCCCTACGATAGCACGTATACCCTTATACATTCATTTCCCAGGTCTGATCTCCCTGCACCAATGTCTCCGTTATCCCAACAACATCATAGTTACCCATTCGCCCCTGGGCTTCAAGCTCATCCGCCTTATTCCTGACACTTCGTACATTCAGATATAGAATGTTTAACCCATTTCTCTTCTCTCTGTTTGAATCGCTAATTCAGTGAAACTGACTAATTCAGTTTGACAATTAAACTGATTCAGAGAGGACGGTGTGTCGAGATGAAAAAAAAAAATCATCATAGTCCACCTGTACAGCCAATCTAGCAAACACCGCTGAACGCACCACCAAGTTCGCCCTCTAACGTATTTGTCATATTTACAGAATTTTGGTATACGAAAGGCCCGTAGCATTATTGAGGAATCCGAATATACATCCTACAATTTCTTGCAGCCATGAGGAAAAGGTATAGGGGTACAGTACTAGGATCAGGACTGCTAGACAGCATAACACCTTCTACCAGAGGGATGCAGGATTAATGAATACCCGGCCATCATCAAGCTGTTGTCACTAGATAACGAGTTGCTCACTGTTATAATCGTATCGGTTAGCGACCTATTACATCTCGGGGCGTCTGGAACCAGTATAAAATCCGGATTCCTCTTCAAGAAATTTTGTAGGTTCTTCCGGTGTAAGCATGGGTTTCCGCCGGGTTCTTCCGCTTTCTCCCATAGTCCAAAGACGCATTTGTTAGCAAGTTTACTGACTAATGTAAATCGTCCTGTAATTAGAATATTGTTAAATAGGTGGGTTGCTCTGCGGCGCAGTTCGATCGTCACAAGGGTCTATTCCATGCTGTATATTTTAATTAAATAAAAAAGTAAAATAAACCTCTTACTAGCTTACCAAAGGAGTGCATAAAATCATGCGCATGCAATAAACTCGTTTCCCTGTTTGAGGAACTTAATTTCGTTGATATTTAAGATCGCAATTGTCAATAATCCTCGATGTTTTCGAATGGGTATCACAAAATTAAGATTTTTTAAAAAAATTCTGTATTGGCTGCCTCGATGCTCAGCTGTGGTCTGTAGACAATTAATCTGTGGAGATCCACTCCTGGTTTCCGGTGGGGATGCTATTCCCCGAAGTCAAGGGCACTATTTGATTAGACGTGGTTACGGTGGTATTGCCAGTTTTCTGTTTCTACAAGGCGCCATCTACAGTGATAATCATCTCGAGTCACTTCATTTCATTCGTTTTAAACTTTCTTAAGTGCCCCTGATGAACCTACCTCGACCACCACTTTCAGCAGAACATAACAAGCGCTCACCACTCTCACGAAAGAAAAAAAAACAAACTTACGCCACATTGTTTCCTCCGCAAATCACCGTAAAATTATGCTCGTTCTTATTTGTCTTCTATCCGCCCTGGGATCAATACACATTCTATCCACTTGCTCCATGTGTCTTTCAATTGTGCATGCCTCCATGAAGTCACTCTTATCGTCCTTTGATGCACAGAAAAATCTCGGTCGCTCAACCAATGGTAAGATAAGCAGACAGTCTTCAGTGATGCTGTACTTCGAAGATTGTCTGCTTAACAGAAAGCAATTTTGTTTGTGGTGGAATTGATATAATGAATCCTGCGTTACTGAGAGTGGATCCTGAAATTTGTAACTTAAGCATATAAATATGATGAACGCAGGGTAAGCTGTTTTTAAAACTTAATTTAACCACAAAGATGGGTTGCAAATTCTGTAACCAGGATAATAATTAATTCATCAAGTGGGAGTATGATAAGTCACTCCACAAAGATTTATTATTTGGAGCACCACGCGGGGAAAAGAGAATTTGTCCACTACGGCAACGACAAGATTGTCATTTTTTTTGTTTACCTGCCGAGGATTGGGAACTGATGTCCAAAGAGCTATGTACCTAATGTTGGTCTAATGTTGGTTGTTGCCAGGACTTGAACGATTGAGTTACAGAGAAAGGTTGAATAGGTTAGGACTTTATTCCCTGGACGTAGGTGATTTGACAGAGGTGCATAAAATTATGATGGGTATAGATAGAGAGAATGCAAGCAGCCTTTTTCCACTGAGGCCAGGGAAAAAAGCAGAGGTCATGGGTTAAGGGTGAAGGGGGAAAAGTTTAAAGGGAACATTATGAGGGGGGAGGTTCTTCAGGCACAGAGTGGTGAGAGTGTGGAATGAACTGCCAGGAGAAGTGGTGAATGCGGGCTCACTTTTGACTTTTAAGAAAACCCTGGACAGGTATATGGACGAGAGGGTATTGAAGGGATATGGCCCTGGTGCAGGTCAGTGGGACTGGGCAGAAAAATGGTTCGGCACAGCCAAGAAGCGCCAAAAGGTCTTTTTTTCTGTTCTGTAATGTTCCATGGTTCTATGGTCCTATTGTCATGCTGCATTTAGATCCGCTCCGGATCAGGAAGCAGCTGGTAATCTGATGGAAGAGGTTTACTGAGAGGACGATGTGGAGTGAGTGTGATATTTGTGCGATAATAAGAGAACTTTCAGCCCATTTACAAAAATAAATTTTTGAATTTGAGGTAAGTTAAGCGCTTATTGAAAACAACTCAGCTCCTGAAAAGGCCGGTAGAGGAGCTTACAAAATATTCAGGTGGTCTTGTGTTTACAAATTAACTTTAGAACGTTCATGTGGGTGTTTGAAAACAGAGATTACAAAGAAAACTTTACGGCAGTGTGAGACATATAGGATGTAAATACATATGTGTTTTCACGCGAGTGTGCGTGTAGCTGTGTGAGTGTGTGTGTGTGTGTGTGTGTGTGTGTGTGTGTGTGTGTGTGTGTGTGTGTGTGTGTGTGTGCGTGTGTGTGCGTGTGTGTGTGTGTGTGTGTGTGTGTGTAGGGGGTGTATAAGCAGAAGAGGCAGGGTAGCTGCCAGATGCAGATAAGAACATATATCTGAGCCTACAGTCAGATCGCTCTTGACAAATGTTAGGCCATCTAGTTTAAACGCTGCTGGATGTAATGACAAATAGAGCAACGACAGCTGCAAGTACACTCTGCTTTTGTTCTCCTGATATTTTGCATGTTTCATCAATGGAGTTGATGTGAACTCGGAACCATCTACACTTGCATTTCTTGAGACATTTTTTCAAAAGATCGCCATACATCAGATTAGGCTCGGAGTCGGTTAGAATAATTAAGGTGGAAGCATGAGCCACCTTTCAATGTAATTGATTCATTTTATATTAAGTCAAGACTTAAAACGTGTTGCATCGCGGCAGTTTCTCTGAGTTGGGCTACAACCAAGCAATGTGATATGGGAGAATAAGGAGGTGATAGATATGGAGCTATAGGGATGTCCGAACCCCTAGATTGCAGGGACGTAGTAACTGGCTGAATATCAGGAGAAGGAAATGAAATGCACAGCCAGTGCAGTGTCCACTTGTGCTACTTACACTCAATAACAAGTTAAGAATCTCGATACTATTTATGGGAGCGATCAACCTGGGGGAGCCACAGCCACTTGGACTTCGGCTATAGGTGTTGTGCTGTCGCTCATCAGATGAGAATTGTGAGGAGATATGCAGTGTCCAGAGGCTACTCTAGTAATGGGAACAAAGTTGATATTCTGTGTGCGTGATTGAGATAACTCTATTGTATGTCACCACGTGCTAGTGAGAGTAAACTAGGATTAATTGGCAGATGAATCTGTTGCTGAGAGACTAGTTAGGGAGCATGCTTTCAACTTTATGGATTATGAGATCCCTTTGGGGAAAGTGTGATTTGTGCAAAAGGGAGTGACTACAGTTGAATCCAAATGCGTCCAGTCGCCTTGTTGACAGGTTCTATTGATTTGTTCAGGAAATTTTAGCCCTTACAAACTGTTCAGATTTTATACCTTCCCAGTATGGTCAGGGTCAATTTTGACCCTGGCCAAAGAATCCCCCTATAACAAATGTCTATACCACATTTTGAGCCACTGATTTATTTACAATGTCAGAATACCATAGCTGACATTAATAAAAGTGTGATGAATCGTTAATTAATATATCAGAGATGAGGGACACTGTAATTATTACGTTTTACACCTCTCGTCGTTGGAGAAAAAGCATACAGTGTCACACAATATAATGTCATATTTTACCTAAGATATGAAAGCATAACAGCCATAAAGAATTAAATATATTTTATTGAAACTGAAAATGGCAGCAGCATTCTGGAACTGCAGAGTTTATTATATAACCATTATTAATTAACCATTTGTAACTATTACAAACAGCAAACAGTATCCTCACTGCTATATCATAAAATAATCCTACTACTATCTAATCTTGACTATTATTAACTACTAATTTAACATTAAATAACATTTAACCAACAAACTAAAATTAAAAAGAAAAAAACAGTTGATATTTACAAACTAGTCTTTGTATTCAAAGCAGTAGTGGGAAACATTACAAGTGTAGCTCTTGCATATGAGTCTACCACATTTACTACAAGTAGTCGATGTGTTACAGTCCTTTCTTGCAGGGCAGAAGTTGCATCTCCTTCTCTTTTTTCCCATGTTTTGGCCTCTTGTGGGACTAGTTGATCAGGGTCAGGTTCAGATTGCAGCAATGCCCTTACCACTGCTGCTGAGAATGCTGCGAGGGGAGGGTTTTCTCGCCTTTGCATAGAAGGAGTCACAAGGTCCTTTCCAAGCTCTTCCAAAAAGAACTTTCTCCACTTCCACTTGCTTGCCTTCCAGGTAGGGCTCAGGTTACTCCAGATGACAAAGGCATTGTATGTGGGAATGCAAGTTATGATATGAAATATAGCGGGATTCTAGCGGGCTGTACTCCTCTTGCAGCTGTATGAGCCTGTGACTTTGTCAAGTTTCTCAACACCCCCCGCCACTTTTGTTGGCATTGTAGTCCAGGATGGCGGCTGGTTTTCTGTGCCCCTGATCGTTTACTTCTGCAGTCTTACGTAAAATGCACACGAGGATCACATTCTTTTTCTCCTTTGCCATATACGACACAACTCTGGTGTCATGGGTGAACACAACTTGGAAGACGTCTCTCCCCTTTCTTCCAGTCAGAGCAGGTGGCAGCTCCGTCTTGTTCCCCCTCACAGTATCCACCATTGTGATTTTCTTCTTCAGGAGCGCCTGACCAAGCTCCCGAGACGTGAAGAAGTTGTCACAGGTCACGTTGTAACCTTTCAGCTCTTCAGTCATGCCCAACACGACATGCATGCTTTGTTTTCTCTCCGGGTCTCCCACAGCTGGCTTCCCTGTATACGCTTACATATTCCAAGCATACCTGGAACGCATATCACAGGCTTCCGATGTCTTAATCCCATATTTCCCTGACTTGCAATCGGTAAGGGTAAAATTTAACCCGGAACAGTCTTCGTTTTTCAAAAATTGTAGCACCTGCACAATTTTTTTAAAGTCATTTCATTTTTGCGCATTTTGGGTCACTTTAGGAAAAGATACATTTTCGGTTGGATAATGCGTCGTTTAGAGCGTTTTCACCGCGGTCAAAGATCAAAAACTGTCAAAATTCACCCAAGCAGTATGTAAGTGTTAAACTAATTTTCTAGGGTGATGTCAACTGAAGTGTTGGTTTTAAGGATAAGGGATAAGTTTGCAAACGAAGGCAATATGCTGTGGGTTTTCTAGAAACAGGAAGTAGTTGGTGGGGCAAAATTGATGTCAACATGATTAGGTCCAATGGAAAAGGCAATCAAAATAATAAGGGTATTTTCTTTTGAATACACGCAGTGTACGCAATAAGATCGATGAACTTGTAGCACTGTTACTGATTGGCATGTATGATGCTGCAGAATCACTGCGTCATGGCTGAAATAAGATAAAAGCTTTGAGCTTAACATGGAAATATACAATTTTTACCTAAAGGACAAGCATTACGACAGATGACGTGGCTCTTCTGGTAAATATAATGGAAGCAAACAATTAAACAGTGGACACAAGGGTCGGAAGTTGATGAATCGTTTTTTTCCCGTGCTAAGGGACTCGAAAGGTAAAATTACACAGGTGGGAGTTATCTACAGAGCAGCGAACAGCAGTAAGGAGGATAAGGTCTACACATTACAACGGGAGATGGAAAATTCAAACTAAAAGGGCAAAGCAAAAATAGTCATGGGAAATTTCTGTCTGCAGGTAGATGGGAAAATTGTTTTGCTGCTAGATCCTGAGGCATTGATCATGTGGATAATCAGAGTTTTTTTTTTGTTTTTTCCCAGGGCTGAAATGATTACCACAAGAGGGCACGTGTTTAAGGTGCTGGGGAGTAGGTACAGAGGAGATGTCAGATGCAAGGCTTTTACTCAGACAGTGGTGAGTGCGTTGAATGGGCTGCCGGCAACTGTGCTGGAGGTGGATCCGATAGGGTCTTATAAGAGACTTTTGGATAGGTGCATGGAGCTTAGAAAAATAGAGGGCTATAGGTAAGCCTAATAATTTCGAAGGTAGGGACATGTTCTGCAGAATTTTGTGGGCCGAAGGGCCTGCATTGTGCTGTAGGTTTTCTAGGTTTCTGTTCCAAGTGGTAGTATTTCTAGAATGCCAACGAGGTGGCCTTTCAGAGCAGCTCTTGTTAGAACCCACTCAAGAATCACTTGTTCTGAATTTTGTATTATGCAGTAAAACTCAATTGATTATAGAGCTTAAAGTCAACGAACCTTACATGGTGAGTAAACGAATTCAGGCTGAAATTATGAAATTTGAGAAGGAGAAGTTACAGTCAGATATATCAGTATTACAATGGAATAAAGGAAATAACAGAAAAAGATGTTGCCAAATGAAAAACAAAATATACAAAGATAATAACTCGGAGTGAAGATCATATAACAGCAATGGTTGGAATAACTGGAGGGGATCAGAGAGTCACAGGATATATACATCCCAAAGAGTCAGCACTATCCTAAAGGCAGGATGCTACGACGAAGTCAAAATCAACATAAAAGACGAAGAGATGGGATATAATACACCGAAGTTAGAGGGAAGGTTAAGTATTGGGAATCTTTAAAAATAAGTAACAAAAGGTTAATGGAATACGTATGTAAACGGACCAATTATACTAAAGGTGATAGAAGATGTGCCTCCGAATATATAAAGTGCAAAATAAAGCCCAGGGTCGATAAAGTACCGGTGGAGAATGATGCTGGAGAGACAATAATGTTGAACAAGGAAATGACAGTCGAACCGTATAGGTAC
Source organism: Hemitrygon akajei (assembly GCF_048418815.1). Taxonomy (NCBI): domain Eukaryota; kingdom Metazoa; phylum Chordata; class Chondrichthyes; order Myliobatiformes; family Dasyatidae; genus Hemitrygon; species Hemitrygon akajei. The sequence continues at coordinate 203,283,661 of NC_133126.1, read as the reverse complement.
TTGGCATAAGTCATCATAGATATAAATATGGAAACATAGAAAATCTACAGCACAATACAGGCCCTTCGGCTCACGATGCCGTGCCGAGCATGTAAACTTACTTTAGAATTTACCTAGGGTTGCACATAGCCATCTATTCAAATTGATGCCTTCCAAAAGCTTCAGCACATCCTCAAGCTTTTCACTCTATATGTCTATGTGCTCAAGCTCTTCAATCAGCTGTAAGTCATCCCTACAATCGCCAGAATCCGTTTCCGTATTGAATGCTGAAGCAAAGTATTCATTAATGCTGAAGCAAATTATCCTGCTATCTCCTCCGGGTTCATACACAGTTTTCCACTGTCACACTTGATTGGTCCTATTCTCTCACGTCGTATCCTCTTGCTCTTCACAAACTTGTGGAATGACTTGGGGTTTTCTTTATTTCTGCAGCAGACATTTCTCATGTCCACTTTTGTCTCTCTTTCTTTCATTCTTAAGCTCATTCCTCCTAGCCTTATACATTTCTAGATGCCTATCATTACTCGTTATTGGAAACTTTCAGGAACCTTTTCTTTTCTTGAATAGATTTTCAACAGCCTTTGCACGCCACGGTTCCTGTTTCATCGCATCTTTTCCCTTTTTCATCGGGACGTACTGTCGGCATTAGGGAGGAATACCCAGGGACACAGCTGTTGATCGGGTGGAGAGTCGGCGTTGAGAAGCGGTCTGAAACTTTTTTTTCTCTATCTTGAGATGCGTTTTCCCACGAATCCATTGCGCAGTTTACACCCCAAATACCGATTAAATATATTGATAGTGAAATCCGAATTACTTTTATTATTGCAGCACATAGACGAGAAAACATGCAGTTACTGTATACCTAAGCGATGCATACAAAATGCTGGAACAACGGAGCAGATGAGGCTGCATCTATGGTAAAGAGCCAACTATCGGCGGTTCGGGCCAAGAGTCTTCATACGGATATTTTTTTTTTGATTTGTGCGTTTGTTACAATTCTAAGCATAGATCACATAAAGTGATAAGGCTAACACGTGTCCTTTGCTTTATTGATACCAGCAACCTCAGGCATAGCTGTTACACATCTAACTGAAGCATGGTTTGTATATTTGCAGATAACCACGTAATCTTTTGCAACAGTTGCAATGCAAGGTAAGATAATTTAAGAAGATAAACAAAAAAAAATCAAACAAGTTTGTAATATTTGTCTGTGTGTGTTTGTCACAGGTGAGAGCTTCGCGCACACACGTGTGTGTGTGTGTGTGTGTGTGTGTGTGTGTGTGTGTGTGTGTGTGTGTGTGTGTGTGTGTGTGTGTGTGTGTGTGTGTGCACGCGCACGCGCGCGCTAAAGAGGCCATAATTTCTTTCAGCATTGAAGAAGAATTAGGCCCTTCAGCCCATCTGTGTATTCCATTTATTATCCCTTCAACACATGTTTACTTCCTTCTCTTTGCAACCCCCATATCTAATAGGAACGTTTCAACGTCAGCCTGAAATAGACTACACGTTATTCCTTTCATTGTTGCGGCCTAATTGCAGCATTCTAATCCAATTTATTATGATTTTAAATCTCTCCAGAATCTCAGTGGACCAGGCATTGCACATGGAGAGCTGAAGCGAAAACGACAGAGAGAAGGGATAAAGGAGGGAAAGAGGTACAGAGTGAGCTGAGGATTTTTACCCATAAACGCAGGTATGAAATTCAGCAGGTGCATGAAATCCACACTAACTCAATGAAAATGGTGGAGGAATTTATCAGGTCAGTGAGTACCGATGCAGGTGAATGAAGTGTAGGTGTTCTGTGCTGATAAACCATCAGGAACACTTTATCAAAAACACAAAATGCTAGCAGAACTCAGCAGGCCAGAAAGCATATATGGGAGGAGGTAGTGACGACTTTTCAGGCCGAAACCCTTCATCAGGAGTGGGGTAACATGGGATCATCCAGGAGGGATAAGAAGTGGGGGGGGGAGGGATAAAGTAGAGAGCTAGGAAGTGATAGTTTGGAGGGAAATGAGCTAGGGGGAAGGTGGAAAAAATATGGGAAATAAAAGAGAAAGAAAGGTAGGGCTGGGGGGAGATAATAGTGAGGGGGGGAAAAGAGAGAGTAAGAGAACCAGACTAAAATAATAGATAGGGATTGGGGTAAGTGGGGAGAGGGTAGAGGTATCAACGGAGGTCTGTGAGTTGGATGTTCATGCCGGCAGGTAGGAGACTACCTAGGCGGGAAATAAGGTAGTGCTCCACCGACTTGCGTGTGGCCTCATCTTGACGGTAGAGGAGGCCATGGACAGACATGCCGGAGTGGGAGTGGTCTGTGGAATTGAAGTGTGTGGCTACAGGGAGATCCCGTCGCTGCTGGAGGACTGAGCGCCGTTGTTCGGCGATACGGTCTCCCACTCTGCGGCGGGTCTCCCCAATGTATAAATGGCCACATCGGGAGCACCGAATACAGTATAATACCCCAGTTGACTCGCAGGGGATGTGGTGCCTCACCTGAAAAGACTGTCTGGGGCCTGGGATGGTGGTGAGGGAAGAAGTGTAGGGGCATGTGTAGCATTTCTTCCGTTTGCAGGGATGAGCGCCCGGAGGGAGGTTGTTGTGGAGTGATCGGGGGGATGAATGGACAAGGGAGTCGCGTAGGGAGCGATCCCTGCGGAAAGCCGAGAGTGGTGGGGAGGGGAAGATGTGGCTGGTGGTGGGATCACGTAGGAGGTGGCGGAAGTTACGGAGGATGATACGTTGGATCTGTAGGCTGGTAGGGTGATATGTGAGGACCAGGCAGACTCGATCCCTGGTGGGCTGACGGGGGGATGAGGTGAGGGCAGAGTTGCGTGAAATACGGGAGACGCGATGGAGGGCAGATTTGCTACTGGACGATGGGAAGCCCCTTTCTTTAAACAAGGAAGACATATCTTTTGTCCTAGAATGAAAGGCCTCATCCTGAGAGCAGATGCGGCGTAGGCGGAGGAATTGAGAGGAAGGGACAACATTTTGTATGTGACAGGGTGGGAAGAGGAATAGTCTAGGTAGCTGTGGGATTTAGTAGGTTTGTAGTAAACGTCGGTGGATGGGCTGTCTCCAAAGATAGAAACAGAAAGATCTAGAAAGGGGTGGGAGGTGTCGGAAATTGACCAGGTGAATTTGAGGGCAGGGTGAAAGTTGGAGGCGAAGTTAATGAAGTCGACGAGCTCAGCATGTGTGCAGGAAGCAGCGCCGATGCAGTCGCCGGTATAACGCAAGGAAAGAGGAAGACAGATACTGGTGTAGGCTTGTAACATAGATTGCTCCACATAGCCGACAAAAAGGCAGAAATAGCTAGGACCCATGTGGGTGCCCATGGCTACACCTTTAGTTTGGAGGAAGTGGGAGGAGCCAAAGGAGAAATTGTTAAGGGTGAGGACTAATTCCGCGAGGCGGAGAAGAGTGGTGGTTGAAGGTGACTGGCTGGGTCTGGAATCCAGGAAGAAACGGAAAGCTTGGAGACCTACTTGGTGGGGGATAGAGGTATCTAGGGACTGGACGTCCATGGTGAAAATGAGGCGGTAGGGGCCAGGGAACTTGAAATCTTTGAAGAGATAAAGCGTGGGAAGTATCTCGGACATAGGTGGGAAGGGATTGAACAAGGGGAGATAAAACAGAGTCGAGATAGGCAGAAATGAGTTCAGTGGGGCAGGAGCAAGCAGAGACAATGGGTCTGCCTGGACATGCAGGTTTGTGAATATTAAGTAGGAGGTAGAAACGGGAAGTGCGGTGTGTGTGAACTATCAGTTTGGTGGCCGTGGATGGGAGATCTCCCGAGCTGATGTGGTCGGAAATGGTTTGGGAGGCAATGGACTGGTGCTCCCTAGTGGGGCCATTGTCCAGGGGTAGATAAGAGGAGGTGTCACCGAGTTGTCTGTTTCTATCTCTGGAGACAGCCCATCCACCAGCCTATCGATACCCCCAGCATGCAGGAAAAGGCATGTCACAGTAAGAACGTAAAGAGAGTCGAGGAACAAATGTAAGGTGATACTTGAAAGGAAGGGGGCAGCTGAAATAAGGAGCTGGGAATTAGACTGGTGAAAGAGATACACGACTGAAAAAGGGGGAATCTGATAGGAGTTTACAGAAGACAATGGAAGGAAGTAAAGTGGACAAGCACCAGAAAGTGATGTTGGCAGGTAAGGAAATAGAGTGAGAGAGAGAAGTAAGCATGGGGAATGCTGAAGAGTAAAGTGCATTAACGGAAGTTCCATCAGATTAGATGGTACCCAGCCGGAATATAAACCGTTGTCCTTCCAACGTGAGTGCGGATTCAACCCGAAAGTAGGGGAAGCCTCGGATTGACATATCACAATTGAAATGGGAATTGCAATTACAATGGGTGGCAACTTGGAGTTCACATTCTTCCTTGCAGATGGGGTGAACGTTTCTCAACAAAGCGGTTATCCAACCTATCTCGGGCGTCAGCGATGTGGTGGGGACCACACTGGAAACACCAGATTTAGTTAGGACCCGATAAGACTCATAGCTGAAGTTTCGCCTCACCTGGATGGCCTATTTGGGGCTGTGAATGGTTTTGAGAGAGGAGATGTAGCAGCATGTGTCGCCCTCGTTCCGTTTGCAGGATAAGTACGAGGAAAGATATCAGTGCGAAAGGTCGAACGGACAAGGGAAAAACGTAATGATCGATCCCTGCGAAAAACAGAAATTTGAAGTCGGGGTGACAGAAAGATATACTTGGTCCGTTGGAGATGTCAGAAGTTGCAAATAATTATGTCCTGAATGGGGAAGCTTATGGATTGATCGGTGTCCGGAGAGCATAAGCACGCTGAGACGTGGTTAACACAAATCCAGGTGTCGTTAACACACCAGGGTCTTCAATCACCATAAAATGCCGAACACTCTATTTCCAAGTGTTTTTTTATACATATCATTCTATATCTGAGCAAATAAATTTGAGTGGCGACAGGAACCTCCCTGCATAATGCTCAAAATTCGACATTTAAACATATTAGAACATAAAACAGTCCTGTTGGATACAGAACGCATATTTTCGGTTAACTTACTCATCTAACGTCACCACATACTGTACATCTAACAATTTTTAGACTATCACCTGTTTCTTTTCCAAATCTTCAAAACAAAAATGCCTAGAAGAATGCTTTTTAGAGCAGTCTGTCGCTCAGACCACCAGGGGATTAACTGTACGGATTGGGTGATATGTCGTGGACCAGAGGACATTAGCGATGTGCAAGAAAATGAACCGACAGCCGACATTGCTCACAATATGATTGAGTTCAACTTCAAAATATGATAGGGAGAAAATAAATTCTGACATAGTTGTATATCAATGGAGTAAAGGGAATAACAATGACGTGGGAGAGGAACTGGTCAAAGTAAATTGGAAGGAAATGCTGGCAGGGATAACAGCAGAGCAGCAATACGGCGAGTTTCCAGAGGGGAAATCAAAGCGGAAAAGAAGGATTGATGTACCATAAAAACAAAGAAATACACAAATGGCATCATTGTACATCCGAGGCTTACAAAGCAAATGAAAGCTAATGTAAAATTCAAAGAGAGCGCAAACAGTAAATAAAAAAAAAAAGTGGGAAGATAGAGTATTGGGAGACTCCGAAAGCCTTACAGAGAGCAACTAAAAACACAATTAGGAGGGGAAAATGAAATTTGAAAGCAAGCTAGCAAACAATAACATAATGGATGGTAGAAAGTATTTCAAGTACTTCAAAACAAAATAGAATTGTGACTAGATATATGGATGAATAAGGCCAGAGAAATAGTAACCGTCGCTAAGAGGATAGCAGATAAACTAAATGAGTATTTTCCATGATTCACCACTGTGTTAGCATGAGTAGCGTACCAGATGCTCAAGGGTGTGGGGGAAGAGAAGCCACGCAACTATTATTAATAAGGAAAAGGTGCTCAAAATCGTAAAAAACCGAAGGGCACATAAATCTTGTGGACAAGATTAGCTCCACAATACTGTACTGAAAGAGGCAGCGGTAGAGATTGTGGGGCATTAGTAACGAACGTTCAAAGTCATTGACCCTGCAAAGGTACTAGACGATATGGTATTTGCAAATGTGAACCACTCTACAAGAAAGGAGGAAAACAGCAGAAACGAAAGTGTGGACAAGTTAGCGTGACCTCAGCGGTTGGGAAGATGCTGGAGTCATTTTTTTTAAGATGAGGTCATCGAGTACTTGGAGACAACGGACAAGATATGACAAAGTCAGCACTTTTTTTTTTAAAGGAGTATCTTGTTCGAAATATCTGAAATGTTAGCACGTAGGAAAGTTAAAGAGGATCTAGTGGATGATGTGTTTTTGGACTTTGAGAAGGCGTTTGTCACGATGCTACACATGCGTCTGATTACCATGTTAAGAGGCCAAGGTATTAAATGAATGTTACTGGCGTGCTTAGAGAAGCGGCTGGTTGGTAGGAGGCCGCTAGTGGGAATTAATTGTCATTTTCATTTTCGTTGCTAGTGAATAGTAGTGTTCCGTCGTGGTCGTTTTTTAGACAAATTCTGTTTGTATTCTGTATTCATAATTTAGCTGAGGAAATAGCCAAGTTTATCACCAAGTTTGAAAAGGATACGAAATTGGTGCAAGGACGTGCAGTGTTGAGGAAACAGGAAGGCTTCAGAAGGACTAATACATTAGGAGATTGGGGAAGAAAGTGACAATTTAAAGCCGATGTTGGAAAATGCTTGGTCATGCGCTATAGTAGTCGAAATACATGTGCACAACAGTTTCTAAGAGCAGATAACATCCGAAAATCTGAGATTCAAAGGGACTTCGGTATAGCATTATAAATGTTAACTTGCAGCAAATGTCGTTGGTGAAGAAGACGCATGCAATTTTAGCTTTCATTTCTGGAATTCTATAATACAAGAGCAGGTTCGAGGTTTTGAGGCTTTACAAGGGCATGGAGAGGCCTCACCTTGACTATTGTGTAAAGATTTCTCGTCTAAGAAAAGATGTGCTGGCATTGGAGAACGTTCAGAACAGGTTCAACGAGATGAATCCGGGAATAAAGGTTTTATCATACGAGGAACGTTTGATAGTTCTGTGTCACAGGAATTTAAACGGATGACGGCGGATCTCATTGAAACCGTACGGGTTCTGAAAAGCCTGGACAGAGTAAACGTGCGTAGAATGTTTCCCAAGGTGGGAGAGTCTAGGACAAGGCAGCATAGCCTCAGGATAGTGGGGCGACTATTTAAAAACAGAGATTCAGAGAAATGTCGGTAACGGGACAGTGCTGAATTTACGACACTGCGCTATGAAGGTCAGGCCCATCTATATATTTAAGGCAGAGCTTAATAGGATCTTGACTTAACAGGACATCAAAGATTATGCAGAGATGGCCAGGGATTTGGGCTGCGAAGGGGATAAAGGATCAGCCATGATTTAATGTTCGGAGCAAACTCGATGGGGCAAATTGCCTAATTCTGCTCATATATATGATGGTCATAAATACCAAATATTAGACATAGGCAACCAAATAACATTCCACCATTATATCAGAGGAGATAGCACTTTTCTAAGTCACCAATTGAAAAGTAGGTTCTTTACAATCTCCAAAACGAGGCCAAGCCGAAACTCTCCACTGCATATTTTCATAGACACGTGCATCCATTCTGCGTCCAGTTTACCTCACTGTTTGTAGAAAAATATCTACCATGAGCAAAGATTGAGAATTCCAAGCTATGGCAATAGACTGCATTTTTGTTGTTATTTTCTCATTGTTCCAGACATAGCGACTACATCCAAGGATATGACAATGTTCATGAGATTGCAAAACCATAATATATAGGAGCTGAAACAGGTCATTTGGCCCATGCTGCTTCGGCATTTCATCATAGCTGATCAAGTCACTCTGTCAGCTCCAATCTCTTGTCCTTTCCCCGTATCGCAGACTCCCTGCCCAAACAAGAAGCTAGAATCCTCTACCTTAAATATACATAAAGACTTGACCTTCACAGCAGCCTGTAGCAAGGAATTCCACAGATTCATTACCATGTAGCGATAGAAATCCAACCTGACCTCCGTTTAAGAAGAACGCCTCTCAATTCAGAAACTCTGTCCTCTTGCCGTAGATTAGGAAACATTCTCCTCACATGCACTCAGTCAAAGTATTTCAGTAATAGAGGGGTTTCATATAGGTCACTCTTCATTCTTTTCAATTCTAATGAATACAGGCCTACATTTCGTGCTCTACATATGACAGGCTATTCAATCCTGGAACCATTCTCTTGATGCAAAACATATTTTATACTTGTATAAAATTTAAAATTATATATGTATTTTTTAAATATAAAATTGAACGATTTTATACTTTTAATCATATTCTATACTAGCCCTCCTCCCACAGTAAAACTTCGGGAAATAGAATGTATTTTTAACACGAGCGACTGAACTGCACAACAGAATGAAATCATGTGCTCCTGATATAAAAAAATACTTGATGTTGTACTGGTCGAACCCTGTTTTAGAAAGATGGAAATATTGAAAAGCTACAGCGTAATACAGCCTCTTCGGACAACAAAGTTGTGCCGGAAATGTCCCTACCATAGAAAATGCTAGTCTTGCCTATAGCCCTCTATTTTACAAAGCACCATGCTCCTATCTAAATGTCTCTTAAAATAACCTATCGTATCCGGCTCCACCACCATTGCCGGCATTAAATTCCACGCACTCACCCCTCTCTGAGTAAAAGCCTTACATCTGACATCTCATCGGTACCTACTCCCCACCACCTTGAATCTGCGAACTCTTGTTGCAACCATTTCAGCCATGGGAAATAGTCACTGACTATCCACACGATCAATGCGTCTCATCATAATGTTCACCTCTATCAGGTCACCTCTCGTCCTCCTTCGCTCCAAGGGGAGAAGGCCAAGTTCAATCAATCTATTCTCATAAGGAATACTACCCAATCTGGGCAACATCTTTGTAAATTTCGTCTGCACACTTTCTATGTTTTCCACATCGTTCCTGTAGTGAGTCGACCTGAACAGAGCACAACACTCCAAGTTGGGTCTGACCAGGGTGCTATATTGCTGCAACATTACCTCTCGGCTCCTAAACTGAATTCGACGATAGATGAAGGCTAATACACCGTAGGCCTTCTTAACCACAAAGTCAGTCTGCGTAGCTGGTTTGAGCGTCCTATGGACTCGGACCCCAAGATCCCTCTGATCCTCCGCATTGCCAAGAGTCTTACCGCTAATACAATTTGACCTACCAAAATGAACCACTGGACACTTACCTGGGTTGAATTACATCTGCCACATCTCAACCCAGTTTTAGATCATATCAATGTCCCGTTGTAAGCTATGACAGCCCTCCACTCCATCTCCCACACCTCCAAACTTTGTGTCATCAGCAAACTTACTAACACATCCCTCCACTTCCATATCAAAGTCCTTTATAAAAATTAAGAAGAGTAAGGGTCCCAAAACATATCCTTGAGGAACTCCACTAGAGACCAACCTCCATGCAGAATATAACCCGTCTACATCCACTCTTTGCCTCTCTGAGCAAGCCAGTTCTGGATCTAACAAGCAATATCCCCTTAGATCCCATGGCTCTTTACGTTCTCAATAGGCTTTGCATGTGGTAACTTATCAAATGCCTTCCTGAAATCCATATACACACCATCTACTGCTCTTCCTTCATCAATGTGTTTACTCACATCCTCAAAATATTAAATCTGGTTCGTAAGTCACGAACTACCCTTGACAAAGTTATGCTGAATATTCCTAATCGTAGTATACCTCGCCAAATGTTCATACATCCTGTCTCTCAGGATCTTCTCCAACAACATATCAACCACTGAAGTAAGACTCACTGGTTTATAATTTCCTTGGCTATCTCTACTCACTTTCTTGAATACAGGAACAACATCCGCTGACTTCCAATCCCCTGGAAACACTCTTGTCCCCATTGGTGACGCAAAGATCATCGCCAGTAGCCCAGCAATTTTCTGCCTTGCCTCCCACAGTAGCCAGGGGTACATGGCATCCGGTCTGCGCGACATATCTAACTTGATATCTACATGCTCAAGCTTCTCAATCTGCTGAAAGTCATCACTACAATCACCAAAATCTTTTTTTCTATAGTGAATACAGAAGTAAAGTATTCATGATGTACCTCTGCTTTTTCCTCAGGTTGCAAACACATTTCCCACTGTCACACTTGCTAGGTCCTATCCTTTTACGTCTTATCCTGTTGTGCTTCACATACTTGTAGAATGCCTTGGGGCTTTCTTTAATCCTGCCCGCTAAGGCCTTTTCATCGCTCCTTCTAGCTCTCCTAATTTCCTTCTTAAGTTTCTTCCTGTTAGCCTTTTAATCTTCTGGATCTCTAAAATTACCTAGCTTCATGAACCTTTTGTAAGTTATTCTTTTCTTCTTGACTAGTTTCATTACAGCCTGTGTACTCCACGGAACCTGTACCCTACCATTACTTCAGTGTCTTATTGGAACATACCTATACAGAATTCCACAGAAATATCCCTTGAATATTTGTCACATTTATTCCATACTTTTCCCTGAAAACATCTGTTCCCAATTTAAGCTTCCAAATTCCTGCCTGATAACCTCATGATTCCCCTTACTAAAATTAAACGCATTTCTAACTCGTCAGTTACTTTTAATCATCTCCAAAATGACACAGAACGTGATTCTCTAGAGGAAATGTTTTCCCACTGAGAGATCCGACAACTGACCAGGTTCATTACCGAATAGAATATCAAGTACAGCCTCTACTCTTGCAGGCTTATCTACATATTGTGTCAATAAAGTTTCCTGAACACACCGAACAAACTCCACCCCATCTAAACCCCTTGCTGTAGGGCGGTGCCAATCGATATTTTCCGAAATTATAATCCTCCATCACGACAACTCTGTTATCATTACACATGTCCTACCTGCTCGTCGATATCCCTGTTACTATTGGACGGTCTATTAGGAAAAACACTCAGTTAACATATAGACCCCTCCCTGTTCCTAACCTCCACCAACAGAGACTCAGGAGACAATCACTCCATGGCGTCCATCTTTTCTGCAGATGTGACACTATCACTGATCAGCAATGTCGCGCCCCACCTATTTTGCCTCCCACTCTGTCCTTTCTGAAACATCTAAAACCCGGCACTTGAAGTAACCATTCCTGTCACTGATCCAACCAAGTATCTGTAATGGCCACCATGTCATATCTCCAATGACTGATCAAAGCTCTAAGCTCATCCGCTTTGTTCACAACACTGTTTGCGTTAACATAAACACATCTCAAGACTTCGAACTGAGCTTGTCCCTTCTCTATCAGCTACATGTCCTCCCTCTTGTACTGTCTGGAAGCTTTGTCTATTTATGAGCTAACCTCCTCTTCCCCATCCGCTTCAGTGCCGTTCCCAACCCCGAACAATTCTACAAGCGTTTGCAACAGATTATACTGAGATTATGAATAATTAAGTAGGTTTTCAAAACGTGCAGAGATATTTAGGCCAGTTCGAAGAGTGGACTGAAAGATGGCAGATGGAGTTTATTGCTGATAAGTGTGAGGTGCTACATTTTAGTAGGACTAATCAAAATAGGACATACATGGTAAATGGTAGGGCACTGAGGAATGCTTCAGAACAGAGTGATCTAGGAATAATGGTGCATAGTTCCCTGAAGGTGGAGTCTCATGTGGGTAGGGAGTTGAAGAAAGCTTTTGGTATGCTGGCCTTTATAAATTAGAACATTGAGTATAGGAGTTGGGATGTAAGGTTAAAATTGTACAAGGCATTGTGGGGGCCAAATTTGGAGTATTGTGTACAGTTCTGGTCATCGAATTATAGGAAAGATGACAACAAAACAGAAAGAGTACAGAGGAAATTTACTAGAATGTTACCTGGGGTTCAGCCCCTAAGTTACAGAGAAAGATTGCGGGGGGACTAGATAGAGGTATTCGAATTTATGAGGGGGATAAATAGAGTTGAGTTGGATAGGCTTTTTCCAATGAAAGTAGGGGATATTCAATCAAGAGCACTAGAGTTCAGAGTTAAGGGGCAAAAGTTTAGGGGTATCACGAAGGGGATCTTCTTTACTCAGAGAGTGGTAGCTGTGTGGAACGAGCTACCAGTGGAAGTGGTAGAGACAGGTTCGGTATTGTCATTTAAGGTAAAATTGGATAGGTATATGGACGGGAAAGGCATGTCGTCTTATGGGCTGATTGCAGCTCGGTTGGACTAGGTGAGAGTAAGCACGGTCTAGAAGGGCCGAAATGGCATGTTTCCGTGCTGTATTTATCATATAAATATATGGTTATATAGTTTAAACTCTCCAAAGTAGTCTTACCAAACATTCCCGCCAGGATATTGCCCCCTCCTCCCGGGATTCAAGTGCAATTCGTCCTTTTTATACAGGTCACAGCAGCCCCAAAATAAGTCCAAAGGATCGATTAATCTGAATCCCTGCCCCTTGGTCCAATCCCTAAGCTTTCATCCTCCACCTCATCCTATTCCTATTCTCAATGTCGCGTGGCACAGGCAGTAATCCCGAAATTACTAACGTTGCTGTTCTGATTCTCAGCTTCCTTCTTAACTCACTGTAGTCTTTTTTTCAGGACCTCTTCCCTTTTTCCACTTACGTCCATGGTACCAATATGTGCCACGGCTTCTGGCTCTTTTCCGTCCCACCGCAGGATATCTTGGACGCGATCCAAAACATGTTGGACCCTGGCACCATGGTGGCAAACTACCACCCGAGTTTCTTTCCTGCTTCAACAGAGTCGCCTGTCTGACCCCTAACTGTAGAGTCCCCTATCACTACTGCCTTCCTTTTTCCTTCCCTACCCTTCTGAGCCATAGGGCCAGACACTGTGCCAGAAGCACGGGCAGTGCCGCTTCTCCCAGTTAGGCTGCCTCGCCTCCTGTACCTGACACTTTCCCTTTCCCCCTCCTGACTGTGACCCACCTGTCTGTCTCCCATAGCCCTGTTGTGATCACTTGCCTATATCTCCTATCTATCACCTCCTCGCTCTCCCTAACCAGGCGAATTCATCGTGCAACTCCATTTCCTTAATTCGATGCCTTATGAGCTGCAGCTCGGCACACCTTGTACAGATATGGCCGTCCGGGAGGCTGGGAGACTCCAGGAACTCCTACATCTGACACCGAGCACAGAAAACTGGCCTCACACCAATACTACCTCCTTTCTGCAATTAACACAGTTAAACCTACGTCGTCTCGTCCCGATACCTCCTAAGCCCGTTGAGTCAACGTCCTATCACACTGCTGCTCACTCTGAAGCCGCCTATTGGATATGGCGGCGTTCTTTTTAAACCTTTCGGCGCTACATGCTGACGTCACGCGCTTGCGCAGTTTCGTCACTCTTTTACTCAGAGTAGTGAAAAAGTCCCTTTGCAGGCAGTAAAAAACAGCAAAAATATGGTGATTTTTTAAAACAGAAATGTCACTGCTGTTGCTGGAAATTCAGAAGAACATATAAATATGCTGGACCAGCTTAGCAAATCAGGCAGCATCTATGGAGAGGAATAAACAGTCGACGTTTCTAATGAGACAAGTCACTCCTCAAAAAGTATCGTCACCGTGTAACTGGTCGAAGCATTAATTTACCAGAGGTCCAGTGCGAGTATAAATACAGTGTCTATAAAATGTACAGAACCATAGAAATTTCCATGTTTTATTGTTTTAAAATATTGAATCACAGTGGGATTAATTTATTTTTTTCAACATAAAGAAAAAGACTTTTGTTTCATATTCAAAACAAAGGCCTACAAAGTGTTCTAAATTAATTACAAATAGAAAACACAAACTGATCGATTGTATACGTATTAATCTCCTGCACATTCTTATTTGTCAGATACACCTTTGGCAGCAATTACGGTTTTGAGTCTGTTTGTATAGTTTTCTATCAGCTTTACACAGCCGGAGACTGCATTTCTGCCCATTCCTTTTTACAAAACTGTTTAAGCTCCGACAGGTTGAGTCGGGATGGTGAACCTTTTTGAAGTCGCGCCAGAAATTTCCAGTTGTACTTAGATCTTTACTCTGACAGAACCACTCCAGGTCATTAACATTATGTTTTTTTTTAAGCCATTCCTCTGCATCTTTGGCTTCATGCATAGAGTCATTGTCTTGGTGGAAAACAAAACTTCTCCAAAGTGTTTGTTCTTTTGTAGACTGCATCAGGATTTGCTCCCGGATTTCTCTGTATTTTGCTACATTAATTTTACGTTCCACCTGCACAAGGCTTCCAGGACCTGCTGCAGTGAAGCATCCTCACGGCATGATCCGGGCACCACCATGTTTCACTTTGGGTTTGCCATGTTTTTGATTATGCCATGTGTTCGGCTTACGCCAAACATTGCGTATAGACTGATGGCAAAATTGCTCAATTATCGTTTGAGCAGACTGTTGAACCTTCTTCCCACTGGCTTTAGACTCCGCTGTGCCTTCTGGCAAACTTAGCTGAGATGCCATGTGAGTTTTATGTTTTGAAAAGTGTCCTTCCCTTCTCCAATCTCCCATAAAGCTGCAACTGGCGAAACACACCGGCAACATTTGCTGATTGTGCAGTTTCTCCCATCTCGGAGACTGAAAACGGGAAATCCTCCAGAACTGTCACAGATCTCTTCCGTGGCCTCCTTCACTCATGCCCTTCTTGCAAACTTATTCCGTTTTCAGCGTTTTAGCTGTGCCATATTCTTTCTGTTTCTTGATAACTAACTTAAGTGTACTCCAAAGGATATTCAGTGACTTAGAAATTTTGTTGTATCTGTCACTTGACTTGTAATTTTCAATAACATTTTCATGGGTTGCTTGGAATGGGTTTCTTTCCTCTTCATGGTGTAGTTTTTGTAAGGTACTGACTGACCAGAAGTTGGACCTTCTAGATGCATTTGTATTTTTATTTGACTTAGTTGAAACACGTACTTATACACGCTGATCTTCATTTAACTGATTATATATTTTCTGCAACCAATTGGCTGCACCAATGATAATTGCTTGTGTTATAAAGGGCGAATACTTTTGCAATTAGTTATTCTGCGATTTACATTTGGAATTACGTTAGATGTCTTTGGGGAGATCTGTTTTCACTTTAATACCAAAGAGTCTTTTTTTTCGGTGGATGAGAGTTAAAGAAAGCCAAGTTAAATCCACAATAATTCAATGTTGAAATACAATAAAATATGAAAACTTCCAAGGGGAGTGAATACCTTTTATAGGCGCTGTAAAGGAGCCGATAATACTCTTGTCAGATAATCTAAAGTCTCTTTCACTGTATGTAACTGTTGAAGCCTTTAGACCTTCTAATCATTGCCTTGAATCTGCGTAGTGACCTAATCCATGTTGCAAATAGGCAGATGAAACTCTGTGAATTTGCGTAGGTCCTCAGATGTTGTCTCTAGTGCTTTGGTGTAGTGTCCTGGTTTGTCACAGTCTCCGTGGTGCTCTTCAAGTGACAGCAAACTTGCTGTAGTCTAGTCGAAA
This sequence comes from Hemitrygon akajei, assembly GCF_048418815.1. Taxonomy (NCBI): domain Eukaryota; kingdom Metazoa; phylum Chordata; class Chondrichthyes; order Myliobatiformes; family Dasyatidae; genus Hemitrygon; species Hemitrygon akajei. The sequence goes on along the minus strand of NC_133126.1, from coordinate 203,268,151 downwards.
TGCAGGTGATTTTCTCCTCCCATTCACCCATCTTTTCAACCATGCACAAATATGTTACCTCCGCTGCCTCCATGAGAGATAGATACTCAATGGACGGCGAACTCTCAGAATTCTGAACTCTTTGATGTTCAGCGTTGTGCAAGGTTTTCCCTGTTCTGTCTCTTTGCATCGCAGCCCCCTTTTCGATTGTCACCCGTTCCTTGAGAATATTACCGTTGACCGAAAGGTCCACTTGCATGACCGATATGTCTGTAACGTCCTGCAAATCTGCCTCATTATCTTGATATTTGTCTACAGGAGACGCCATCATTGGGTTGGCGAGAATACAGTGAAATTATCTAGATGGCCATTGTCGTCGGAAGCCACTTCTGCCAATTGTTTGGAGTTCAGAATCCTGTTCAGCTACACCGAAGAAGACATTTCACCTAGGCAAATAAAGGGCGTGTGTAAGTAAAACTGAAGTGATTTAAGGTTCACATAAAGCCAACAAGGACTGTAAATATTGTGAGACTTAATAAACATCTGAATTATGTGAAGCTTCTTATCTCCTGGAATTCTTTTCAATACCAGAATGCTGAGACACTGTAGGCTTGATCCTGGTCTGGAAAACAAAAATCGTTGCCCTGCAAATGGCCGAGACATTTGTTTCCTATCTGACCACTTGCGATATATATAAATTCAGGGATATTACTGTACTGAATGAAAAAGGGATGCAGACGATACTTTACTCAAGAAAACCACATTAGCGTCTAGTATCTTAGCTCTCCAGAAAGCACAAAACCGTTAGCAAATTCGGCATCAATGGTTAATGACCGCGACCTACGTGGTATTATACTCACCCCAGCAGTTAATGGTCTGAGATGTTTTGAGTCACCGCATTCTCCACCTCCTCACTCAGATAATGCCAGCACTGATTGAATCGTTAGGTTTTGGACTGACACCATACCAAGCGGTGACAGCATTGCTTCTTGGTGTTCGACCGGTTTAAATGTTTCTCGCCATTCTGCACGCTTCGCTGAAATAACTGGAATGCTTATAACATTGTAATATATGAGGACAGTCAGCGAAATTCCAGAAATTCCGTATTGTTGCTATTCCAAGGTCGTATAATACGATAAGAAAAGTTCATCGTGTTTGTTTGCACATGGGGCAAAACATCCTTGGTAATTCATCAGCGAAGCTTATTGCAGCTGGCTAAACGCTAAGGATTATGAGCATCTAATCGCGCACACAAAAATGCGAAAAAACAATTAATACATTAATTTACACGCAGGCAAGTGCGCTTAACCAGTGCAAATGCAAGTGTTAAATAACATGTTTTGGAAAGTTAAAGAAGGATAGGAACTATAGAGCTTTTGATTGGGCCCGCGGAGGGTTATAGAACAGAGATACCGAGGAGAACCAGTACATAGTTATCTGATAGTGGTAAAGGAAGGGCTTGAATTGCTTGGTTTGAAATGTAAGAGCATTGGGTTCAGGTGTTGGAGCGTCACATCTGAACTGAAAAATAGCTTAGTGACAGAATTTTTGAAATACCATGCATGTTTCTGGAAATTTAGCATATGAAAAATGCCATTAGCTTGGAAAGGGTGTAAACATTTTCACTTTTTTTAATTTACGAGACAGCAGGGCTTAAGTGATCAGATGAGGCTGGATAGGTAACTGAAGTTTCTTTACCCTGGAACATGAGCCTGAAGGGGTTTGCGCGAGTTAAGTAAAATCATGAAGGACACACATAAAGTGTATACTCACAGTCTCTTTTATGGGGTAGGAGTATCTCAGCCCAAGGTCTTAAGTTTCGCGGGAGAGAGGAGCAATTTAAAAGGGATCTGACAGTGAAACTTTCACGCAAAGACTGGTGGGCTTGTGAAGCCAAATGCCTGAAGAGGTAGGAAAGGCTGGTACAATGGAAACGTTGAATATACAGATATATTGGTAGGAACAGTTTAGAATGGACAGGCAAATAGTAAGTAAACAACTTGGTCGGCATGGACCATATGGGCGGAATGGTCTGCATCCTCCTATATATTTCCAAGGCTCCGCAACGTTGTTTGTAGGATTACATTCGAAATAATAAAAAAAACAACGAAAATAGTACATACAATTTTAGTATTATCCATAATTTATCAGATCTTGACGGGATATCATGCAAAGACGTGGCAGATGGATTTCAACGAAGATAAGTGTGAAGTGGTTCAGTTCGGTAGGTCAAATTTGAAGCCAGAATATAATAGTAGTGGTACAAACCTTGGCTGTGCGGTGAATCAGTGAGATCTTCGGGTCCGGGTGCACAGAAAACTCAAAAATGCTGCGCAGGTTGACATTATTAAGAAGCTATATGCTGTGCTGGCTTTCAGCAACCGTGTGATTTAATTCAAGAGCTGTGAGGTAATGCTAAAGCTGTGTAAGAACTTACTTAGACTGCATTTGCACAACTCTGCTCAGTTCTGGTCACTTCAATACAGGAAAGATGTAGATACTTTAGAGTGCAGAGGAGAGCTGCAACGATGTTGCCTGGATTGAAGAAAATGCCTTATAATACGTAGGTAGTCTGAACGTGGTCTCCTTGGACCGACGGAGAATTTGAGCTGTCCCGATAGAGATGTATAGGATGATGAGAGGAATTGATCGTGCAGATAGCCAGGGGTGTTTCCCCACCCCTGTGGTGAAATGGCTAACGCGATGGGACATAGTTTCATGGTGTTTGGAATTTGGTACAAGATGTATGTCAGAGGTATGCTTTTCACTCAGAGATGGGTGGCTGCCTGGAATGTACTCTGAGTGACGGCTGCAGAGGCGGATACAATAGGTTTTTTTTAAAGAGACTCTTCGGTAGCTAAATGGAGCTTAGCAAATTAGATGGCTATGCAGTAGAGTAATTCTGCGCGTTTTCTAAAATAGTTTACATGGTCGGCACAGCATTGTAGGCAGAAGGGCATGTAATGTGCAGTAGATTTCTATGTTAAAGTCCTGTGCTCAGAATCCGTCTAGTGAATGCTCCTAGCGGCAATTGGATTCACAAGTTTTTCCATTGAACTGCATCTGGGTCCCAGCGAAGCCACGGTCTTTACACTCAGGCTGTTTTGTCCTTTTAAGGATTTGTTAATCTTTGTTTTTTATTCACTATTTCCTCCCCGTATTCCTTTTTTAATATATTCTGTTACGAATCTTTAACCCCAATGTGTGTACATCCGCATAAATCTCGTTCTGAATTAAAATCTATTTAAGACAATATACCTCCCATCCCCGAAGAAACTAATGATTGCGCTTGGTCTGCTATGTTTTATTATTATTACATGAAAATATTGACTGACAGACACAAAATACAATTCAAATACGATGCACTGAAGGAGGCAAGACCATAACATTGTGGATTACACAACAGGAGTCGATTGCTGTTTTGAGGAAATTTAACTAGGATAAATTTCATGAGTATGAGACAATTGTAACAGAAATAATTTTTTAAATAGTCAAAATAGTAAAAAAAAAATGCGGAAAAAGGAACCAGGTAAAGTATATAAAACCCAGTACACCAGAGTGAAACGGAGCACCTCGTGTTAGTAATAAAAAACGACAGAAAAGAAAACACGAAAGCAATAACAAAAGCCAGTTGAGTCCATGGCAAGCTGGTGGCAAGAAGGATGAAAAAGAATTAAGCGCAAGAGCATATATATGGAGCAAGTAAAAAGAATAAAAGATTAATGAGGAACATTTGCTTAGATGTGTGGGTTAGATCTTTAGTAGCATTTTACATCAATATTTACTACGGAGAGGGAAGAGCGTACTGATATAGTAGGGCATATCGCTCTATTTCGTGTTGGGTCTGTTATAGGACAACAACCTGGGCAACCAGTTCCGGGTTTGATATTCCACAAGTTATTGCCAGAGGCAACAGAAAAGCAAACTCTATTTCATCGTTTCTTCTACAGTCGTAGTCAAGGTCAGAGAAGACAGGTTTGTAGCTAAAGTAAAACTGTAGTTAGGTTTCTTCTTGAGTATTCAAGTACAAAATACTGTGAGGGTTATAGACGACGTTAATAAAATGCGGCATTTTCCATTGAGGTAGAACGAGACTAAAACAAGAGGTCATAGGTTTCCGCAGAAAGATGAAATATTTCAGGGGAGCCTGAGGGAGGCTCTCTTTTCTCAGTGGGAGATGTATGTGTGGAACGAGTTATCACCGGAGGTGGTGGGTGCCAGTTCGGTTTAAACATTTAACAGAAGTTGGTAAAGTATATGAATGAGAGAAATGTGAACAACTATGCTGCAGGTGCCGGTGGGTGGTGCTATGTAGAAAGATATTGCTCCATCGATCATTTGGGTGGAAGCTCCTAATTCTGTGCTGTGGCGCTCTACAGCTTTATTAACCACGTTCAGGAAAAAAAGTGTAAGTGCAAGTGAACTTTATAGTACAATATCATAACGAGGTAGAATGTGACCACAATTATCCATCTTATCATGCAAGAGATTCGGTTTTGAGAACAATCTGATCGTATCTGTTTTTGAGTCTGGTTGTAAGTGATTTCAGGCTTCCGTATCTTCTGTCCAATTAGACGGGGCATTTCTATTGGCACTTTCATTGACCAGGTTTGTTCTGAGTGCATACTCAAGGATTTACCTCTGGTCCTAGTGCCATCATTGAAACTCATTAAGTTTCCCTGGTGAGGATACCCTTGCTCTATAACTGCTCTTGCAAGTTAACTGCGAAATGTGTTTCTAGTCCTCTTTGCCATAGCCTGAATAATCCGTCGCTACTAGTTTGATATCTAACGTTTTACATACGCCATGGAAAGCACTGCTTTGAAATATAACAAGCTCAGCTGCATCGACCCACCTTCCCCAGTACACTATAATGCGCACGAGCACGCACACACGCACACGCGCGTTCAGATCATCCACGTATTGAACAACTGGAGCTCTGGACCTGCAGCTCGATTACCTTCGACTAATGCGATGGACTGACTCGGTGATAGGCTGAACCGACAGGGTCTCCAACACTGAGTCTAATGTTGCGGTCCAGAAGAGTAGAGAGATAAGTACAGTACAGTAGTGAAAGGAGATTTACTAATTACAGAAACGGAGAGGACTCTCTGTGAACACGATAGAGACTAACGGGTTTTATGCTGCCCCGCAGTACTAAGATCATGGATGTCTAGGATCGGGTCAATGGCATTCTAATGTGTGAGAGTGAGAAGCCGCAATCCCTGGTGCATATTGGCACCAATTACGTAGACCAGACACGGTGAGGAGATGACGAAGAGCCATTTTAGGTAACTAGGTTAAAGTTCAGAATCAAGACTTCCAGTGTAGCAATCTCTGGATTGCTGCCAGATCCACGTGCCAGGGAGAGTAGGAATGGGACGATTTCGCATGTGGCATTGAGGCTCAATATCTGGAGCAGTGGACAAGGGTTCAGATTTATGGACCATTAGCGTCTTTCTGGGGAAATACGGCCTCTACAAAAGTGAAAGGTTACAACTGATTCAGAGGGGGACCAAAATCCTTCCGGGCAGATTGGCTTCAGATGTCCAGGAGGGTTTAAACTTATTTTGCACGGGGTGGAAACCCAAATGATACTACTGAATATAAGTCACTGTGTTGTGAAGAGAGGCTGTTGATATGGCTGTCTCAGGATGAGTAGTGATGTAAAAGGTGGAGAAAATGGAAAATGGTGAAAGGAACATAGTGAATTGGGAGGATATGAAAACCGAAAGAAGGCATCTTAAAAGGTTATTAAGAATGTAATAGAAGAATACTAAAGTAGGATTTATAACAATATTAAAGAAGATGCCAAACATAATCTGTAAAATAGAAGTGAGTTGGATTGCTGCAAAGCGATGCTCCAGAGGTAGTAATGCTGGAGAAGGAAATGGTGGATGAATTGAAGCGGTATTTTCCATCAGACTTCACTGAGAAAATCACGAGTTGTTTGGTGAAATGATTTCAGAATTGAATATCTTGTCATGTGAAGATCTTTTGACAACACTGGGAATGGATTCAATGGAATTTAGAAGACTGAAGGGTGACCGCATTGAAACCTATGGAATAGTGATCATCAGAAACAAAACAAAATCTGCGTGTGCAGACGCTTTTTCTGGCGAAAGCAAACATTGATTGGAAGACTGCTTCGCCGTTCACGTGCGCTCTGAACGTCGCCATAAGGGGGCTCTCCCACTTTCTACCCATTTTAATTCCTCTTAATATTCACATTCGAACATTTCAGTACATGGCCTTTTCTAGACTTGGAATAAGGCCACACTCAGGTCGGAGGAACAACGCTTTATATTCGGTTGGGTAGTTTTCAATATGGCATTTACGTCGATTTCCCAAGACTCAGGCAATGTTCATACAGGGCATGTTCATATAGAACATACAGGGTAAATGGTAGGACATTGAGGAATGCAGTGGAACAGAGAGATCTAGGAATAACAGTGCATAGTTCCCTGAAGGTGGAGTCTCATGTAGATAGGGTGGTGAAGAAGGCTTTTGGAACGCTGGCCTTTATAAATCAGAGCATTGAGTACAGAAGTTGGGATGTAATGTTAAAATTGTACAAGGCATTGGTAAGGCCAAATGTGGAATATTGTGTACAGTTCTGGTCACCGAATTATAGGAAAGATATCAATAAATTAGAGAGAGTGCAGAGACGATTTACTAGGATGTTACCTGGGTTTCGGCACTTAAGTTACAGAGAAAGGTTGAACAAGTTAGGTCTCTATTCATTGGAGCGTAGAAGGTTGAGGGGGGATTTGATCGAGGTATTTAAAATGTTGAGAGGGATAGATAGAGTTGACGTGAATAGGCTGTTTCCATTGAGAGTAGGGGAGATTCAAACGAGAGGACATGATTTGAGAGTTAGGGGGCAAAAGTTTAAGGGAAACACGAGGGGGTATTTCTTTACTCAGAGAGTGATAGCTGTGTGGAATGAGCTTCCTGTAGAAGTAGTAGAGGCCAGTTCAGTTGTGTCATTTAAGGTAAAATTGGATAGGTATATGGACAGGAAAGGAGTGGAGGGTTATGGGCTGAGTGCGGGTAGCTGGGACTAGGTGAGATTAAGAGTTCGGCACGGACTAGGAGGGCCGGAATGGCCTGTTTCCGTGCTGTGATTGTTATATGGTTATATGGTTATATGGTTCAGGCACAGCCTCTGAATAGAGAGGGGCGTCCTTTTAGAATGGTGAGGTGGAGAAATCCCTTTTGCCAGATAGCGAAGATCTGCGGAAATATTTACCATTAACAGCTGTGACGGTAGATCTTAATGTATATTTAAGGAAGAGGTCTATAGATTTCTGATCCGTCATGATATGGAAATATACTAGAAGAAAGCATAAGATTGGGGATGAAAGGAAAATTGGATCAGTCCCGATTAAATGGCGGACCAGGCTGGTTCGGCCAAATAGTCTAATTCAGCCCCTGTACCTTACAATGTAACATCCTTTGAATGACGTAACTGACCGTCATTATAATGTGTGGATCAGACAGAGTTCAACATCTGACTGCATCTAAGGTCTACTGGCTTGCATAACTTTGAAGAAACAATTTGTAAATTCTCAAAATTATCTGTCTTTTAACAAATAAGTAGCTGTTATCAAGGATCACTTCAGAGGATGGAGAATTTGCTTGTTGGAAAATCAAAGTGATTTCCTGAGAGCCACGAATTTTCTGAACAACCTTACTTTCATGAGATCTGATTGAATCCCGGTTTATTTCGCAAAATCACTTTACGTTCATTTTTCGTACTTAATCTGTTTCTCTGTGTCCCTGTCTTCCTACCGACGGTCCGCTCGCATGCCCGAGATCAGGTTATTTCTGACAAAATGCTCATGTTGAAATCAATGATCGTTCGGCTGTCCGGCCAGCAACAATTAGCAACGGATACTCTTGCAGCTCGAAAATAATGTCAACAGTGATTGTCGGATTTTCAATGTAGCGGGACAGAACATCGTGTTTCTGTAATATTGGGACATAGGTTTGAGGTACACGGTGTTGTAATGTTATTGCAAAACAATATGTTCCGTTTGAACTGAAACAGTACGTTCATTTGTTATTTATTTACTCATGAAAGGCCACGTCAGAATCAGTTTGCTAAGTGTTTCATTTAAACCTTAATTGAACATTAACACGTAGTCGGTCTCTTCGGCTCACGATGTCACGACAGACTATTAACCTATTCTAAAATCAATGTAACACTTCCCTTTGACTTGGCCTTTATTTTTCTACACTGAGTATGCTATTTGAGAATTTATTTAATCTCCTTCATATATCTGCCTCCACCACTATCACTGGCAGCTTGATCCACATACTGACCAGCACTATGTGAGAAAAAAATCTTACCTCTGGCAACCACTTATTATTTCTTCTAATCAGCATAGAACTACGGCCCATCGTATTAGGCATGTCTGTCTTGGATGCAGAAAAAATGTTGAAGAGCAGCTGGACTTTTGGGTATATATGATTTCACTCTCTTCGGGTCTTTATCATTCGATAAAATCAGCCTTTGGTTTTAATTCTAATTTAGAATATTTCAGTGAATGTCAGAGCATGGTTCTCTGTTCAGATTCACTTATGAATCGCTTTACTGTATTGGTTGGCTAATGGAATATTTGTTTTATTTTTCTTTTTTGAAGATCAACTAAATCTTTCCGCTCATGACCCTGGTGTCTTCCTGTGACATTATGCTGGACATTCTTGCGTTTTTGTTAGAATAGTTTGTTGAGAACTTTCTTGAATTCAGCTTGGTGTTAAATGGTTATCGAGAACGAGGAACTCTGCAGATGCTGAAAATCTAAGCAGCACACAGAAAGTACTGGAGAAATTCAACAGGCCAGGTTGCATCAATGAAAAAAAGAACTGTAATCAGACACACCTTCATCAGGGCGAGAGGCTATAGCAAGAAGGTGGATGGTTTGGGAGGAAGTATTACAAGGTATTAGGTCTTCGGTGAAATCGGGGGATGCGGATGGCTGAAATAAAAAGTTGGGAAGCTGATATCTCGATAAATTTGGCTCTCTCCCAGAAAAAAAATAGCTTTGATCACCGGCCTATCCGGACCTCACGTTTGGAGAGGAGTGAAGTTCAATCAGGTCCACTGCCCGAGGATAAATGTCTGCAGCAGGACGCGACAACGAAAGTGAGATTTGACTTCCGACCAATTGATCATTTGGATTAATCAGTAAGACCAAACTAAAGAAAGACAGTCGCAAGCCCAGCGGCCGTCTTCTGAGTGGACATAGTCGAAGTGAAGATCTTGATGCTTAAGCTCTCCGAGGCTACAATCAAATGAAAGAAATGAAAGAAAAACTCGTGTTTTATTGTTGTCTACTACCAAACTGCATGACCATGCATTTCACAACATTTTATTTCATTTGTCAAGATCTTGTCCATTCTCCTAATCTGTCTAAGTCTTTAATCAACCTAAATGTTTCCTCAATACTACCTACCTCTCTACCAATCTTCGTATCATCTGCAAACTTGGGAAGAATGTCATCTATTCCATCATCTATATCATCGATATACACCATAAAAAGAAGCTGTCCCAACACCAAAATTTGCAGTATTGCACTAGTCACGGACAGCCAAGCAGAAAAGGATCATTTTATTCCTACTCGCTGCCTCCTACCTATTAATCAGTGCTCTAACGATCTTAGTAACTCTGCTGTAGTCAAATTGGCTCTTAAACGGCTAAGCAGTCTCATGTGCAGCACCCTGTCAAGAGTCTTTTAATAGTCCAAATATACCACATTCTCCGCAGCCCTTTATCTATCACACTTATAATCTCCTCAAGCAATTCCAATATGTCTTTCAGGCATGGCTTTCCCTTAAGGAAACCGTGCTGACTTGCTGATCTAAATGGTCTATAATTTCCTTTCTGCTGCCTTCCTCCTTTCTTAAAGAGAGGGGTGACATTTGCAATTTTCCAGTCCTCTGCCACCATGCCAGAGTGCCTACCCTCCTCCCCTTCCGATGTAGGTAACCTTGGACATTCCCCTGCCAAATATAACAATCTTTGAGCTATGATTCAATGATGGCCGCAACATCATATCTGACTATCTATAACAGTCAACAAGATTATCCACCTGTTTTCTTACACTCTGTTCATTGAGATAGAACACCTTCAGTACTGTATTTGCCACACCTTTTGATTCCGCATCCCTAATGCACTGTTGCTCATTCCCTTGGCTGTAACACTGTCTCCTCATCTGCCTGCTAATCGTGAGAGTCTGACTGCATGCTATCTAGGCTTTGTTTTGTCATCTGTCCAATCCTGAATCCTCTCACTTCGGTTCCTACCCCCACCTCCGTCATTGCAGTTTACACCCTCCCCAAAAACTCCATCAAACCTGTCTTGCAGAATATTGGAGACCTCGGCTTCAGGTGTAGTGCATCACTTTTGTACTGATCTGACATCCATTAGAAGAGAACCCCATGAGGCAAGAGTTAGAATCCGCGCTCCTAGCTTTTCAGCCATGTATTTATCTGCCAAATAATCTTGTTTTTGCCCTCAATGGTGCGCGACACAGCGAACAACCCAAAAGTTACAGTCCTGGATGTCTTGCTTCTTAGCTTTCTACCAGCACTAGGTTCTTTCTTCCAGACCTCTTTTTTTTCTACCATTTCTATTGGTACTAATATTTACCAAGCAATCTGGCTGTTTTCCTTCCTGTTATCTTTCACACAAACGATTATGCAACCACGTTGACGCAGATCTCAGTGTAACAGGCAAAGAGACGCTTGGTGGAGGGGCGGAGATTTTAACTGAGAATCGGAAATCAGTCCATTGCAATACATAATACATATTATAAATGGCAATGAGCTATATACGTGTGTGTGTGTGTGTGTGTGAGAGAGAGAGAGAGAGAGAGAGAGAGAGAGAGAGAGAGAGAGAGAGAGAGAGAGAGAGAGAGAGAGAGAGAGAGAGAGAGAGAGAGAGAGAGAGAGAGAGAGAGAGAGAGAGAGAGAGAGAGAGAGAGAGAGAGAGAGAGAGAGAGAGAGAGAGAGAGAGAGAGAGAGAGAAGTATGTCTTTGTAAATAAACAAACATTTCAAAGAGAGCGGAGAAAATAGTGAGGTATTGTTCAAGGGTTCAATTTGATGGCGGGTGGGAAGAAGTTGTTCCTGCAAAGTTTACAGTGACGCTTCAGTCTCCTGTACTTTCCCTTTGATTAATGCAAGAAGAGGATATCTCCTGGTTGATATGCGTCCGCAATGATCGTTGCTGTATTTTGTGACACGGGTTTTGAAGGTGTCCATAATTCTGAGGAAGCAACTGCCCCTAATAATTTTTTTATCAAGTATGTGCAGCGTTTTTCAGTTACGTGCCGTCGTCGCTCCGTACATGACGCTGATGCAACCAGTTAGAATGCCTGTGATGTAGATGGAATTGTTTCCAAACGAATCTCCCCATATCCTGCACATGATAAACCAATGCATTTTTTGGTGCTATAGAAATTCATATGCCTACCCTGACATTGATTCAGAACTCAGGCTAAAGTGAATCGCAGCTCCGCATTCACAAAAGCAGTCCTATTGGCCTGCTGTCGCATTTCTGTTAGGTTTGAAAGGCAGTACAATGGTATTACGTCGTTGTCGATATGGGACCATCTTTCTTGAAAAAGAAAAAGGCAGAATGTTTCAGCTGAAATCAGAATGCTCTTGGAAACCGAAAATCGGTGGTATTTGAATGTGCGTTTGCACTGCTTAAATGTAGAACTTGTGTATGTATGTAAGCATGCATGTATGTCTCTCTGTATGTATGTATGTATGTATGTATGTATGTATGTATGTATGTATGTATGTATGCATGTATGTATGTATGTATTTACTGATACAGCACGGAGCTGGTACTTCCAATAGCCAAGGTGCACAACTCTGCAACGCAAGTATTTAACCCTAGCTTAATCACAGGACAGCTTACAAAGTCCGGTTAAACGAAGGCAAAGAGTGGTTTTAGACGGGTCATATTCTGCATGGACGTCTATTAACAGTGGTGTGCCTCAGGGACTTATGCTGGGAGCCTTACTCTTCGTGATTTTTTTATCAATAAACTGGAAGAAGAAGTTAGGGATGGGTTAGTAAGTCTGCTGATGACACAAATTTTGAGTGTGTTATGGATAGTCTGGAAGGCTGTCAGAGATTATAGCGAGCCAATTCATAGAATGCAAAACTGGGCTAAGAAGTGGCAGATGGATTTTGACTTAAAAAAAAGTGAAGTAGTTCATTTTGGTCGGTCAACTATGATGGCAGAATATAGTACTAATGGTTAGAATCTTGGCAGTGTGGATGAACAGAGTGATCTTGGGGTCCGCGTCCATAGGACGCTCAAAGCAGCTAGGCAGGTTAGACTGTTTGGTTAGGAAGGTACATGGTGCATTGGTCTTCATCAATCGTGGGATTGAATTTAATAACCAAGAAGTAATGTTGCAGCTATATAGGACACTGGTCAGACCCCACTTGGAATACTGTGCTTAGTTCGTATCGCCTCACTACAAAAAGGATTTGGAAACCATTGAAAAGTTGCAGTGGAGATTTACAAAGATGTTGTCTTGATTGGCGAGCATGCCATATGAAAACAGGTTGAGTGAACCCGGCCTTTTCGCCTTGGAGTGAGGCAGGATGAGAGGTGAGCTGATAGAGGTGTAAAAGATGATGACAGGCATTGATCGTGTGGATAATCAGAGGCGTTTTCCCAGGGCTGAAATGGTTGCCACAAGGGGACAAAGGTTTCAGGTGCTTGGGTGTAGGTATAGAGGAGATGGCAGGGGTACGTTTTATTTACTCAGAGAATAGTGAGTGCGTGGAATGGGCTGCCAGCAACGATGCTGGAGGCGGATACGATAGGGTCTTTTAAGTGACGTTTGGATAGGTACAAGGAGCTTAGAAAAAATAGAGGACTATGGGTAAGCCTAGTAATTTGTAAGGTAGGGTCACGATTGGCACAACTCTGTGGGCCGAAGGGCCTGCATTATACTGTAGGGTTTCTACATTTCTTTGTTTCTATGAATAGCCTGTCGGTCTATGCAATGTGGAAGGAAATCGTAGGAGAATGTAAAAAAAAATCTTACAGACAACGTCGAAATTGATCTCTGAACTCAGGAGCCCCGAGCTATAACCGCGCTAATAGCGATGCTACCGTGGCGCCTCTAATTATCATTCAATTTTAACTTTATTGGGTGATCTGATTCAATTAAACAATGCAGTGATTTATGATGACATCTAACTTTTATACACTTAAGTCAGGAGGTTTCGAACTGTAGCACTGCTAACACTGTCAACAGTGCTTACAGACTGCAAAATACTGAGCTGTTGCAGATTCTGGGGTCAGATATTTCTGCAGCCATACCCAAGCTCGGCTCTGTACAGCCCAGAAAATGTGCTTGCAAAAACTACTCGAATTTTAAATGATTATGAACTCAGCCTACTCTATCTGGCACACAACCCTCCCCATTATCGACATCTTTAAGAGACGGTGTCCGAGGAAGGCGTCATCCATCGCCAAGGATGTTCCCACTCTCCTCATTTCCACCATTAAGGCTGAGAATATGGTACTGAATTCATACACAAACAGACTGAGAAACATCCACTTCTCCCTGCCATCAAATGTTTGAAACATCATTTAATGCAAGAACACAATGCGTTATTCATTATTTTGTTATATAGCGATATTTAGTAATTTGTATCAATTGTATTTGTCTACACTGTATTTCTTTCGCAAAAAAAAATGATTTTACATTATAAAAGTCGACGATAATAAACTGATTCTGAAATCATATCCTAGATCAAATCGCACCGACAGCGTGAATACAACCCATAGATCTGTATTCATGAATGTATTTTAAAGTCAGACAAAAACTGCATGCCCAGCAACCAGTGAGAGGCATTTTAATTTGAGGGAACTTATTACTATAGCGCATCTTGTGCTAATCTAGTACGAAACACATAGTTTGCAGTATTATATGCAGTTCTGTTTATCTACTTACACGAAGGATATTGATAAGATTAAATGTCTACAGAGAGAATAGACATGGATTTCTCCAGATTTAAGGACGTGTATTCTTGGGAAAGCTTCAAAATGTTGGGACTCTATTGTTCAGGGCGTGGAAGAATCATGAGCGATTTGGCAAATGCATACCGAATTATCGGTGGCATACTTATTGTAAACAAGTCCATAACATATAGGAGTAGAATAGCGGCGGACTCCTCGTCCCAGGTAATGTCCTTGCCCGGACCCAACATCAGGGCGAACAGGGGGCCCATGATTCGGGCAGCTGAAGGGAGGAAGCGGTGGTAGTAATTTACCATACCCACGAATTCCTGAAGGCCTTTGATTGTGGTGGGTCGGGGGAAATGGCGGACTGCGTCTACCTTAGCGGGCAGAGGGGTTGCCCAGTCTGTAGTGATCCTGTGGCCCAAGAAGTCGATGGTGTCGAGCCCGAACTGGCATTTGGCCGGGTTGATTGTCAGGCCGTATTCACTCAGTCGGACGTAGAGTTGACGGAGTTGGGACAGATGCTCCTGACGACTGCTGCTGGCTATGAGGATGTCGTCCAAATAGATGAAAGCGAAATCCAGGTCGCGTCCCACCGCGTCCTTTAACCGCTGAAACGGCTGTGCGGCATTCTTCAGGCCGAACGGCATGCGGAGGAACTCGAAAAGGCCGAAAGGGGTGATGAGTGCCGTTTTGGGGACTTCGTCAGGATGCATCGGGATTTGATGGTATCCCCGGACGAGGTCTACCTTGGAGAAGATCCATGCGCCGTGCAGGTTTGCTGCAAAGTCCTGAATGTGTGGCACAGGGTAGCGGTCCGGTGTTGTTGCCTCGTTCAGCCTGCGGTAGTCGCCGCATGGTCTCCAGCCCCCTGATGCTTTGGGCACCATGTGCAGGGGGGAGGCTCATGGGCTTTCGGAACGCCGTATGATCCCTAATTCCTCCATCCTCTTGAACTCCTCCTTCGTCAGTCGGAGCTTCTCCGGGGGAAGCCTTCGAGCGCGGGCATGGAGGGGTGGTCCCTGTGTCGGGATGTGATGCTGTACACCGTGTCTGGGCATGGCTGCCGTGAACTGCGGTGCCAGAACCGATGGGAAATCGGCCAGGACTCTGGTGAAGTCGATGTCGGACAGCGTGATGGAGTCAATGTGTGGGGCATGCAACTGGGCTTCACCCAGGGAGAACGACTGAAAGGTCTCGGCGTGGACCAGCCTCTGCCTCGGCAGGTCGACCAGTAGGCTGTGAGACCGCAAAAAATCCGCGCCTAGTAGCGGTTGGGCTACGGCGGCCACGTGAACCGGCTGGAGCCGAACTGTAGCTGCACCGTACGGGTGCGGTAGGTCCTTACTGTGCTGCCTTTCGTGGCCCTCAGGGTGGGACCCGGTGCCCTGTTGCGGGTGTCGTAACTCGTCGGAGGTAAGACGCTGATATCGGCACCGGTGTCGACCAAAAAACGGCGTCGCGACCGCTTGTCCCACACATACAGGAGGCTATCCCGTTGGCCAGCCGCCATAGCCATCAGCGGCGGCTGGCCCTGGCGTTTCCCGGGAACTTGCAGGGCGGGCGACAGCGGCGGGCTTCTGCGCGCCACCGTTGGTGGTAGAAGCACTATTGTTCGTTGGTCTCCTCAACCCTCCCTCTGGGGCTAGTGGGCTCTGCTGCCGGGCCTGGTCTGGTCTGCTGCTGGGACCGTGGACTGGTGATCTGTGCGACGGACACCCCACTCTCCTTATTGGCTTTCCACAGCAAGTGCGCCCGGGCTGCCACCTTCCAGGGGTCGCTGAAATGCGCGTCGGACAGCAGCAGGAGTATATCCTCGGGCCGCTGCTCCAGGAATGCCTGCTCAGACATGAGGCAGGGCTTGTGTCCTCCGGCCAGGGACAGCATCTCATTCATCAAAGCCGATGGCGGTCTGTCCCCCAAACCATCCAGGTGCAGTAAGCGGGCAGCCCGCTCGCGCCGTGAGAGTCCGAAAGTCCTTATGAGCAAGGCTTTGAATTCTGTGTATTTGCCGTCCTTCGGGGGCCACTGTATGAACTGCTCAACCTGGGCCGCTGTGTCCTGGTCGAGGGAGCTCACCACGTAGTAGTAACGTGTGTCCTCCGAGGTTATCTGCCGAACGTGGAATTGGGCTTCTGCTTGCTGGAACCATAGGTGAGGTCGCAGAGTACAGAAGCTTGGCAGTTTCAACGAAACTGCAGGAACAGATGCGGCGTCGGTCATCTTCGGCCCAAATATCGTTTGGGCCGTCGGGGACACCAATTGTAGCGGTGTGCTACACGCAGCGCTAAAATAACGACACGGAGTCAATGAACTGCAGTAAAAAAAAGATTTTATTCGAACTTCGCGGCCTCGCGTTAAAGCCTTCCTGATCCCGCCCTCCCCGGGCGCGGATGCTGTAGGGGGCACGTATTCACATTCCTGTCCCGCGCGCGGATGCTGTAGGGGGCAAGTATTCACAGTCCTGTCCCGCGGGCGGATGCTGTAGGGGGCACTTATTCACAGTCCTGTCCCGCGCGCGGGCTTTTCCCCTTGCTGGTGAACCAGACTTGGCGCCCTTTTGGGACTGGCCTTTATGCCGGCGCGCTGGCTATTTGTGAGCCGGTTCGAGTGCGCTTGGAAGTGGGTCGCCACACTTTGTCGTTTCTTCACCTGACCTAACTCGTTTGCTAATAGGTGTCCTAATATTGCATCGTCTCTCTTTGGCACCTCTATATATTGATTTACAAAATTTTCCTGAACAAATTTTACAAACTGTAACCCGTCTAGACCTTTAACAGTATGGGAGTCCCAATCAATATGTACAAAATTAAAATCCCCTTCTATCACATCTTTATGTTTCCTTCAGTTGTCTGCTATTTTTCTGCAGATTTGCTCCTCCGGTTCACGCTGACTATTGGGTGGTCTATAACACAACTTCATTAATCAGGTCGTTCCTTCCTGTTTCTCAGCTCCACCCATATGGCCTCTGTAGACAAGCCCTGCCTGTGCACTGCTGAAGCATTTTCCTTGACAAGCAATGCTGTCCAAACCACCCTTCATACCTCTGCCTCTATCTTCGGAAACATCGGAAGCATTGGAACATCGAAACCACGTAACATTAAGCTGCCAGTCCTGCCCGTCCTGTAGCCATGATTTACGAATGTCTATCATATCGTAATTCCATGAGTCAATCCACGCCCTCAGCTCGTCAGTCTTCCCCACAATAGTCCTTGCATTGAAATAGACACACCTCAGAAGATTTGTACCACCACACATAACTCTTCAATTTATGAATTTGCATGAACTTCTAACATCATTTATTTTCATACCCGGTCCACAATCTGCTGTGGCATTCTGGCTCCCTTCCCCCTGCAAGATTCCCTTCCCTTATAGCACTAACAAACATCCCTGCAAGGATATTGGTCCCCTTGTAGTTCATGTGTAACCCGGCTCTCTTGTACAGGTCCCACTTGGCCCAGAAAAGGTCCCAGTGATCCTGAAATATGAGATCCTGCTCCTTACACCAGTTCCTCAGTTACGTGTTCATTCGCCAGAGCATCCTACACTTACGCTCACTGGCACGTAGCACAGGTTAGCAATCCTGAGATTACCGTGATCGAATACCTGCTTTTTAACTTCCTACCAAGCTCTCTATACTCACTCTTCAGGACCTCCTCACTCTTTCTTCCTATGTAATTGGTACCATGATGTACCATGATATCTGGCTGATCACCCTCCCACTTCAGAATGCTGTCCACACGATCAGATACATTCCTGACCCTTGCACCATGGAGGCAACAAAACATCCGGGAGTCACTGTCACAACCACAGAACCACGTCTCTGTACCTCTAACTATCGAGTCACCTATCAGTACCGTTCTCCTCTTCTTCAACCCTCACTTCTGCACTGCAGGACCACATTCAGTGCCAGAGATCCGGCTGCCGCAGCTTTCCTCGATAAACCATCCACTAACCTCCCCCCACCCCCCCCCCCCCCCCGCAACAGTATACATATCGGTATACTTGTTGTTGAGGGGAATGGCCACAGGGAACACTACTCTGCCTCCCCTTTCCCCTTGCTTCGCCTCACGATAACCTAATTATCTGTGCCGTGCTCCTTTGGCGTAACTACCTCCCTGAAACTACTATTTGTAAACTCCTCATTTTCCCGATGATCCGGAGGTCATCCAGCTCATGCTCCAATTCCCTAACGCGGTTTGTTAGGACCTGCAGCTGGATGCACTTCTCCAGGTGTCGTTCTCATGGACACCGGAAGTCTCCCTGACTTCCAACATCCTGCCTGACATTCTCTCTAAACTTACTAGTTAAAGAAGAAATCGAATGAGACAAAAAAGAAGAAGAACAACAACAACTTACGGGAACCTACTATCGCCTCTGCTGACCAAGCTCTTTGGAGCCAAACCACACTAGAACTTTAACAGTACATGCAGCTGTGATGTTGTGGTCATTAAAGTGACTTGGATGACTCCGGGCGTAAATGCTTACTGGGTGCTAGGATTTAGATGTTTCAGAAGGCGCAGGCAAGGAGACAAAAAAGGTGGGGCGTGGCACTGCTGGTCAGAAATAGCGTCAAGGCTGCAGGAAAGGCGAAAGTCATGGAAGGATTATCTACTGAGCCTCTGTTGGTGGAGGTGCAAGCAGGAAATGGTCATTAACTCTACCGGGTGTTTTATAGACCACTCAATAGTAACTAGGACATCGAGCAGCAGATAGGGAAGCAAATCCTGGGTAGGCGTTAAAATACCTGTGTTGTCGTGGTGTATGAATTAAATTTCCCAAATATTCTTGGTATCTCCCTAGATCAAGGGGGTTAGATGGGGTCAAATTTGTTAGGTGTGTTCAGGAAGGTTTCTTGACGCAATATGTAGTTAAGCCTGCATGGTGAGAGGTTGCTTTTTATCTAGTATTGGGAATTCAACCTGGTCAAGTGTCAGTTCTCTAAGTTGGAACGCATGTTGGAGATAGTGATCACAATTCTAACTCCAACATCATAGAGCATACACAAAATGCTGGTGGAACACAGCAGGCCAGGCAGCATCTATAAGGAAAAACACTGTCGACGTTTCGGGCCGAGACCCTTCGTCAGGACTAACTGTGTTCCACCAGCATTTTGTGTGTGTTGTTTGAATTTCCAGCATCTGAAGATTTCCTCGTGTTTGTCCTTTATCATAGCATTAGTGAGGGAAAGGAACAGACAAGTTAGGAAAGCTTTTAATTGTAGAATGGGGAATATATGAAGTTATCAGGCAGGAACTTGAAACCATTAATTAGGAACCGATTTTCTCAGGGAAATGTACGGCAGAAATGTGTCAAATATTGAGTGGATAATTCGTTCCGATCAGACAGGGAAATGATAGGAGGATACGGGAACCATGTAGTGCAAAGGCTGCTGAAAATCTAGTCAAGTAGACAAGAAAAAATTACGAAAGGTTCAAAAGGACTCTGCAATGATAGAGGACTGAAAGATATAAGGCTAGCAGGCAGGAACGCAAGAAGGAGCTTAAGAAGGGGCCATGAGAAGTCCTTGGCGGACAGGATTAAGGAAACCCCCAAGACGTTCTACAAGTATGTGAAGGACAAGAGAAAAAGACGTGAGAGAATAGGATCAATCAAGTGTCAGAGGTTACAGAGGGACATCGATAGGATCCAAATCTGGGCTGAGTCGTGTCAGATGTTGAAACGAGGTAAGTGTGAGGTAGCTTATTTTGGTAAGTAAAATATGATGGCAGAATATAATATTAATAGTAACACTCCTGGCAGAGTACAGAATCATAGGGATCTTGGGGTCAGAGTCCATAGAACACTCAAAACTGTTGCACAGGTTGAATCTGTGGATATGAAGGCATACAGTGGATTTGCCTTCATCAACGGTGAGATTGAGTTTAAGAGCCGAGAGGAAATGTTACAGCAATGCAGCACGCTGGTCAAATCACACTTGGAGTTCTGTGCTCAGTTCACTTCACTTCACTACAGGAAGAATGTGAAGACTATAGAAAGGGAGAAGAGGAAATTTACAAGGATGTTGCCTTATGAGAACAGGTTGAGTGAACATGGGCTTTTCTCCTTCGAGCTACAAAGGATTAGAAGTGAGCTTATAGAGGTGTATACGATGATGAGAAGCATTGATCTTGTCGATAGTCAGACGCTGTTTCCGAGGGCTGAAATGGCGATCACGAGAGCGCACAGTTTTAAGGTGCATGGAAGAAGGTACAGAGGAGATGTGCCTTTTTTTAACGCAGAGAGTGATGAGTGCTTGGAATGGGCTGCCAGAGGATGGAATTTTAAATATCAGTATATCCTTGTTGTAATTCATAGCTATTATATTATAATGTCTGGGAAATTAGAGCTGCCGCAAAACAACACATTTCATGATATTTGCATATTTGAATCCGATTCTGAGATAACAATGGTCAGCACTTATCTTTGTGGAACATCAATTATGCAATTTGTTAAGTACCCCTTAACTGGGTCACTTACCAGCAAAGATAGAGAGGTCCGTTGAAGTCTGATGGTACTATTTTTAACAGTATTTATTGAGAAAAATACACAAAAATAATATTAACGCAACCATACAGATAATATACGTCGTCAATACTAAATCTAAAAGCGCGGGTATAATAATAATCAATAAGAAATAACTCTATCGTTGTCTAGGGGGTAATGTATTGTCCGATGGAAATATAAAAGTCACTCAAGTTCATTCAAGCTGCGGCTTTTGGTTGGAGAGAGAGACGGAGGTTTAGAACTAGCCCGTTTTTCCGTTTTATGATGTCGATCCTTCGAAATGGCGTCGGTGGCGATCTCTTCCTTAGCTAAGCCGCCTTCCGTGGTAGGGCTTCAATCCCGGGGCAACGGGAAAGGACACACGTGGGCCCTCCACCGGCTGTCGCTATTAAACGCTGTCACGGGATTTCTAGTGTTTCTCCTGGTGCATGTCTGAAGGGGCTGTTCCCCCAGACCCTCTTTTATCCTGACTCACAGGGTCTCAGATGTCCATCAGGGTGGAGGGATGCCTCCCCTCAACCAGCCCACTTTTGGTCATTCCCTGAGGGATTCGAATAAATAGCACCGTACTCAATACACAATTCCGTCTCCAAGAGACAATGGCCGCTTCCCGTAGCTTTGTATCGCCTAGGGGCCAAGACATTCCAAACGTCTCTCTCTCATTTCCTGGGTCTCCTGACTTGAATTAATAGCGATCTTGCGATTCACAAAAAGGAGGGGGCTGCTTTGGGAATCTTCGACCCCTCAGAGTTGGGGCGCAGACGTAACACCCCCTTTCTTCAAAGCATTTTTTTACCATCGGCCAAAAAAACGAAGTAATACAGAGTCTTACAGGATTTTAGAATCCAACACAATACAAAAGTTTTTTGTTCACGACAGAGTAATACAGGTATACATTCAATTCAGCATCTAGATAAACAGACCGCGAGCACATTATCACTTCCTTTAATATGTTGTATCTTACTAAAGTCTTGTAGCATCAGACTCCAATTTTATACCCACCTATTTTTATTTCTCATTTTCTTTAGCAAACAAAAACTAAAGATTTGTGATCTTAGCTTACGGGTATACTACAAAAGTTCACGCAAATACTAATCTTTATGTTACTTTCAAACTTAACTGGCAAGCCTCCATGGGGATTGTCTTTATTATTCACATGCTTTGTCGAAATCCCTTAAAACCGGCTTCTGCTATTTTAAAAATGTCGTCCACATTAACCCTCGTCTCTTTTCCGGTTAATTCCCACGTGGGGAGCGTGTGTACTCTGGCGAAATAGGCTTTCGTCCGCTCCTTTCATAGGAGTTATCTTATCAACAATGTGTTCCAGACTTAGACCATTTCCCGAATTTCCACCCAATTCTTTAATTTTACGCAAGTTGCTAGTTTTCTCTTCAAGACCCTTGAGGCTATAAGTTTTCAGTTTAAACTCTTTATTCAAACAGCATTTCAAATTCTGCCTTTTTACACCACACTCTGGATTAACAATAGCGTGTGGGGCCCCTTTCCCTTCTAACTCAACCTGTAATTGATTCACATGAATTGTGCTATCGAGCCATTGTCTCTATAGCCTGGTTGCTGCTTCTGATATCAGTCCAACCTTTAGATTTTCTTCATTCAATTTGGGAACTACACAGTCCCCTTTTCCTTCAATAATAATATTCACTCCACCACCTTTGATCTCCTCACTGACTTTTACAACACCTTCGAACACAAACACCTGGGAACTCACTTCCCACCATTACCATGGTTACCATTTTTTCACTGAACCAAGTCCATCTGACCCACAAGGATTGCATTCCTTTTCAACTGGATCAAATACCTCAGACTTTTTCTGAGCTCCATTACTAGGTTCAGTTCCACGTGCATCCACATCTTGGACACACTCAAACGGGACATTTGCCTCTTCCAGGCTTTCAATACTCATACCCTGTCCAAATTCTAAATTCCCCTGATTCTCCCAGCTACTCTCTGGGCAACTCCCTTCCGGAGTAAACTCAACCCCGCGGGCTGAAACAACCTCATCTGCCAACCCAGCAGACTTCTTCAAAGTAAGGGCATCCTTTTCATCTAGGACTGAGCTCATTTCATTATCGAGAACTTCTTTAGAATTTCCACTTCTTCAAACAGTTCTGCCAAACCAGGCAGATCATCCATGTCCACCTCTGGACCTTTTAACAGCTTTATCTGTTTCTCATCTTCATTTCGTGCCTCTAGAACTTTTCTCCTCGCTAAGAAAAGGTCTACCTCCTCTCCCTTACTCTCTTTCACTTTACAACCCTTAGTTTTACCACCCTCTAAACCCTCGTGGTACCGGGTCGGTAAAAACGTCTCGGCCAACTCGATACTGGCCGGATTTAAACAGCTCACGTTCTCAGCTGCCTTTCTCGACAGGCTGCGAGTGATCGCGCATGCGGGATAGATCTTTGAATCTAGGGGCGGTGTCACCACCGGCTGACTCGTCAACGTCATTGCTGACCAAACCTTACCACCGGCTAAATCATTACCCAGATGGACGTCCGCGTCAGTTCTCGGGAATTCTGATCGCACCCCCATTTCAACTGGTCCAGAGACTAGCTCACAACTCATAATGATCTTATGCAAGGGCACCATCTCCGTCCCTTTTCCTATTCCTTTCACAGCTACCATTCCCGTCTTGCGACCAAAATCCAGAACCTTACTGCTAATCAATGACAGTTCAACCCCCGTGTCTCTCCAGATTCGCACGGGAACTGGTGGGTCTCCCTCTCTCACAGACACGGTTCCGTTTGACATACAAGTCTCAGACCCTTCTCGTACTCTGTCTACCCGGGGCTCTCTTCTCGATTTACTGTTTTTCACAGCACATCCGATAGGGACGGCTGCTTTCCCTTTTCCTGTCTCCTTCCTCGGACCAAAGCACCTAGATGCAATATGTCCCCCCTACCCACAATTAAAACAGGGCAAGCCCGGAAGTCTCTGGCCGTCTTGCCTCTCCCCCTCAATTTTTCCACCAGCTCCCGGCGGGACCTCTGCCTCAGCCGGCGGGCTTTCTCTGACGTTTCCGCGGTCTCTCTGGACACTTGTATTCGAGGAAAACTTTGTCTTGTGGGTTAGCGCATATTCATCTGCGAACCTAGCAAATTCGGAGATGGACTTATTCGGCTTCTCATTCAAATGCATCCTCCGAAACACCACTTTTTAATTCCTCAATCAGAATTAACTCCCTGAGACGCCAAAAATCCTCTTTCACTATTTCTGCTGTACACCAACGGTCCAAGAGCACACCCTTCTCATAGTCAAACTCGGTATACGTCTGATTCCACCCTTTCTTTAAATTTCTGAACTTTTGTCTATACGCTTCAGGTACCTATTCATAAGTCCGGAGAATGGCCGCTTTTACTTTGTCATAACTCTCCGCCTCTTCCTCCTCCATGAACAGCGCCGTATATGCTCGTTGTGCCTTCCCTTTTAACACACTTTGTAACAACGCCACCCACTGATCTTTGGGCCACTTCTGATTCACTGCCACCTTTTCAAAAAGCAAAAAAATAACTATCAACCTCCGTCTACTCGAACGGAGGTACTAACCTCAACTACCGACTAACATTAAACCGCTCCTCTCTGTCTGACCCTTGATCTCTTCGCTCTTGCCTTAACTGCTCCATCTCCAAGTCATGTTTCCTCTGTTTCTCTGTCTTCTTCTCCTTCTCGACTCTTTCATTCTCCTTCTCGGCTCCTTCATTTTCGTTTTCAGCTGCTTCCAGCCGTTTTAACTGACTTTCATGCTCTCTTTGCTTCTCAGCTCGGTCCTGCTCTTTTTTTACCTCTACCCCTTTAGCTGGAGCTCATGCTCCCGTTTCACCTCTAACTCCTTTAGCTGGAGCGCCTGCTCCCTTTGTTTGTCGGCTCTTTCCTTTTCCTTCTCGGCTGCTTCCATCTGCTTTACTTTAATTTCATGTTCCAACCTTAAATTCTCCAACTGTAACTGAGCCGTCCCATTAGCTGGTACCTTTTCAGGGATATTTTCCAATACCTCAGCTGCAAACACATTCTTCTCAATATAATACAGAGTTATGGCCCTTCGCACCTCCCGCTTTTTCATTGACAACCTCAAACCTGCGAGGTTTAACCCCTTCGCCATATTTATCAAGTCTGATTTGGTGGCCGCCTCTAGCGCCTCCAGAATCGGGTTTTCTATAAATTCACCCACGTCCATCTTTGCTGGTTTCCCGTCTGGCTACCCGTGTACCAGATCCAAGTTTGGACTTACAAGCCCGATTCACTGGCCTCCCAATTTGGTGTCAAATCCCGAGACGAGAACCACAATTGTTACGTACCCCGTAACTGGGTCACTTACCAGCAAAGATAGAGAGGTCCGTTGAAGTCTGTTGGTACTATTTTTAACAGTATTTATTGAGAAAAATACACAAAAATAATATCAATGCAACCATACAGATAATATACTTCGTCAATACTACATCTAAAAGCGCGGGTATAATAATAATCAATAAAAAATAACTGTCGTTGTCTAGGGGATAATGTATTGTCCGATGGAAATATAAAAGTCACTCAAGTTCATTCAAGCTGCAGCTTTTGGTTGGAGAGAGAGACGGAGGTTTAGAACTTGCCCGTTTTTCAGTTTTATGATGTCGATCCTTCGAAATGGCGTCGGTGGCGATCTCTTCCTTAGCTAAGCCGCCTTCCGTGGTAGGGCTTCAATCCCGGGGCAACGGGAAAGGACACACGTGGGCCCTCCACCGGCTGTCGCTATTAAACGCTGTCACGGGATTTCTAGCGTTTCTCCTGGTGCATGTCTGAAGGGGCTCTTCCCCCAGTCTCTCTTTTATCCTGACTCACAGGGTCTCAGATGTCCATCAGGGTGGAGGGATGCCTCCCCTCAACCAGCCCACTTTTGATCATTCCCTGAGGGATTCGAATAAATAGCACCGTACTCAATACACAATTCCGTCTCCAAGAGACAATGGCCGTTTTCCGTAGATTTGTATCGCCGAGAGGCCAAGACATTCCAAACGTCTCTCTCTCATTTCCTGGGTCTCCTGACCTGAATTAATAGCGATCTTCCGATACTCAAAAAGGAGGCGGCGACTTTGGGAATTTTCGGCCCCTCAGAGTTGGGGCGCAGGCGTAACAAATTCAAAAAAAATAATGGATTGCTCGATGGATATCTTTTCTGGCCGACTTACATAGAACACGGATCAATGGAGCACAGGCCTTTCCGGTGTAATTAGTTTTGCTACAACAAGTGTATGGGACATTGGAAAAAAGTTGAATTTCCCCATGTGGATGAATAAAGTATCTATCTATCTATCTAGTGCCGACTCAGATAAATTATTTTACTGATTTGATTAACACGTTCAGAAGAAATAGCACTTTTGATGTGAACGTGGCACAACTGATGTATATTAGACTGCATGGATTTGTTTGGCCACACACTGTCACATGTATTAGACGGTTCTGAAGTGTAGAAACTCAGGGATAAAATGTTAACGATGATATTGAAGTTGATAATTTCATTTCCAACACCATCCTGACTGCAAGTTCAATTTTGTACAAGAACCTATCCGAGCATTGTAAACACTCTGTTCACCAGAACCAATGTCCGGCCTACATCTTATCATTGCAATCGTTTCCCTAAAATGGAAACAATCATTTCTATTGGGTTAGCGAATCTGCCAATATGCTGTAAAACAGTTGAGACACATTGCTAACTATTTAAGAGTGCTCTTCTAATAAGAAAGCCACTCTTTGCTCTACCTAGCAGCAAGCTAAACTCCAATTTCTTCGAACAACTATATAAAATCACCCTTCATTCACACCAGGCAAAGCGAAATGTGGTGTCTGTGGATACTTTTGTTTGTCCTCCAAAATGCAAAGTGTAAGTACAGTTTTCATCCGCTTTAAATGAAATATAAATATAGATTCTCAAATATTTCTCAGTGAAGCTTTGTGGTTAAACGCTGAGGAACTGTGTGCACCTGTGATCGATAAAAGTTTGTGATTACGATTGAATGGATACAGAGATGAGATACCAAGATGGACCTCGATTATCTTTGGCAGAAGGTGGAATAGGCTCGGAATAATTTTTATTGAAGTGGATGAGGCGGCAGAGTAACGTGACAAACGTCTATGAAATATGTAAGAGTAAATATAAATTATGAATTTATTAGAAACTGTAGATAGACTCCGATGGATAAGATATAAGACATATCTGCCCTTATCAAAGTTCCAAGCGCGGACGACTTAGTTTAAGTAAAAAGACTAAATATTTAGACGAGATATGTGGAAGGACGTTGTTCACCCAACACTTGTAAACGCCACGGTATAGGAAGCTTCCAGCACAGTGTTATAAAAAGGCATGAATATAAATATGTCATTGATGCACGGTGGGCAAAGGGCTCTTTCGTGTTTTATGAAGGTAGAATTTCTGTAATGTATATTATAAAATCCATTGGCAATGTTTAGTTATTTGACATTATGTGTGTGTCAGTTCATCTGGAGTGAATGCCCGCAAATTCAATGCTCCGCAATGTTGTGAAAAATAAAGTAGATGTTCTTCCCCTTGTGCTCTAATAATATGCCATGTATTATCTGGATAAACTGCATTAAACACAGCGACATTTTAAAACCTGGGTAGAATACATCATTGCATTTTTATCCCGGCAGGTTTGTTTATATTCTAAGAAAGGTATTTTATTTTATCTGGTAAACGTACGAGGTGAAAATGGTACGTGTGGCATGCTTTGTCCCAGAACAAATCATGCTTTTCGGTTAAGAAGTCTGCATATGGCCTCCTATCTCATATTCCAAATATCAACGATTGGATAGGCTACGAATTTTACTATTTGCTCAGGACAATATCTATACACTAGAGTCCCGACGCCACAGGGGTCAGTTTTGTGACTAAATCATCTTTGATGTCGTCGGGAGTTTCCCGATCTGTAAGAACCTGAAGCGAACCTATGGTAGGGTGAAACGATTGAGTCTCCAATCTACGTTAGAAACTCTCTTTTGGGTGCGTAGGTTCCATGTGCATGTTTTCGTCTCTTCGGACCCAGTTTGTTGCTCCTACATTGTAATTTGCTGAGCATGATTCGATTAAAAAAATATAGATCCTACTTCTTCGTTGCCGTACTTCCGTGCCGGTGACATGACAGTTAGTTTCTAATTATGATCGACGATGAACCGCATAAATTTACAAGCATATCACTTTAAAAATATGTGGATCCAGCGAGGCCATTATTCCAGATCAATTTCCTAATTTAATTTCAAGAACACAGTACTAAATTGAACTGTAGGCATAGGGATAAACTTCAAGGGAATTATTCCGCTGAAATGCACCCAGCAGGATAATTGTAGGTCACAATAACGGTAGCTCTAATACACTTGGAAATCTGATTTGTCTCCTTGACTGTTCCGAGATTGATAGATTGGAAGTGTTTATGTTAGTACCACATATCAAACATGATGTCAAATTTTCATACTGCACGGGAGTGGAAAAATCTTCCTCAAGTTGTAAACTCAGTCAGCTCCATCATGGATACTAGCCTCCCCACTCTCAAAAGCCATCAAAACAAGGTTCTTCGAAATGTATAATTAAATAATCTATTGTTATTTTTATTGTATATTTCATTGTGCTGCAGCCACAAAACCACATGTTTCATAATTTACTGTATGTCAGTAATATTACATTGAATTCTGAATCATACTTGCTGAAGGGGTCAGTCCAAAATGTCGATTGTTTCTTCATTTGCGTGGATGCTGCTTCGTTTGCTGAGATGCCCCAGCATTTTTGGTGTATTTCTATGTCAGGAAAACTATTGTTTTTTGGCTGCAGTACCCTATAAGACATAAGACACGCTATAAATTACAATAGGAAATACAGTATACATTTAAAAATTAAAGAAGTAGACCACTTGCTTAATGGTATTGTTCCACGGCATACGAAAGGATCGGAACACCTGAAGTGCAGCAAATTAACTCTACTTGATACCAACATACCATGTCAAAGTTCTGCCTGCTTCAACACAAAACGTCGCTGGATCTATTAAATCAAATTTAAACTATTCACTAAAACGTACAAGAGTGACGTTTTAAATTAAACAATGAAAATTTGAAGTAAGTATGTTAAAAATAGGTCGTGTAATTTCATCATGTTAGAGGATAGTCGGCTGGCAGAAATTATGCACTGAATATGGAAGCCTATTCTTTGGGAACAGCAATACGATTGGACGGAGCTCACAGTGAGTATTGTGAACCGTTTTCGTTTCCTCACCTAAGAAAACAAGTGCTAGCATTAGAGAGGGTTCACAGGAAGTTCACAAGGATGACTCCGGTAATAAAGGGGTTATCATACGAGGAACGAAAATAACAAGCAGTAATTTTACGACTTCCACAATTTCACTTCCAAATCATGATGCAAACCATGGCAGAAAATCGCAAACAGGCGATATAATAAATCGTTCTTAATGATAAGGTGGTTCAACATGTTAGAAGCACTCTTGCTCTGAGCTACGCAAAATATAATGCCCTCGCGCACAGAGACTTTGTTGCAGTGTAGTTGAAATTTTATTTTATATAACGTTAACGTGGATGTGAAATATCCTATAATACATTATCTGTTAATTAATATTACCCTGAAATTTCCTCTATAATAAACATATCACAAACTTTATTTTCAAGCATATTGTCTCAAGTTACAATAATGCTACACAATTTAGTAATAAACAAAAAAGTTTCAATAAACACCCGGCCCGCTGAGTACCTACGCCGTCTAAAAAAAAAATAAAAAAAAGATGTGTCTGGCAGTTTTCAGGCCGACTAAATCATTTCAGCTGAAAGCAGTGGTTAGTCCGCAAAGCTACATCAAAAAATATATATAGCGGGATCGTTGTATAAAACTATTTCACTCATTGGTGTCTATCTGAGAAATCAATAAGAAAATGGCTGATAGCGGATTTTCCAAATTCTATCCAGTGCGTGCGCTTAGTCTCTTTTATGATCGCAATGAGAAGAGGGCATACCTTTGATGATGGGTTCGTTAATGATGGATGACACATTTTTGCGGCATCATCTTTTGAAGATGTCTTCCACACTAGCGACATATAGAAGTGAAAATAAATTTAATTCTGGTTCTGATTTCAAATATCAATTCTACATGCATATAATCCTGAAGATCTCCGCGATTATAAACGTAATTTTAAGGGATCTTCTCTACCGTATCACGGCGGGCCTGATGTTAAATTCAAGTTTAAGTAAGAAGTCCAGTGTATTGCCCACATATTGCACATGTATGTGTGTGTATATATATATATATATATATATATATATATGTATACACACCAAACGAAGCAATGAATCTCCAGTCCTCGGTGCACTCACAAATCATATACAAAACACAACATATATACCAACAAATACACCACATAGTTAACCCTTCTGTCCACCTGGCACGTGCCGAATGATTAATCTACCTCTTTCCACTGTGCTGCACTTCCACCATAGCCCTCCTACCGGTAGTGTGCATCTAATCATTCGAAGTTTATTTAAACGTTGAAATCGAGCTTGCATATAGTACTTGTGCCGGCAGCTCATTCAACACTCATATCACACGAAGAAGATTCCCCGATGTCCCAGCTAAAATTTCCAGCTTTCACCTTTTACCCATGATCTCTTGTTACATTTCCAGTCAACGTCAGCGGGAAAAGCCTGTTTGATACACTCTATCTATACTCCTCATAATTCCGTACGCCTCGATCAACGCTCCTCTGTATATTTTGCGTTCCAGGCAGTAAAGTCCGAACTAATTAAACCTTTTCCTAATAGTGCAGGTCCGCCAGATCTAGCAACATTTTTGTAAATTATGTTTGGTAACTTTCAGTCTTACATACATCTGTCCTGTAAGTAAGTGACCAAAACTGCTCACAATAATTCAAAGTAGGATTCACCAACGTGTTTTTTTTTTAAACTTCAATATAACATTCCATCTTCTGTACTCAATACATTGATTAATAAAGACCAATGTGAGATAAGCTATTTTTATGTCCCTATCTATCTGTGACTAAGCTTTCAAAAATACGGACACCTGGTCCCAGTACTTTTGACTGTCCCTCACGAATGGTGTCAGCCCCAGGTTACTCAAAGCCTCTGCCACCCCACTATGTGGAGTACTTCACCATGTCTTCAACCTGAGCCTGAGTCTCCAGAGGGTTCCTGTGCTGAGGAAGACGTACTGCCTCGTTCCTGTACAGAAGACGCCGTGCCACAGTGGCTCCAATGCCTACTGACCGGTGGCAGTGACCTCCCACATCATGAATACCCCGGAGAGACATGTTCGAGAGCAGCTCCAGCCTATGGTTAGGTCACACTTAGACACCCTCCAGTTCGCCTATCAGCCCCGACTAGGAGTTAAGGATGCCTTCGTCTACCTGCGGAATCGTGTCTACGCCCACCTGGACAAGCCAGCGAGCACTGTGAGGGTCATGTTTTTGACTTCTCCTGTGCGTTCAACAGCAGCCGCCCTGCTCTGTTGGGTGAGAAGCTGGCAGTGATGCAGGTGGATGCTTCCCTGGTGTCATAGATTATTGATTACCTAACTGGCAGACCACAGAACGTGCGCTTGCAACACTGTGTGTCAGACAGAGTGGTCAGCAACATTGGGTCTACACAGGGGACTGTCCTGTCTCCCTTTCACTTCACCATCTGCACCTCGGACATCAAGTACAAAACAGAGTCTTGACATCTTCAGAAGTTTTCTGATGACTCTGCCATAGTTGAATGTATCAGCAAGGGAGATGAGGCTGAGTACAGGGCTACGGAGGGAAACTTTGTCACATGGTGCGAGCAGAAAAACCTGCAGCTTAATGTGAAAAAGACTAAGGAGCTGGTGGAGGACCTGAGGAGTGCTAAGGCACCAGTGACCCCTGTTTCCATCCAAGGGGTCAGTGTGGACAGAGTGGAGGATTACAAATACCTGGGGATACGAATACACAATAAACTGGACTGGCCAAATAACACTTAGGCTGTCCACAAGAAGGGTCAGAGCCATCTCCATTTCCTGAGGAGACTGAGGTCCTTTAACATCTGCCGGACGATGCTCAGGATGTTCTACGGGGCTGCGGTGGCCAGTGCTATCATGTTTGCTGTTGTGTGCTGGGGCAGCAGGCTGAGGGTAGCAGACACCAACAGAATCAACAAACTCATTCGAAAGGCCAGTGATGTTGTGGGTGTGGAACTGGACTCTCTGACGGTGGTGTTTGAAAGGAGGATGCCGTCCAAGTTGTATGCCATCTTGGACAATGACTCTCATCCACTCCATAATGTACTGGTTAGACACAAGAGTACATTCAGCCAGAGACTCATTCCACCGAGATGTAACACTGAGCGTCATAGAAAGTCATTCCTACTCGTGGCCATCAAACTTTACAACTCCTCCCTCGGAGTGCCAGACACCCTGAGCCAATAGGCTGGTCCTAGACTTATTTTCACTTGGAATGATTAAATTATTATTATTTAATTATTTATGGTTTTATATTGCTACATTTCTTCAGTATTCCTGGTTGGTGCGGCTGTAACGAAACCCAATGTCCCTTGGAATCAATAAAGTATGTCTGTCTGTCTGTCTGTCTGTCTGTCTGTCTTTCACTCCTCAGTGCTCTACTCTGCGCTGAACAAATGCTACGCTGGTACGTCCTACTGAAGTGCAATACTCACTCTTGTCTGCATTAATTTCCATCTACAATTTCTGAGCCTGTTTTTCCAGCGTATTCAGATCTGACTGCAAGAATCGCTTCCACTACACCCCAACCTTAGTGTCATCCGCATATTTGGTAATCCTTTTAACCGCATTATCATCAAACTCATTGATATAGATGATAAGCAACAACAGACCCAACACAGATCCCCACAACCTCCACTGGTCACAGGCCTCCTGTTAGAGCGGCAAACACCAACTACTACTCCATGGCTTCTTCCACAAAACGAATGTCTAATACAATTTACTACTTTATATTGATTGCCGACAGAATCTGCCTTTTTGACCAACGTCCCATGTGGGATTCTGTCAAATATCTTACGAATATTTATGTAGAGAGCATACATTCGTTCCATTCATTAACTACCCTGGTAAATACCTCGAAAAATTCGATACGATTTGTTTGACATGACCTACCACACAGGACGTCATGCTGATTCTGCTTAACAGTAATAAATACCTCATTGTAACTGCATACAAAAACCCAGCAGTAGCAAGGATGTGGTCCACAAATTCCAACTGGTGATAGAAAATGCAAGCAAAGAGGGTAATATTACAACAGTCATGGGGAATATCGACATGAAGTTATATTGGGAAATTCAGAATTGTGCTGGGTTTCAGAGGGGGATATTCACGTGTTCTTATTTGATGGCATTTTAGAGCATCTCGAGGTTAAGCTCAGGAGGGGATCATCAATTCTATGAAACTACATTGATTAGAGAGCTTAGGTTAAACCTTCATTAGTGGAATATGGTCACAATGGAATTCACCCTGAAATTTGAAAATAGAAGGTGTCAATTGTATCGCTATTTCAGTAGCAAAAAGGGAATTACATAGGGGGCGGAGACCACAATTAATTGGAAACACACACACACACACACACACACACACACACACACACACTCACACACACACACACACACACACACACACACACACACACACATGATGGCAGAACGGCATTGGCTGGAATTTTCAGGAAGCAATTTGGAAGGAACAGTATATATACATCCAAAAGAGGAAGAAGTATTCTAAAGGAAAGCTAACACAAACATAACAAGTGATGTCAACGCCAACAAGAAAAGAAAATAGGGGCATTTAATAGAACAAAAACTAATGTGACGTGTTTAATAGCCAACTGGAGACAATTAAAAGACATTAAGAAGGTGAAGAAGGAATATAGAAGTAAGCTAGTCAATACATTGGAGACCAAATATTTCGTCAGATACATTAACTGTAAAAATGTGGCTATAGACGATATCGGATCGCTGGAAAACGATGCTGAACTGGTAATAATGGTGGTCTACGAAATGGCGGCCAAACTAATTACGTATTTAGCATTGGTCTTTACTCTTGCAGACACTAATAATTTGGTCGAAGCGCCAAGGCTCAGGGGTCATGAGATGTGTGAACGTGCCTTAATTAGAAACAATGTTCTTTGGTAATTGGAACTCTAATGGTAGACAAGTCACGGGCCAGATAGCATACATCCCAGTGTTCTGATATAGCTGGCTGAACAGATCGTGGGACGATTATCAATGATATATTCAAGGATCACTAGATTCTGAAATGGTTCTGTATGACTGGAAACTTGGAAATGTCATTTCACTCTTCAAGGAGGGAAAAAGGAAGAAGATATAAATCTCTAAGCCGGTTTGCCTCATTTCAGTAGTTGGGAAGATGTCGGATTCGATTAGTAAGGATGGGATCTCAGGATACTTGGAGGCACATGATAAAATAGGCCACAGTCGGATAGGATAGGGTCTTTTAAGAGACACCGGGACAGGTACACGGAGAATAGAAAAAAATAGGGAGGTATGGATTACCTTAGGTAATATCTAAGTTTAGTACATGTTCGGCACAGAATTGGGGCCTAAGAGCTTGTATTGTGTTGTTGGTTTTCTATGTTTCTCTGTTTCTAATTGACAAGCAGGATAGACAGAGTAAAATCGGTTCATGTTGTGCCCCTGGATTTTCAGAAAGCCTTTGACAAGGTGCTGCGCGTGAGGCTGCTTAACAAGTTCCGTACCCATGGTATTAAAACACAAATTCTAGTAGGTATAAAACAGTGGCTGATTGGCAGGTGTAAATGTTTTGGAAAAAAAAAGAGGCCGTTCTGATTGGCTGCCGGAATGGCGGTATTCCAAAGTGGTCTGTGTTAGGACGGACACCTTTTTTTACTTTACATGTCAATAAACCGGATGATGGAATTGAGGGCTTGGTTGCTAAGTTTGCAGACGACATGAAGACAGGCGAGGGCATGTTGTTTGAGTAACTGGAGATGACTCTAAAGAACTTAGTCAGATTTGGGAAATGCGCAAAGAACTGGCAGAGAGAATTCAATGTCGGGAAGGAGACATAAAAGCAGTCCTTGGCTGGTAGTGAGGAAGACAAATGCAAGGAGATTTGAATATAAATGCAAGGTCATGAATTTGAAATTGCATAAAACACTCGTAAGACTTCATTTGGAGACATGTTAGACACACAAAATGTTGTAGGAACTCAGCAAGCCAGGCAGCATCCATGGAACATTATATAGTGCACGTTTTTAGCCGAAACCCTTCGGCAGGATTAGAGAAAGAAAGCTGAGGAGTAGATTTAAACGCTGGCGGGTGCAGAGAGAAACACAATGAGATAGGTTTAACCTGAAGAGGGAGGAATTACGTAAAAGCTGGAAAGCTAATTGCTGAAAGAAAAGAAGACCACGGAATTTAAAGCCTTCGAGGTATGGGCGGATAAGGAGATCGGATGAGAGCGAAAACAGGATAGGAAGGGAACGGAGGATGGGCGGCTGGGCGTCACCTAAAGTTCGAAATATCGACGTTCATGCCATCAGGTGGAGAGCTATCCGAACGGAATAGAAGCTGTTGCTCATCCATCCGAAGTATGATCGCATCACGACAGTAAAGGAGGCCTTCGATAGACTTATTGGAATGGGAAGGGGAAGTGGATTTAAAATAGATAGCCACAGTGAGAGCTTACTTTTTCTGGCGTCGGAACGTAGGTGCTCGGCGAAGAAAAATCTCCCAATATAAGTCCGGTCTCACCGATATACTGGAGGCCTCTCCGGAATCGCTAGGCACAGTATATGACACCAGCGGACTTACAGGTGAAGTGTTGCTTCACCTGAAAGGACTGTATAGGGCACAGATTATTAAACACGGAAGGGCTGAAGGGGCAGCTGCAGCCCTTGCTGCGCTTGCAAATATGCTTGTGAGCAGTTTTGAGCCACTTATCTGAGAAATTATGTGCTGAAACTGGAAAATGTTCGAATTATATTCGCGAAAATGATTCCATTGTTGAATGGCTTTTACTGGAAAGAAGGTTTGATGGTTCTTACCCTGCATTAACTGGTATATAGAAGAATCAATTGTGATCACATTGAATCCCTCAAATGGAAAACGGCCTTGATAGATGGACGTGGATAAGATATTTCCTAGAGTGGAAGGTCTGACCAGAGGACATAGACTTAGAATAGATCGGCTTCCTTTTAGAATGGAGATGTTAAGGAATTTCTTAAGATAAATATGCTTGAATCTTTCGATTTATTTGTCACAAGCACCGTGATGTATATTTAAGGCAGAGGCTAATCGATTTATTTCATGGTCAGGCATGAAGTGATACGGGGACAATTCAAGTGATAGGGCTAAGAGGAAACCAGATAAGCCAGGATTCAATTGCGGGGCAGGCTCAGTGGGCCAAATTGATTAATCCTTATGGTTTTGATCAATCAACGTTCATCTAAATACCGTACCTTTTATTCGGATACTTTAGATTGTCTTCCAAAAACTGTCCTACAAATGATGTCATCCGGGAATCTTGTTCTCGCCCCACAAAACGTGGTTTTTGTTCTCCTAATTAACAAATCTGCTATGACCACATCTCGCCTCTTCTCTACCTTTCCTTCTGAGTCACAGAATCAGAATCAATGCTAGAATCGTGAGGGCCGTGACTTTCCTTTACTAGGTCATCGCCCCCTACAATACCAAAGAATACCGTACCTGTTAAAGGTGATGGCCAAAGGTGGACTTCACACTGGTTCCTTTACGGTTTTTTCCTTCCTGACTGTCAACCAATTGCCTGTGCGTTCCAACTTGGGTTCAGCTCCCTCTCCAAAGGTGCTATCTATCACATTCTCTGCCTCCACACTGTTCCGAAGTTCATTCGGATCCAGCTCCAACTCTTTCACGCTGTTTTGTAGAAGCTGTAGCCTGGTGCACTTTCCACAGTTGTAGTTCTTACAAACCCATGTACAATGTACTATGTATGTTCATAAAATGGCTTCTTTGTTTTGTTAAGAGTAGGAATGCTTCTTTGTATGATAAGTGCTTTCTCTCGCAGTTGTTTAGCTTTAGACTTGCTGATATCGGGATTGTATTCATTTGTTGACCAATGGGGAATGTTATTTTGTCTTGTGAGGCTGGGAGCTTGGGGGGGGGGTGGGATTCGCGATCTTTTCAGGGGAGTCAGGAAGAAGACGCTGACGAAGATTGACGTGCGGTGCACTGCTCCGTCGACCACCAGGGTGATCCCAGGTGCAAGGACGTGGAGGTCGGAAGAAAGTGACGAGGGGTCGAATGGTTCGATGGTTGAGCTCCAACGATGTGCACTAAACTGACTGAACTTTGACAAGTTGGCGCCTTTTACTTTATTTTATTTTCCTTCAAATATATTGCATTGCATAGTACTCTTTCAGTTTTTGTAAAATCTTTAATGTGTATTCCATAACGGCATCTAGTGTGAGTTTGATATGGTGTGTGTGCGCTCGGCATAAACTTGATTTTCACAGCAACTGCATGTACGGGAGGTGGGGTTGTTGAGGGGCTGGATCTCCTTTTCCCCTAGACATATACCAGCCTGTTGGGTAAGTGTTACACACACTAGGTCTCCCTACCTTCCCACATGCAGCACAAGGAGCATGCCACTATCCTGCCTGATTCCATTAATGTTCCTAACTGAGCAATTATAAACAACAATGTGTGGGGAAAAATATCTCTACCGACTTCATTAACTGAAGCCACTGCCTGCTGAAACCCGGGAAGAGATATATATAATTACATAAGTAGTGCAAAGACAGAAGAAACATTCTGACAAAGAAAACTCTCCTGAAGCATAACTGGAGTTCTTGGAGTTCCTGGAGATCTTTGAGCCTAGAGGCTTGGCTAAAGGCTGGGGTCTTGAGGCTCGGCTGGTGACTAGGGTCTTGAAGCTTAGGTAGCTACCGGCCTGGGTTACCCGACGGAGGCAAGGGACATGAATGGACAGCACAGGCTAAAGACCTGGGTTCTGGGAGCTAGCCTCCTGGGCGGGCCGCGGGACTCCTAGGCAGACACACGGAACTCCTGGGCAGGACGTGGGACTCCTGGCCAGGTCTCGAGACTCCTGGGCAGGTCGCAGGACCCCTGGGCAGGACGCGGGACACAACCCGACGGAGGCAAGAAGCCGGAAGGGACAGAATCAATCGCAGGGCAACGGCAACCAGCCTGCTTAGCCGACGGAGGCAAGGGACAGGAAGGGGGCTCGGTCCAGTGTGGCCTCAAGACGAGAGGCGACCTGTAACCAAGGTGGGCTACGGAACAGCAAAATCCATAACTCCCTTGAAAGAACACTGACGGGACGACCCCGCCCAACTACACGCAATCCCTG
The DNA here is from genome assembly GCF_048418815.1 of Hemitrygon akajei. Lineage (NCBI taxonomy): Eukaryota > Metazoa > Chordata > Chondrichthyes > Myliobatiformes > Dasyatidae > Hemitrygon > Hemitrygon akajei. Next base: position 203,230,266 of record NC_133126.1, on the reverse strand, counting down.
AGCCACTTATATTCCCAACCAACAAGATGAGAATCAGGTGTAAATGCTTGAGTCCAAGCAGTAACAAGGGACAGTCAGAGATCCCAGAGTATGGATTCCGCGGACCGGACCATGACAATTTTCAGGGCAATCCAGAAAGATAATAGTTTGTCCGAATTTATTTTTAGTGTGTTGGATATAAATGATGTCGCATTCAATTTTTAGTTTCCAGCCCATCTATCTCGAATTAGAAATGGTTAAATGATGGAATACCAGCTCAGTTTCTCAAGCATGAGAATAAGTGATAATAATCTGATTTCTATTCAGGGAGAGGTAATATGGAAACCCCTACCATGTATGTTTCAACATTCACTGACGACTGGTGAAATCCCTCAGGATTGGAAATAGGCTAACGTTGTCCCGGTATACATGAGGGTGACCGCACTGACCCCAGTAACTATTGTTATGAATGATGAACAAATCTGATGGAAAATGGGGTGCAGAGTTACCCATTCCACCCCCCCCCCCCGAGAACCATGAACTATTGCTGTTGCTATGCTGCTTATGATAGAGAGTGACGAAACCCAGGCAAGAACATTTTCTACAGATAAGAGGGGGAGAGAGACTATTGATTAACTGTATTATGACTGTTCCTGGAGTATTTACTTTCTACTACAAGGACTGTACTTTGCTCGTTAACATTCCTCAGGAGATAGCAGGAGTGGCCTGATTTGATGGGTACGGTCATTCAGAGTTGATGGATAGCTGAGACCCCGTGAGTGGGAATAAAAAGACAGGCCTGGAGAGACACACTTCAGACACACCAGTGGACACTGACTGAGTGATTGGAACCCACAGAAAGGTGGGGGCTTCGAAGACCGAAACAGGGGATTGGTCAGTAAAGCTCACAGTGTTACAGCAGAGCCGGTGGGGACTTGTGTGTGTGTGCCCACTCATGCCAGAGTGACGAGTCCACCTCAGAAGAATGATCTAGCTGAAGACCAGAGGTGTCATAACTGAATGAACACAACGATACGACGGATTGAGAAAGCCACAAAAAGGTTTGCCTGCCGCAACTGTTGCTGTTACATCTCGCTCTCTCTCTCTCTCTCTCTCTCTCTCTCTCTCTCTCTCTCTCTCTCTCTCTCTCTCTCTCTCTCTCTCTCTCTCTCTCTCTCTCTCTCTCTCTCTCTCTCTCTCTCCAACGATTTCAACACAACGACCATAACTACTTCAGCATTTATGAACTGAGCTTTATACTTTTCTATGACAATTCATTTACCCCAGACACCGATAGAGCTTGTTTATTATTGATTATTATTATTCCTACACTTTTAGGTTTATTACTGCTAACTTGTTTTATATGTAAATTTGTATTTTTAAAATTGTATTGTGTAGTTTACCAATAAACACCTTTAGTTTGGTACCACCAGACTCCAACGGATTCTTCTTTCTCTGCTGGTCAGACACCCAGTTACGGGGTACGTAACTCGATTGACACGTACGTTTATTGTGTATCGTAGGAACGATTAACAGAAAGTGAGCTGGAAAAGCAGTTAATAAGAACAGGCGTTTTAAATCCAGCATGCTTTCAGAATGGGGAAGTCATGTTTTTACGAATATGCTGGAAAACTACGACGAGGCAACTGAATTTACCAATAAGGCGGTTGAAATCATTTAATTGGACTTTCAGATGGCTTTGGAAAAGACATTCTCACGACAAATCCAATTAAAGGATAAAGAGATTCAGGATAAGATCTGCGAAAGGTTTTCGAATTGGCTGAAAAGCAGAAAACACCGAATTACGGAAATTACCGAATTTCATGACTAGAGGATATTAAACATTGAATTCCGCGGGAATCAGCTTTGGTACCGCGGCTGTTTTTAATTTGCATTAATGGTTTGGAGATGCACGGAACAAATAAACTGGCAAACTTTGCAGATGACACAAAATTAAGTGGATGGTCTGGTAACGTGCGGCAGCGGAACAATAATTAAAACAAAATTCAGATGCGGATATATAAATTGTTGATAAAAGTTAATGTAAGTAAATGTAAAATACGGCATACAGGAAGTAGAAATATTAGATATAACTGTCCAATTGGGAGTCCTGTTTTTAAAAGTGCACTGTATGAAAAAGATTTGGGCGTCCTAGTAGACTAGTCGTGCTATCAACTGGGCAATGCACAGAAGCAATGAGGAGGGCTGATAGATTGTTCAGCTATATCCCGTGCTCAGTGGAGTTCAAATGTGGAGCTTGTCTCCATTAAGTGTATACAGAGCGTGTGTGGCCTCGACCTGCGGACAATGCGCAATTTTTGTCTCTATCATTGAGGGCACAGGAGAGAATTCAGAGAAGGGCGGCGAGTCTCATTCGAGGTCTGCAGAGTACAAGCTGTGAAGAAAGATTGACATAATTAAATCTGTTGAGCCTAGGTATATGCAGCATGAGATGGGGCATGATAGAAATGTTCAAAATCATTAAGAGTATAAATAAAGTGAATGCTAGTTCCTACTTAAAAATGAATGCATCAACAGGGTCATGAGATTTTGGTGGAGTATGGTTAAAGTGCGATATCAGACTAGCATCATCAAGACAGACAGACAGACAGACAGACATACATTATTTATTGATCCCGAGGGAAATTGGGTTCCGTTACAATCGCACCAACCAAGAATAGTATAGAAATATAGCAATATAAAACGATAAATAATTAAATAATAATAATTAATTATGCCAGTCCAGGGCCAGCCTATTGGCTCAGGGTGTCTGACACTCCGAGGGAGGAGTTGTAATGTTTGACGGCCACAGACAGGAATGACTTCTCATGGCGCTCAGTGTTACATCTCGGTGGAATGAGTCTCTGGCTGAATGTACTCCTGTGCCGAACCAACACATTATGGAGTGGATGGGAGACCTTGTTCAAGATGGCATACAACTTGGACAGCATCCTCTTTTCAGACACCACCATCAGATAGTTCAGTTCCACCCCCACAACATCACTGGCCTTACGAATGAATTTGTTGATTCTGTTGTTGTCTGCGACCCTCAGCCTGCTGCCCCATCTTTAAAAGCATATCTTTACATACCGATTTGCAGACATATGGAGCAAACTACCTGGTTGTGTAGTTGAGACGTTCAAATCCAAGTTTGACGGTAATTTCAACACTCTCTCTGAATATGATTTTAGGAAGCTTTGTTAGGCCATGTTCTTGGGCCCGTACCATGTTCTTGCTAATACATATTCCAATGATCTAATGTTTTATTATCAAAGTGTTTCAAACATGGTATTCATGAGAAGACGTGTGCAAGTTTAAATCTCATTTGATCCACAGATAGTTGATTAATTGGATACAAATATAGATACACATACACTGTTTGTATTTCCATATATGTATATTAATCAAAAATGAATTTCGATGATAAGGCACCGAAAGATTATCAAACAGCAAATTTAGTCATACTGTCACGTACCCCGTGACTGGGTTACAGTATCAAAAATGCAAATATGCATATAAAACAGGTTAGCAATGGTAAATACAGAAGTGTAGGAATCAGAATCAAAACTAAGCATTATCGTAGTCTAGGGGTAAATAGTCGTAAGATGATGCGAAGTTCAGTTCAGTTCAGTTTAAATTGAGGTAGTTGGTTTTGTGTCGTTGGAGCGACAGAGAGAGTAAGCGAGATGTGAGCAGCTGCAGCAGACAAACCTTCCGTTATCTTCTTATTCTGGTTGTACTGATGTGGTCATTCGGTTATAACCCCTCCGTTCCCGGCTAGATCGTTCTTCCGTGGTGAACTTGTCACTCTGGCGTGAGTGGACACACGCACAAGCTCCCACTGTGAGCTTTGTGATCGATCTCCCCATTCGGTCCTCCAAGGCCCCACCAGTTTGTGTGTGCACACACTCGTTCAGTTTCCAAGGGCATGTCCCCCTGTATCTCAGCAGACTCGTCTTTTATCTCCCCATCCGGGGTACCAGACGTTCATCAAATCCTTGTCCATGAAACTGGCCACTTTCCCTGTCTCAGCAAGCACCTGCAATCACTTTGCTGGTTCAGCAAGGTTTCACACAAGCAGGCAGAGTCCTGAAAGTAAAGTGAACAATCAGCGAAGAAGCCATAATTTTAAATCATTGTGTCTCTCTCATTATCCGCATGTGAAGCATGGCTCCTCTCACCCTCTTTATCTCTCTCTCTCGTTAGCAGCATAGTACACGCGGTTCAACTCTGGACCCAATCTCCCAATGGTTTTCTCATCACACATAACAATACATAGAAATATTCTGTGGTTGAAATTTTATGCATAGAGAATGCCAGTTCCTGGTTCATCCGTACATATACAATGCAGTCTACTTTGCGAGGTCAAATTCAAGATGGAATTGTTCAATAAATTAATTACCACTCAGGAGCATATTCGTGCATAACGATATTGTGTTTCTCCATTACTCTTTGAAAAATTGCGAGTCAGTCGATAGAATTGAAAATAAAAACGCGTTTATGACACTAGCAAACATGAGGAAATCTGCAGATGCTGAAAATTCAAACAACACGCACAAAATGCTGGTGGAACACAGTGGGCCAGGCAGCGTCTATAAGGAGAAGCGCTGTCGACGTTTCGGGCCGAGACCCTTCGTCAGGACTCGCACTTGCCTTCATTGGTCTGCATGTTGAATATAAAAGTTCACACGTCATGATGCAACGATATCGAACTTTGGATGTGCCACGTTTTGATATTGTCTGCATTTATGACCCACTTCTTAACGCAAGCATTGCAGAAAGCCCAGAATACTTTCACCACAACGCTGTCGTTGTTGGAGTATATTCGCGAATCGAAACTGGACAAACCTGTGTCATGTCGTCTGAGAGAAACTGTGACAGAGGTGTATGAATTATAAGAGGCATGATTACAGTAGATACTCAAAGTTTCTTTTTCATCAACGGTCGGCAGGTCAAATACTAGAAGGAATGTACTGAATGTGAACGGGTACATTTAAATAGGATTTGCAATGGAGGTTTTTTTTTTACCAAGAAGCTAGTTTTGCGGGGGGTGGGAATCGGAATGTGAGTGCACAGGTTAGGGTAGAAGGACAAAGGCATGGTGCTATGTTTTCTGAGTTGGTGAGGAAGAGCAGGCTGGGGCAAAACATAAATGTAGCCAGTTAGAGGGGTGGAAATGCATCTATTTCAACGGTAGGAGTATTTGGAATAAAAGGGATGAACTCAGAGCATGGATTAGTGCGTGGAACTATGATGTTGTAGCCATTACTGAAACTTGGCAAGAAGGGAAGGATTGGCTGATCAAGGTACCAAGGGTTTAGATGCTTTAAAAGGAATAGAATGGGAAGTAGAGAAAGCGGGAGTAGCACGACTGGTCAAGGATAGTATCACGGCTATAGAAAGGGAGCACGCTGCAGAGAGAGTGTCTATTGAGTCGGTCTGGGAAGAAGTCAGAAATAGGAAGGGATCAATCACTGTGGTGGCAGTAGTCTACAGGCCCCCAAATAACGTTCGGGTCACTGAAGAGCAGATAAGCAGGCAGATTTTAGAATGGTGCAGGTAATACAGGTTTGTTATTAAGGGTGATTTCAACTTTCCTCATATTGACTGGAACCTCCTGACTGCAAGGGGGATAGATGGGGCTGAATTTGTTAGGTGAGTTCAAGAAGCATTCCTGACGCAGCATGTGGACAGGCCGACGTGTGCAGATGCCATACTGGATCCAGTTCTGTGGAATAAACCTGGTCAGGTGGCAGACCTCCTGGTGGGGGAGCATTCTGGTGAGAGTAACCACAACTCCCTTAACTTCAGCATAGCTATGTAAAAGGATAAACATACTTAACTGAGGAAGAGCTAACTATGAAGTGATGAGGCAGGAACTTGCAAGAGTATATCGGAAACAGATGTTCAAGGATTAACTAACAGTAGTAATGTAAAGGAGATTTAGAGACCAGTTGTGCTGGGTTCATGATATGTTTGTCCCACTGGGGCAACGAAAAAAACTGGAAGGAAAAGGTAACCGTGACTGCTGAAACACATGAAGCAACTCGTCAAGAGGAAGAAGGAAGCATATATCAGATATAAGAAGCAGGAAGCAGGAGGGCCTCGTGCGAAATATAGGATAGCCGGGAAGGAGCTTAGAAAAGGATTTAGGAGAACTTGAAGGGGGCATGAGAAAGTCTTGGCATGTAGGATTAAGCAGAACCCTAATCCGTTCGAAGTGTATGGGAAGAACAGAAGGATGACAAGAATCAAGGTAGGGCCGCTAAAAGATAAAGAAGGAAACTTGTCCTGGAGGTGGAGGAGATTGGGAGGTCCTAAATTAATACTTTGCTTCAGTATTCACAAGTGAAAAGGATCCTGATTAGGATGAGGTCGAAATAGAACAGACCTTTGTGCTGGACAATGTTGAAATTAAGTAAGAAGAAGTGTTGGATCTTCTTAAAAACATCAAGATTAGTAAGTCCCCAGGGTCGGGCGTGATATACACCAGGCTGCTGTGGGAAGTGAGAGAAGAGATCACCGGAGCAGTAGCTATGATCGTTGAATCCTGTTTCGCTGCAGGGGAGGTGCCGGAGGATTGGAAAATGGCAAATGTTGTTCCATTGTTTAAAAGAGGTAATAGGGTGAATCCTGGGATCTATAGACCAGTGAGTCTTACGTCGTTAAACACAAAATACACAGCAGATGCTGTGCTCAAATCAACACGTAGAAACAAGCTGGATGAACTCAGCAGGTCCGGCAGCATCCGTTGAAACAAGCAGTCAATGTTTCGGGCCGAGACCATTCGTCAGGACTGAGGAAGGAGGGGACAGCGGCACTATAACCCTTCCACCTTCCCCCACCTTCTTTATAGGGCCCCTGCTCCCTCTTTCACTCCTGACGAAGGGTTTCGGCCCGAAATGTTGACTGCTCGTTTCAACGTAGCCTTATGTCGGTGTTCTGCAAACTATTGGAAAATATTCTTAAGTATAGGATCTACGAGAATTTGGAGAAATACAGCCTACTCAAGGACAGTGAACATTGCTTGGTGAAGGAAAGCTCGTGTCTCACGAGCCTAAATGAGTTTTTCAAGAGGTAAGAAATTAACTTGATGAGGGTAGGGCGGAAGATGTGGTCTACATGGACTTTAGAAATGCATTTGACAAGGTCCCGCACGGAATTCTCACCAAGAATGTAACGAAACATTTGATCAGTGGAACCTTCACTGTTTGGATAAAAAAAAAATGGCTTACAGGAAGAAAGCAGAGGGTAGTAGTGGAAAGGAAGTATTCTGCCTGAAGGTCGGTGACTAGTGGAGTGCCGCAAGGTTCTGTTGTGGGACCCCTGCCCTTTGTGAATTTTATAACTGACCTAGATGAAGAGGCTGATGGATAGGTGAGTAAGATTGTGGACGACACGAAGATACGAAGATTGGAGGAGTTGTGGATGGAGCTGGCTGTTGCAGAAAGTTACAATGGAATATAGACAGGATGCAGAGTTGGGCAGAAAAGTGACAGATGGATTCAATGCGGATAAGTGTGACGAGATTTAGCAGAGTTAGCAGAGCTAGAACCTTTCTCTTTAGAGCCTAGAAGGATGAGGGGGACCTGATGGAGGTCTACAAGGTTATGAGAGGCATGGATAGGGTGGATAGACAGTACCTGTTTCCCAGTGCACGAATAGCAAACGCCATAGGGTATAAGTACAAAGTTAACTGAGGGAAATTTAGGGGAGACATCAAGAGTAAGTTCCATATTATTTTTCCTTTTTCAACTGAGATTAGGGGAGGGAAAAAAGAGGACATGTATTAAGGGTGAAGGGGGAAATGATTGAAGGGATCATTGGGGGAGGGCTTCTTCACACAAAGAGTGGTGGGAGTGTGGAATGAGCTGCCGGATGAAGTGATAAATTCGAGCAATTTTTTTTCTTTTAAAAAAGCTTCTACAGGTACATGGATGAGAAGTGTATAGAGGGATATGGGGCAGGTGCAGGTCAGTGGGATGATTTGGCACAACCAAGAAGGGCAAAAAAGGCCTGTTTCTGTGTTGCAATATTCTATCGATCAGTGGTTCTGTGATGCATTTTGGAAGGACAGACCAGAAGGCTGAGTACAGGATTACATAAGAGTGTGGATGAACAGATAGAGAGACTTCGGGGTTCAAATTCATTCATCTATCAAGGTCGCTGCACAGGTTGATAGGATGGTTTAGAAGGACTATGGAATGCTAGGCTTCATTAATAGAGGGATTGAGTTCAAGAGTAGAGAGGTCATGTTGCAACTCTACAATTCTCTGGTGAGACCACACTTAGAACATTGTGTTCAATTCAATTCTGGTCACGTCATGATAGGAATGATGTGGAAGCTATGGAGAGGGTGCAGATGAGATTTACCAGGATATTGCCTGGATTGGAATACACTTGACACAGATATTATTTTTGCGCAAGAAAATAATCTACGGAAACAGGATGAGGACAGATGATTTTTTTTCAATTTTGGAAATAAACCTTTGTACCATTCGCTGTCAGATAATAAGATAAGAGGAGCATCCATCTTTCTTAGCACCAAAATCCCCTTTGTACAGTTCAATACTATTACTAATTCGATTGGAGGATACGTAATTGTTATTGGTTTATTATGCGAGCAAAAGGTAGCTCTGGTGTGTGTAAATGGACCTAATGTAGATAATTCTGATTTTTTAAGAAACTTTTTCCTGAGTTACCGAATTTCAATGAATACAAGTTGATCATGGGTGGTGACTTTATTTGCTGTTTAAAACCGGCGATTGACAGGTCATCAACAAATCTTTTGCTTCCTAATAAAGTTGCGGCTTATATTAATTCTTTTTTATTAGAATATGGTCTGGTCGATATCTGGAGATATAAACACCCCAACGATAAATAGTTCTCTTTTTTCACACCCGTTCATCATAAGTATTCTAAAATTGATTACTTTTTTTTAGACACACATTTGTTATACTCCGTTCTTGAGTGTGCGTATGACATTATTGCGTTATCAGATCATGCGCCTTTAAAGTTAATCCTGAAGCTTTTGGATAACTTTTTGAAAATGTCACAGTGGAGACTGGATCCCACATTGTTACATGATCTAGCCTTTGTTAGTTTTATTAAGGAACAAATTTCTATATTTTTTGAACTTAATACAACTGAAGGAATGTCAAAACTAGTTATATGGGACACGTTGAAATCTTTTCTTAGTGTACAGATAATCTCATATTCAGAAGCTTTGAGAAAGAAAACCACAGCGGAATTGTCAGTTCTTATTAATAAAATTAAAGAGAAAGATAAAGCGTATTCAGTTAAACCTACTGATGACCTATATAAAGAAAGGGTCGAACTTCAATCACAGTATGATTTGCTTCTGACCTTTCCCATTGAACAGCATTTTTTTAATCCAAAATTTATTTTTTATACATGGGGAAAATCTGTTAAACTTTTGGCGGGTCAGTTAAAGGTTGGGACGGTCAGAAGACAGATTATAAAAATTCGTAGACCAGATAGAATTGAAACTTTAGATCCTTATGAAATTAATAAGATATTTATGGATTTTATTCTAATCTTTATCAATCTGAATTCTATGATAATACTATTACTATGAATAGATTTTTGCAAAGGTTAAATATGCCTCAAATTTCGACTCAAGATGTATATATATTAGATGCAACTATTAAACAAGATGAGATAGACAAGGCTATATCCTCTATGTAATTAGGGGAAGCTCCGGGACCTGATAGTTATACGGTAAGATTTTGCAAGACTTTTCATGAAATGCTTATACCCCACATCTTGATCAAACATTTAGCGAATTTATATCCTCTGGGAACCTTCCAAAAACGTTTTATGAGGCATTAATTTCATTACTTCCTAAAAAAGGGAAAGACCCATTGAAATTCTATTGACCTATTTCTTTATTGAATGTAGATTTTGAAATTCTCTCTCAGATTTTACCTAATAGACTTGAGAATATTTTGCCTAATGTTATCTCAGATGATCAAACAAGATTTATTAAAAATAGGTACACACATTTTAATAATCGAAGATTGTTAAATATAATTTATTCCCCTCCATAAAGGAATTTGAATGTATTGTATCTCTGGATGCAGAGAAAGCCTTTGATAGGGTGTGGTGGCCTTATTATTTCAGGTTTGAAGAGGTTTAATTTTGGCTCGGGATTTATTTCCTGGATTAAATAGATTAATCATGCCCCGTTGGTTGCGGTTATAACTAATAATCAAAAGTCTCCTTATTTCAGATTATATAGAAGAACCCGTAAGTGTTGTCCTCTTAGTCCTTTATTATTTAATTTGGTTTTAAAACTACTTGCTATCGCTCGTAGGGAACTTAATTCTGTGCAGAGTATTAAGAGAGGGGATAAATTACATAATGTTTCGGTATATGCAGAAGATTTATTCGTTTACATTTCCAACCCGAGGAAATCTATTCCTTTTATGCTATCTACATTTACGGAATTTAGTATTTCCTATGAATATAAACTTAATTTACATAAAAGTGAATTATTTCCTATTAATAATGGTTATGATTATTATCACTTACCTTGGTATCAAAATTACTAAAAACATTAAGACCTATATAAGTATTTATTTCTCCCCTCTAATTGAATATATTCAACAAGCGATTTCAAAAAGGTCGCCTATGTCGATGTCATTGATAGGTCGAATTAATGCTCTAAAAATTGTTATTTTACCGATATATATCTGTGTGTGTGTGTGTGTGTGTGTGTGTGTGTGTGTGTGTGTGTGTGTGTGTGTGTGTGTGTGTGTGTGTGTGTGTGTGTGTGTGTGTGTGTGTGTGTGTGTGTGTGTGTTTGTGTATGTATATATTTTTTTGATAAATTAGATTCTATGATTTTGTCTTACGTTTCGAATAACAAAAGTTCTATAGTGAATAAACTTTTGTTGCAAAAATCAAAAAAGATGGATGACTGGGCTTAACAAACTTTAGATTTTATTATTCGACAATTAATATTCGTTATATTACTTTTTGGATTTATGCTATAGATAACCAAGATCGCCCTTCATGGTTACATTTGGAGGAAAATTACGTTTGTAGTTAAAGGGGTCTTCATGAGCTTCTTTATTCGGAGCTTCCCTTCCTGTTTTGTTCTCCAGAATAGATAGACAAGCTCTCAAGCCTATTATTATACACAAATAAATATATGGTTTCAGATTCAGATTTTTTGAATTAAATAACGTCTTACTCTCTAATAATATTTATACTTTTTTTGAACCATCAGCTCTGGATAAGTATTTTGTAACATGGACAACTAAGGGACAAAAATCTTTTTATTAGATTTGTTCTTACAGGATGGTTTAATTTCTTTTTCGAAATAAATTGATAAATATGACATCTCTAATACACATTTTTTACAAACTTTTGTAGATACTTACAGGTTAACAATTTTTTACATTATTTTCTACCGAATTATCCCTTTGCCTACTCTTCAAATCTGGCTTATGTCTTTTTCGGATAAAACCGTTTCCAAAACGATTAATAGTTATCATTTATAAACAGTTAATCAATGCTCACATGTCGCCTAATGATAGGGTTCAACGCACTTGGGAAATGTAACTTCAGCATTGGAGTTCCGGTGAAGTCATCGTCGAGAATGGCAGCTTAAGTCACTGGCTCCTCCGGAAAACACCAGTATTAAGCCCCGTTAACCCATCAAGTATAGTATTTTTTTCGAAAAATATTTAAACTGAAAAGAGAGGCAAGAATGGGGAAAAATAATGGAAATAAAAAAGCGACACTGCGGAGTCTGCGTCCGAGAGGAGTGCAGCGAGCGGTTCTCCTACCCGACCGCGTGCTAGCGAGACGGACGCTGGGCCTCGTTCAGACGAAGCGGCGAATATGATCGAAATTCTGAAAGAGATAAGGGAGGTCCAGAAAGATATAAAGCAACAGCTACATGATATTAAGTCAGAGCTCGCCAACGTCAATCAAAAAATAACGATGGCAGAGACTCGAATTGAGAAGGTGGAAGATCGCGTTAAAAGCGTGGAACGGATACTGAGGAAGACAATAAAATTAGTAAATCACCAAGAATGTAAACTGCTTGACCGGGTCGGAAGATCACGGCGGAAAAATATCAACGTTCCCGAAGGAGCAGAGGGCTCTTCTGTGACGGAGTTTGTCGGAAAGTTGCTGCGGGTCGCGCTGGAGTTTCCCTCGACTACGGAGCTGGAAATCGAGAGAAGGCATCGCGCGTTAGTCCCGAAGTGTACTCAAGATAAGGCACGCTCAATAATAATTAATTTGCTTCACTACAGTACCAAGGCGGAAATTCTACGAAGGGCCTTGTGCAAGAAGAGGGTGTTTTTAGGCGATAACTTAATATATTTTGACCAAGATTACCCGCGCCCTCCCGCGATCCTGCCGAAAGTTAAATCATACTCTGAAGAAAAGCGAATACTAAAGCAAAACAGGATTAGATTTCAAACTCCGTATCCTGCTAAACTTCGAGTGTTTTATGACGACGGGACGCGGTTGTACCAGACAGTGGAAGAGGCGACTACAGACATGAAGGCCAGAGGGTTGCCCGGAATAGTGATCAAACCGAGGGAAAGCCTGGCGCAGGACTTATCCCGCTCCACTTGGGATATAGTGCGAAAATGGAGAAGGCAGGAGACGGGAAGAGGCCGAGATAAGTATATCAGGAAGAGACCGGGAGTTTCACAAAGACAGTCCTCACCCCCTTCAGATGAGCCATTAGGTTTTGCTAACTTTAAAAATGTTGAGAAGCTAAATGGAAGCAAAAGTAGACGGTGATATACCTATCTCGCAAAATACTTATTTTAATGTTGAGTTTATATTACTTAGTTGTCATTTTTTTATTCGCTCACTTACTCCTTTTCCACACCAAAATGAGGATATATATATAGTGTGTGTGTGTGTGTGTGTGTGTGTGTGTGTGTGTGTGTGTGTGTGTGTGTGTGTGTGTGTGTGTGTGTGTAGTAGGAGTACACAGGGAAATCTTTTCTGTGAAATGGTTTTGTTCACTGACTTTTATGAATACTGCAATGGGGGCCCACAATTCACAAGCAGGAGGGGTTATCCCCCACAGCTAGACATTTCCTCCAGCTCAACGCAGTGTCATCTACTAGAGACCTCAGCCTTGGAATCACACGTCCGTTGCCATTTTTATTATTATTTGCGTTTCTTGGTTCTTATTTGTTCAGGGAGTATATCAGTTAAGTTTTATTCTGCTAATTTCAATGATACATTGACAGATAAATACAGACGGCGAAGGACAAAGTAAAATCCATTAATTTTAATGTCAATGGGCTGTCAAATGCAATCAAACGTAATAGAATTTTATCCAAAATGAAAAAAAGAACAAGCCCATGTAGTATATTTACAGAAAACTCATTTAAGTGGTCATGAGCATAGAAAACTAAAAAGAATTCGCTTCAATAATTTGTTGTTCTCTTTATATAAATCGGGAGATAGGAGAGGAGTTGCTATTCGTATCTCAAGTAAGCTACATTTTGCAAAAGTATTCGAAATGGGAGATAAAGTGTGCAGATATAATCTGGTAAGGGGGAATATATACGGAGATTCAGATACTCTATTAGACATATCAGAATGTAATTATCAGCCTTTATATAAACAAAATAAGGAAGATATGGCAAAATGGAACCTGATTCCTTTTTTCAGTCTCAGTTCAAGGATTGAGTTTATTAAAATGAATATACTGCCCAGACTGTTATAGCTCTTTCAGACTCTACCAATAGAGATTATTCAAAATCAATTCAATGAATGGAACAAGACATTATCAAGGTATATTTGGCAGGGTAAAAGGCCTAGAGTTCGTCTCAAAACTTCAGAATTTGCAAAGGAAAAGGGGGGATGGGTTCTACCTTCTCTTAGAGATTATTATTTTGCAACACAGTTGAGAGCTGTGATATGTTGGTGCAACCAATCATATGACGCTCAACGGAAAAGCATGGAGAGGCGGGTACTTCCCATACCCATACAAGCAATTTTGGTTGATAACAACCTGCAAGGGTATATAAATACTATTGATAGCCCATGGGTGAAATTGACTCTTAAAATATGGAAACCTACTATAAAGGAATATAATCTAGAGGGAGACATTGCATTTCTTAAGTGGTGTGCATATGACTCGGCTTTTACGCCAAATTAATTCGATGCTAGATTTAAGGACTGGACAGGTAAAGGAATAACAGTTCTTTGCAACATAATGAAAGAAGGAACGCTGTTCAGTTTAGAAATGCCTAAAGAGAAACTCTTATTAGAAAAACAAGATTTTTATCGGTATTTACAGATGCGACAATATGTTAATAAGACGCTTAAAATTTAATCAAGGCAAGTACATGCTTGATCGAGCAATTTAGAAAAGCATATAATTCAGATAACGGTAGTAGAATCATTTCAAGCATGTATAAGGGGTTATCAAATCTTAAAACACATTCGACTTCATACATTAAAACAAACTGGGAGAAGGAAGAAGGGATAATTATATCTCAACATGTGATAACCTTTTCAACATTACTAGCTAGGAGAGCTATCTTTTTATACTGGAAAGATGCTAATCCGCCTACTGTTTTATTATTGACTATCCTCCATTTTGTCATGTCTAAGCTTGGAGAAAATTAGATGCCGGATGTTTGATAAATCTTTCTGATTTTAATCAAGTCTGGCGACCTTTTATTCAATATTTCCATATGATGTAATTCATTTATTTATTTATTTGTCTATCTATCTATCTATCTATCTATCTATCTATCTATCTATCTATCTATCTATCTATCTATCTATCTATCTATCTATCTATTTATCCAACTATTTATTTATTTAATTACTTATTTATTTTTTATTCTCTTTAGTGAAAATCCTTATACGTGAAGGATCGGAGGTGACTGGAAGGATGTTTTCTCTCTTTCTTTTTCTTATAATTTTACCATCAAATGGACTGCCCAATTGTTCATTTATTTTCTTTTCTTTAGTTCCAATTTAGTTTCGTGTTTTTTTTTCCTTTCTATTCTATTATATAGAATTTTCCATTTTTTAGGATTTGTTACGAGTTGTGTTTTTTATTATATTTTATATATAACCGCGTAACATTATACCTATCTGATTTTGAAAAATACTTTTCTTTACTGCTATTTATATGTATTTTGTATTATCTGTACGATAAACTTCTCCTCTGATTTGTTTTTTTTTAACTGAAAATCAATAAAAAGATTGAAAAATGAAATGAAATGGAAAACAAGTCTTATGAGGCAAAGTTGGCAGAGTTGGGACTTTTCTCTTTGGAGCGTGGAAGGTTGAGGGGAGACTTGATAGAGGTCCACATGATTATGAGAGGCATAGATGGGGTGGATATCCAGTACCTGCTTCCTAGGACACGAATAGCAAACACCAGAGGGCATATGTACAAAGTTAAGGGAGGGAAATTTAGGGAAGACATCAGGGGTAAGTTTTTTACACAGAGAGTTGTGGGTGCCTGGAATGACTTGCCAGTGTTGACTGAGGAGTCACAAAAATTAGGGGTATTTAAGAGCCTTTTTGGACAGGCACATAGATGAATGAAAAATAGAGGGTTACGGGGTAGTGTGGGATTAGCAATCTTGTTAAGGAATCATCTTTTGTTAAGAACATCGAGGGCTGAATGGCCTGTACTTTGCTATAGCATTCTAGTGTTGTAATGTTCTAGTGAAAATCACAAATACCTGGACAACATTGCCAGACGATGAGAAGGAATTTTTACAGGCATATGAAAAGGCAAGTAATAGAGACAAATGAAATTATTTTAATGTGATATCATAGTTGGTTAGTCATTGTGTACCAAATGGTCTCTTCCTGCTCTATGGTTTTCTATTTTGCCTTTCAGCTGAAATAGTCTAGAGTGGGGACAATATTGGAAATTGTAATGGAAGGTGGAATGCCCAGTAGGATATTACAACTGATTGAATATGCAATCAGACAATGCATGCGAACTGAAATCAATGATTTATATATATTTGTGCTTTTCTTTGTGGTTATTTTTTTAAAAACGTACTGGATGAAGCGGGCACGCTGGATTCCGTGCAAGTTTGGGAAATGGATCCCCTCGCCGGTGGATCTCTCCTGTGTTCGCACGGTGGGAGGCAAGTTTGACTGCAACTGTACGAGTGCAGGATCAGGAACGGCTGCATCCTTGTTCTTGCAGAAACATGGGTTCAAGACAATGTTGTAATCACCAACAATCCACCGGCCATGACACACAAGGACCTAGGTTACATTTGTGTATGTGCGTGACTGTACTCAATGTTTCTCTGCTATCGTAATTATGAGTGGTATATGTGCCTTGTACTGTTTGTGAAGTGGGTATGTACGGAAGAAACTTAATATCAAAGTTAAATATGGTGACATATATGTATGTTGATAATAAGTTTACTTTAAAGTTCAACTTCGTACTTTGTTGGCACAGAGTTTTTTTTTTCCAATTAGGCCTCTGAAGAAAGCTGTACCGTTTGTTTTTTTTTATTCATGTTTATGTTAAAAATACAATGAAACCTTGGGCTTTAACTTGAACAATGTCGGGATAAGTCATTGATTCCCTTGTATAAACAATATGCATCAACATTTTGACTGAGTAAAAATAAATCAATTATTCCAGTCTCTGTGAACAAAAAGCATTCGATGATGGATACAGGAACTGAAATAGGCTATTTCGCCCATCACGTATTCTCCGCCGTTTCATCATGGCTGATCATTTTTCTTCTCAGACCACTACCTTCCCATCCTATAAATTTATGCCTATTTATCCATTAAATTTAATGCAGAGGATCTATCAACCTCTGCATTACATATACATTTAGATAGGGCATGCAGAGCTACCTACGGCGACGAATTCCACAGATTAACCACTCTCTGTCTAAAATATACCTCCTAATTTCCCTTCTAAAATGACGGTGCTCTGCTTAGAGGCTGCGTCTTCTGGTTTGAGACACAGCCACCATAGGAAAGTTTCTCTCCACATTCACTTTGTTAAGAATTTTCACTATTCTATAACTTTCTATTAGGCTACATCTCATTCCACTAAATTGCAGTGACAACTGTACCAGAGACATCAAGCGCTCTTTATGTGACAAGATGTTTAATTCTGGAATTATTTTCGTGAACCTCCGTTGAACCCACTTCAGTTTCGGCACTGAAGCTAATTGGCCCTGAACTGCGTACAATACTCCAAGTGGAGGCTCAAAATTGCTTTATGAAGTCTCAACATTATATTCTTGTTTTCGTATTCCACTTGTCTTCAAATGAATGCTAACATCTCATTTGAATTCTTCACTACAGACCCCACCTGTAAATTACCCTTTAGGGAATCAGGCGCAATGTCTCCTAAATCACTTCAGGTCTCAGAGGTTTTGTACTTTCTCTCAATTTAGACATTAGAATACCCGTTCATTGCTCCCAAGTAAAATACATGACCATACACTGACCTAGACTGCATTCTGTCTGCAACGTTTTTACTCATTCTCCTAATCTGTCCGTACTTCTGTAACCTCCCTATTTCCTTAAAACTGCCTGTCCCTCTACCTATCTTCGTAGCGTCCGCAGATATTGCAACAAAGCCATCAATCCCATCATCCAAATCATAGCCATATGTGGTAAAACGATTTGGACACAACACAGATCGCTTATGGTACACCACAGTCACCGACATCTAACCAGAAAGGGCCCTGTTTAATCCCAGTCTTTGCTTCCTTCCAATCAGCCACTTCTTTGCGCGTGCCAGAAAACTTTCAGGTAATACCATGGGCGCATAGGTTGCTAACCTCGCTTGTTGCGCCTTGAAAAAGTCTTTCTGAAAATCAAAATATACAACATGAACCGATTCTTCTTTGTTTATCCTGCTTGTAATTTCCTCAAGGAATTCCACAGATTTCTCAGACAGACTATTTCGTTGTGGAGACTAGGCCCACGACTCTCTATTTTATCATGTGCCTCCAAATAATACGAAACTACACACTTAACAAACGATTCTAGCTCTTCCCAACCACTTAGGTCAGACTAACCGGCCCATAATTTCCTTCCTGCTGCATCTCTCCCTTCTTGAAGAGAGCAATGATATTTGCAATCTTACATTCTTCTGGAACCGTTCCAGAACCTAGTGGTATTTGAAAGATCATTACTAATGTCTCCACAATCTCTTCAGACATATCTTTCAGAACCCAAGGATCTACACCGTCCGGTCCAAGTCACTTATCTACCTTCAAACCTTCTATCATCCCAAAAAGCCTTCTCTTCGTAAGGTAACTTCACACATTTCATGACCCTTGACATCTAGAATTTCCATCATACAACTAGTGTCGTCTACAGTGACAGCTGATGCAAAATACTTATTCAGTTTGTCCGCCATTGTCTTTTCCCCCATTATTACCTCTCCAGCATTCCGACATCCATTCTCGCCGCTCTTTTGCACTTTATATATCTGAAGAAACGTTTATATTATCTTTAATCTTATGGGCTAGCTTATCGTCATACTCCATGAATACCTTATTAATGATATCCTATTGGTATTCTGCTGGTATTTAAAAGGGTCTCAAACACCTGTTCCCACTAATGTTATATTCCTAACTAGAATTCTGATTTGGATGGCTCCAGGCGTAACTGAAAATGGTGCTAGTGCGCATGGGGGAGGGGGGGGGTCGGGGAGGAATATTAACTGCAATTAAAATGCAAGTGAGTAATAGAAACATGAATATACACTGGGAAGATCGAAACGTAGAATAATTCAAAATACCGTCGTGTTAAATGTTAAACTAACCAAACTGCTATTTTAACAGAGTTGCTGCAAGCTAACCTTTTGGGTCAGCAAACAATTAGGAAAGAAATGCTGTCTGGTGGCTATTTCTAGATGACATGCTCCAGAGTTAACATGTCTACCGACCTTCCTCCATCGAGAATATTATGAACGCGTTTGGTATTCTTACCTCAGAAACGACATACATTCCAGCGAGAGACTGAAAAAAAAAAATACCATAAAACAATCCTTGTAATTGGGGTTTGGGTATAAGAGATAGAGTTAACTTTCTGTGTTCCCAGTAGTTTTGAGGAATATATGTGTTCGCCAATATGTGATAACGCTATACAACGCGGAAAGCAGGTATTTAAAAATAACTCATTTCTACTCTTCAAGTTGCCTAGTAACTGAGCAGCTCCCATTGGAAATAATTCCACCCTGACTGTCCCAAGCCTGTATGCGAATGGAGGATGGTTAAGCGCAAGGCTAGTAAAGCCATCTCGTAAAAACCCAGAGCTATAGAATAGCCAACGAATCTCCGGAGCTCTGGGGGCAGAGGTAGTATCTTCGCAGATGTGTTATACCTAGGGACAAGTTAAATTAAAAAAAAAACTGGCCCAAGACAGATGATGGTGGCGAGCTTCTGTTGATGGCTTAAGCCTCAGTTAGAATGATGTTTCTAATAAAATCTTACTGAAATTACGTCTATTGTATGAAGAACTTCACAAGAACTTCTCCTTTGGGAGAGGAGTCGCAAACACAGTGGTTCTACACGCAGCCTTGCATCACATGGACAAGACAAATAGCTCTGTAAGATGTCTACAGTTTTGTCTGCAAACCGTCATTTCTTCAATTCCGATCGAAAAGCTCCAGATCTGGAACTTTGTACAGTTTTTCCTCATCTCCGTTCCAAATCTTCTCCCCTGAATATTGAGCCAATATCCACTAGTTCTCATGGAGTTGATCTGAAATCTGGATGTGAAGTGAATAACACATGCGTGATCACTTTACTGGGCGCACTTTCATACGTGCTCGATAATGCAAATATCAGTCATTGAGAAGTGGCAACTCAATGCATAGACGTAAACAACAATGGTTAAGATTTTCAAACCAAATGTAGGAATTCGGAAGGAATATGATCTGGATGTTAACTGAGGAAAGACTCTTGGTGTCAGAAGATGTGGTCTGTGAACCTCAAAACCTGCTGGTCTCCTGGGAATATATGCACAAGGGTTTACAGAATATACAGAGAAACGTGTGAAAAACAAAACCAAAGCGGCCCGTGAGCAGCAAAATCAGTAAACGAATTGTTAATGACAGCGGACAAGTCACAATGGCCAGATAGATTCAATCTGACAAGACAGTGGCCGTAACATAATTAAACACGCATTTTGTAAGTTTTACGCAGAAGAGCATCATTGAACGCAAGCACATCGAAATTTTTAATGCAAGAAGTACAGCAGCAGAAGACAACAGCGGGTTCTATCCTTGTGCATATGAAGTAGCCACTGAGTTTATGCACTAGATTGAGTTGAAAGGAACTGCCAAATTGTCAGTGGGAACCTCTACTGGAATGGAATTGACAACATTTTAAATATTTTTAACCTGCATTTCACCCGCTCAATAACCCTGGTATTATATCTCCCCGCTTCATGCATTCCCTTTCCCCAGACTCTATATTTAGCATTGAGATCTGCAGCGAAAATGAGGAGGCAGTAGACAGTCTATACTTTTTGCAGTGCTAGCTTTCCCACAGAGACACAAAGGATTAAATCTAAGAAGAAGAGGTGTTTTCCGAAAGTGCTGCTGCAGTGAAAAGTAACGGCATTGCGGGCATATTAGTTATAATAATTTTTACGACTAAGGCAATTATAATACAGGTTCCATAATCACCTATTGTCTTTTCCTTACTTTAGATTTCGCTGATGTGAGAATGCTAGGATTCAGTGGACGTTGCGCAGGAGATTTACAAGTTAAATACCGAAGTCAGTGGCTGGCCGTCTGTAGCATGCAATGGCATGCAGTCCATGGAGAAATCGTCTGCAGAGAGACTGGATGTGGGTCTTATGACAGTTTGGTACACAGTTCTATTTCACCCGGAGGCGCACCTGTTCTGCTGAATAAACCTCAGTGCAAGGGAACCGAGAATTCATTGTCGGAGTGTTCGTTCACTGTTTCGAAAATGGAGGACTGTCGATCTAGGTCAACCGTAATGATCATTTGTGATGGTATTTGAGCCCTGCAATTCTCTTTAACATACTTCTTCCCTAACATTGGTCACTGGATTTTAACTCGACCATAGGTTTTGTAACGTTCTCTCAAACCGATTTAGTTTCCATTGCTCCATAGTCATGGGGACCAACAGATCCAATAATCTGGATATGAAAGATGTAGACTATGACATAAATTTCGTTATTTATCTCATATCGAACAATGGAAAATAGACTGCCATATATTGCATGTTTCAATATATCTCTGTATTTTTATTTGATATTTTAGGTTTGTGTTTTCGGCTACTCCTTCCTGTCTGGTGTGACTGTTTCCATCACTGTCTTCAACCACTTTCAAATGTTGCTGTGCGTGTTCTTTCTACTTTAATGAATTTTACCCGATTTCCTGTTGTGTTTAATCCGTGCTCTCACTTGTTTGCTGCACTTCGTGACTTGTTATCTTTCCATCTATCCGTACCGTTGTTTATTACTGCAAAATCGTTTTCTCTCCTCGACATTTGCATCAATTGCCCTCGACATTTCATAACAGGACTGTCGATAAAAACCTAAGTTAATAGTCTGCAGGTGACCAGTCTGGTACGAGCGGCAGGTAAGTGTTATTAGCTGCGGGAACACTGTGAGGTGTCTGCATGTGCAGGCTGGGAGAGTCTGCGGAAGCAGTCCTGACACCGTTACCCTTCGCCATATTAGCGTTCCCTTGCTGGACAGAGTACGCACCACAGAGGCAGAAAACACTCGTTAGGTGAAGTCACATGCAATATCGCCTGGTTCATCGTTTATGTTGCACGTCTCTGTTTCAATACATAAACCATGAATATCGGAACAACTTCGTTCAGCAATGAGAAGAAATTCTGTTCAAAATGGAACTATTGGCAAAAAAAGTGCGTGCAAACACACCATGTCTGTTCCAAAGGATAATCAATTCGTTGCTATCTTTGCAGTTTGAAGAATATGATTTGAGAAGCTTCGTCGTATTCCTCCGTCTCTTTTGACTCGGCTACGCTACGTATCCTCCATGCATTTGCCTACAATAGTTTTTTGTTGAGTGACTACAAATATAGATGGATAACACTCTATCCTCGTAAGACAACTGATAATAATTTTCAGAAGGCAGTTGATAACGTCCCACATAGGAGATTGGTAGGTAAAATCAAAGCTCAGGGCATCGGGGGGGAAGACATTGACATGGATAGAAAACCGGTTGGCAGATAGAAAGCAAAGGGTAGCGGTGAATGGGTGTTTCTCGGAATGACAGGTGGTGACTAGTGGTGTGCCACAGGGCTTGGTATTGGAACCTCAGCTGTTTACAATTTAGGTCAACGATTTAGATGAAGGCATTGAGAATAACATCAGCAAAGTTGCTGATGATACTAAGCTGGGTGTCAGTGTGACATGTGATGAGGATGTTAGGATAATTCAGGGTGACTTGGATACGCTGGGTGAGTGGGCAGATACTTCGCAGATAACGTTTAATGTGAATAAGTGTGAGGTTATCCACTTTGGGAGTAAGAACAGGAAGGCAGATTATTATCTGAATGGTGTAGAGTTAGGTAAGGGAGAAATACAAAGAGATCTAGGAGTCCTTGTTCATCAGTCACTGAAGGTGAATGAGCAAGTGCAGCAGTCAGTGAAGAAGGCTAATGGAATGTTGGCCTTTATTACAAAGGGAATTGAGTACAAGAGCAAGGAAATCCTCTTGCATTTGTACAGAGCCCTGGTGATACCACACCTGGAGTATTGTGTACAGTTTTGGTCTCCAGGGTTAAGGAAGGACATCCTGGCTGTAGAGGAAGTGCAGCGTAGATTCACGAGGTTAATTCCTGGGATGTCTGCACTGTCTTACGCAGAGAGGTTAGAGAGACTGGACTTGTACGCGCTGGAATTAAGGAGATTGAGAGGGGATCTGATTGAAACATATAAGATTATTAATGGATTGGAGAAGATTGAGGCAGAAAATATGTTCCAGATGCCTGGAGAGTCCAGTACCAGAGGCATGGTTTGAGAATAAGGGGTAGGTCATTTAGTACAGAGTTAAGGAAACCCTTCTTCTCCCAGAGAGTTGTGGGGGTCTGGAATGCACTGCCTCGGAAGGTAGTGGAGGCCAATTGTCTGGATGCTTTCAAGAAGGAGCTAGATAGGTATCTTATGGATAGGAGAATCAAGGGATATGGGGACAAGGCAGGAACCGGGTTTTGATAGTAGATGATCAGCCATGATCACAGAATGGCGGCGCTGTCTCGAAGGGCCGAATGGTCTACTTCTGCACCTATTGTCTATTGTCTATTGTATATTGATAACGTGTAAATTTGGACACGTAATTGATGTCTCCACCATAGCTGTGTTTTTGTAAATTCTATTGCAAACCGAAGTGAAAAATTCAGGAAGTTGATCACGAGGATCGAGAAAGGCTTCTTACTTTAAGCAAGAGGTAGTAGTGCATTCGATTGGACTCTCTGGAATTGCAGTTTGATCATCAAGCTCGGTGTTTGAATTCAGCATAGTGGAATAATATGCACTATAGTGAAAGGGTATTTTTTTCTCCGGCAATTCTCTTCCTCTGTCAGAGTATTACTTTCCTATACGTCGTTTCTCAAGAGTCGATAGTATTCAGAAAGTTCAGAAGTACAGGTTTTCCAAGACGGAAATCTCTCAGAAGCCTCCGTTAAAATATAGAACGTAGCCCGTATTTAATGTGAGGATCCATGGAGGGAGTGTAGTTGCCTTTGCCTTCTGATTTCTTAAAATTTCACCATTTGTATACTGATAACTCCCAAAGTTATTTGTTTGGAATATCTTTGTAATGTAAACTTTAATCTCGAACGAGTGTGTGAGATGAGATCTCACTAACTACTAAGCGCACTTCATGCGGTGCGTCTCAATACAGCCTTTGACAATCAAGTGCTGCTCCTGGCGTTGAAGTGTCTCACAGCGATTAAGCCCGGCAGAACCGTTCCTAGGGACGGGGGCAGCGGCAAACATAGGTCATTAGTATTATAAAATCAGTCGATGTGGGCAGATTGGTCTCGTTAGGCGTGATTGGTCGGTCATGTTGGAGAAGGAAATCTCTGATCTCAAACTCCCGCTGCCTTGCAGCTGTAGCCACTTAATAAGGAAGGCTTTTGGAAAATCTACGAGGGAAAATACTGAGCTCGACGGGCAGAACTTAAATCCGAGAAGGACCAATATCCAGGCAGGGAGGATTGCTAATGCTGTCGGGGAGGGATTAAAATAGATTTCCAGCTGTGTGGGAACCCAAGCGAAAAGGAAGTGAATATGGCGGTTGGCGCTCAAGTAGGCACACCTGCAGGGAGTTTGTGAGGACGGATATGCAGTTGATAGAGCAAAGATGCACTTGGCCTGGTGGTTGAGATGTGCTATTTTAATGCATGGAGTATCATACACAAGGTGGCTTGGATGTCAAAGAGGCAGGAATGGCTGCGAAGTGTGTCAGGCTTTAGATGTTTCAGAAAGGTCAGGGTGTATGACAAAAAAAAGTTGGGAACGTGGGATTACGATTCACGGATAGTGCCACTGCTGAAGAAAAGGGGGAATGCATGGAAGGATTATACACTGAATCACTGTGGTCGGACGTCAGAAAGGGAGCAGTAATTTGACTGGATGTTTTCATAGATCGCCCAGTACTAACAGTGGTATCGAGGACCTGATAGGGAGGCAAATTCTGCAACGGTGCAACAATAATAGAGCTGTTGTGATGGGAGAGTTAAACTTTCCAAATATCTGCATGCTGTTCTCATAGCTCGGTTCCATTGAGGGCGGCAAAGGATGGTAGGATAAAAGAAACGTGGTGTACCAAGGATGTAAAAATCTTGCTGAAAAGAAAGGATTACAGAAGAGTTAAGAAACTGGATAATGACAGAGTTCTGGAAAACGACAGGGTTGCCAGGATGGTGCTTAGAAATTAAATTAACAGAACTCGAAGGGGTTAAGAGAAGGACAAGACGAGTAAGACTAAGTAAAACCGCAAGGCATTCTAAAAGAAAAGAAAAGCTAGAGGAAGAACCGTGTGAGAATAGGACCAGTCTGGGGTATTAGTTGTAACGTGTGCATGGAGTCAGAGAAGGTAGCAGAGGTACTTAATCAATACCTTGCTTCAGAATTCACCAGTGGAAAGGACCTTAGCCATTGTGGGTATCACTTAAGCGCAGAAGAACGTTTAAGGATATTGACAGGAAAGAAAGAGGATATTCTGGAGCTTTTAAAAAGCCTTAGGTCAGTACATCACAAGGACTGGACGGGATATATCCCAAGCCAATGTGAAAAGCGAAAGATGAGATTGCTTAGCCTGTGGAGATGAACTTTGCATCTGCAATAGGGAGGGGAGAAGTACCGGAGGATTTAAGGGTAGCAAATGTTGTTCATTTGTTCAAGAAAGGGAGTAGAGATAGCACAGGAAATTATAGACAAGGGAGTCTTACATCAGTAGTGGGCTAGTTGTTGGATAATGTCCTGAGATGCAGGATTTACGAAAATTTGGAGAGACATAATCTGATTAAGGATACTCAGCATGGCTTTGTCAGGAGTAGATGGTGCCTTACGAACCCGCTTATTTTCTTTGAGGATATAAATAAATATACCGATGAAAGTTAAGCAGCCGATGTAATGTATATAGATTTCAGTGAGACATTTCATAAGCTTCCCCATGCAAGGTTCGTTCAGAAAGTACTGAGGCATGGGATCCAAGGATACCTTGCTTTGTGCATCGAGAATTGGCTTGCTCACAGAAGCCACGGGCTGATTTTAGATAGCTCGTATTCTGCATGGGGGTCGGTGAACATAACTGTTTCCACAGGGATCACTTCTGGGATCCTTCCTCTTTGTGATCTTATAAATGAACTGGATGAAGAAATAGAAGAGTGGGTTAGTACGTTTGCTCATGGCACAAAGGTGAGGGCGTTGTGGTTAGCCTGGAGGTTTGTCAAATGCTACAGTGGGACATCGACAACTTGCAGAACTGGGTAGAGAAGTGGCAGATGAAGTTAAACCCAGATAAGTGTGAAATGGTTCATTTTGGTAGGTCAAACGTGAAGGCAGATTGTAGTATTAATGGTAAGGCTCTGGGCAGTGTTGAGCATCTGAGAGATCTTCGGTCCGTGTCCATAGGACACTCAAAGCTGCTGCGCAGATTGATATGATTGTTAAGAAGGGCTATAGTGTTAATTCACCAACCATGGGACTGAGTTCAACAACAGTGAGGTAATATTACAGCTGCAGGGTTCTCAAATTACTAACTGTAATGTTAACTGTTAACTGCATATATATAAAATGGCTTCCCTGTAGAGCTATAATGAAATGGCTTCTTTGTGGGTAACTGATGAAGTAATGTTCTGTTTAGTTGGAATGTTTGGGCTATAATTATTGATAACGGAGGAACTAACCAATGGAAGCAATGTTGTTCCATCTGTATGTGTGGGAAACTGGAGTGAGTGCGTGGGATATTCGGGATGAAAACTGAAGAGAAAGGACGTGCTGGGCGCGCTCTGGTGGACCACCGGGGTTGGTCCCAGGGCGAGGAGGTTGAAGAAGATCGAATAGTGGAACGAAGGCTTCGATAATTGAGCTCCAACGGTTGTGCACGAATTGATCGAACTCTGCTCAGTTTTGGCACCTTTTTCTTTTCTTTTTATATTGTATCGCTATTAATTACCTATATCCAGTAAGATTTATAAAGTGTACTCTGCAAACGTACATTGTGTGCTCTCTGATATTGTGTGTGCGAGTTTGTATCAGTGGGCATTACACAGCATCTACACAAACGGGAAACACGGTTTGGCGGGTGGACGAATTTTCCCCAAGACAAACACAAGCCGATAGCCCTGGGAGTTACACAGCTATATAAGGCTTTAGTTCACACATACTTGGAATATTGTTTTCAGTCTGTTTACCTCACTGCAGGAAGGATGTGGATAACATAGAAAGGATTCAGAGATGTACACAGTTGTTGTCTGGATTGGAGAGCGTGCCTTATGAGAATATGTTGAGTGAATTTGACCTTTTCCCCTTGGCGCGACAGAAGATGGAAGGAGACGTGATAGTGGTGTATAGGATGATGAGAGGCATTGATCATGTAATCGTGTATAGCCAGAGGCTCTTTTCCCCTGGGATGAAATGGCTAACACGAAGGGGCATGGTTTTAAGGTGCTTGGAAGTAGTTACAGAGGGGAAGTTAGGGTTAAGTTTTTCACACAGAGAGCGGTGGTTGCGTGGAATGCACTGCCGGCGATGTTGGTGGTGGCGGATACAGTCTGGTCGTTTTAAGAGATTCTTCGATAGGTACATGGAGCTTCCAAAAATAGAAGATTCTGCGGTAGGCTGATTCTTGGCAGTTTCTAAAGTAGTTTACATGTTCGGGACAACAATGTAGGCCAAACAAACCGTAATGTGTTGTTGATTGTTATGTTCTATATTCCATGTCCTGGAATCCTGAGGGTAGTTCCACTTTGATTTAAATTCTGACTGGCAACTGCTTCAAAGCTACTCGTGCCAAATGTACGCACCCCTTGCGTTCCTTAAGATTTGTCAGCTGGTACGGAGAGAATGAGCTTTCTCCATGGGCAGCAGCTTGCTTTCCATGTCGTCCTGTCATGGGATTGGTGCAACCATTTCTGTCGAGTGAACACGTTATGTGTAAAACGCAATGCATTTTTCAATAACGCGGTATTTCGAAGGAAAAGGTAACTTGATGTTTTCTTCCTTTAAGGTTTAGTTGATCGGGATGTGGTACTAGCCGATGGAGGCAGCCCTTGTGCTGGCAGAGTGGAGGCCAGTACTTTCGAAAACAACTTCCTCAGTTTTTGTGGACGCAAATATGAAATAAATGACGCCCAAGTGCTATGCAACTACCTTGGATGTGGTGACGCCGTCTCTGCATCAGGAAATTCACAATTTGGTGCTGGTAAACGGCCTATGCTGCAAATTGAAGTTCGTTGCAATGGTACCGAGACTGACTTTTGGAAGTGTGAAACGAAACTGTTGGATCACTCTAACTGCTCGCAAAAAAATGAAACAGCCGGCGTTGTTTGTTCCGGTAAGTTTCTGTTTGTGATATTCTAGATAGAAGTTGAAGAGTGCAGCAACACCATTATTTTTTTTTTATTTTTAAAAACTGAAGTTGACATTATCTTACCATTTTATTTAACTGAAGATCCTCAAGTTCACTTTCACGTGTGACAGCTTTGTGAATATTTTACTATTCAAATAATTAAACAAATCGGTCTCTTTATCACCCAGGGACATTTTTTTTTCAAATCAGACGAGGCATTGATGTGAACATTCAGGAACTCATACTGAAGCTTTAAAACTGCTTAGGCCACTTGTGGAGCATTACAAACAGTTCTTCTCGACATATTTGAGGAAGGATAGCGAGGCTTTGAAGAGATTGCAGAAAAGTTTTATCAGTTGTGAGTTGGAATATAGAGCACCAGCGGGTGGGAAAACTTTGGTTGCTCTGTCTAGAGCGATGGAGGCTGAAGAGAAGTAAGATATAGTTTTTTCGTTCTTTTCAGGAAGTTTCAAATTTGTTTTGGTACTTTTATTAATTAATTTCTGCTCAAAGATAGGACTGTGTTCACCATTAACATTATGAAATAAGTTCGGATATTTCGACTATATCATTTTAATTATTGAATTTACTTCGTAAATCCTTTACTCAATAAGAAGTAAAAACCTTTACGTTACGTCTCCATCTACCAGATAATCCAGATAAGTGCAGGGTAGTTCATTTTGGCAGGTCAAATATGATGGCACAATATAGTATTAATGGTCAGACACTTGGCAGTGTGGAGGATCAGGGGGATCTTGGGATTCTCTGCAGGTCGACTCTATGGTTAAGAAAGCATACGGTGCTTTGGCCTTAATCATATCGGGGATTGAGTTTAGGAACCGAGAGGTAATGTTGCAGCTATATAGGACCCTGCCTAGATCCCACTTGGAGTTCTGTAATAAATTCTGGTCGCCTTACTACAGGGAGGATGTGGAAACCATAGAAAGAGTGTAAAACAGATTTACAAGGACGTTGCCTGGATTGGGAAGAATGCCTTGTGAGAACAGATTGAGTAAACTCGCCTTCTTCTCCTTGGAGTGGCAGCGGATGGGAACTGAACTGATAGAGGTGTATAAGATGATGAGAGGCACTGACCGTGTAGATTAGTGCTAGGAGGCGTGCGAGGCAAGGTAGGTTTAGGATTCAGTTTTACCTGTTATTTGAGGAAAGGGGGAAGTATGAGTCTGAGGGCAGCTTGTTGTTCTTGGTGTCTGATGTGGGAGGTCCTGGAGTCTCCTAGCCTCCCGAACGTCCACATCTGCGCCAGGTGCCCCGAGCTTCAGCTCTTAAGGGATCGTGTTAGGGAACAGGATCTCTAGCTCGATGACCTTCGTAAGGTCAGGGAGAGTGAGAGTTCATAGAGAGAAGTTACAGGCAGGTGGTCACACCGGGGCCACGTGAGGCAGACAGTTGGGTCACGGTTAGGAGAGGGAAGGGGAAGAGTCAGGGACTAGAGAGCCCCCCAGTGGTTGTACCCCTAGCAATAAGTAATCCTGTTTCCGTGCTGTTGGGGGTACAGCCTACCTGCGGGAAGCAACAGTGTCCGTGCCTCCGGCAGAGAGTCCAGCCCTGTAGCTCAGAAGGGTACGGAAAGGAAGAGGAAGGCAGTAGTAGTAGGCAACTCCATAGTTAGGGGGTCAGATAGGCGACTCTGTGGACGTAATCGGGAGACCGGGATGGTAGTTTTTCTCCCTGGTGCAGGGTCCGGTTGTTCCTAATCGCGTCCAAGATATCCTGAAGTGGGAGGGTGAGTAGCCAGAGGTCCTGGTACATAGAAAATAGAACATAGAATAGTACAGCACATTACAGGCCCTTCGGTCCACAATGTTGCTCCGACTTTCAAACACTGCCTCCCATATAAACCCCACCTTAAATTCCTCCACATACCTGTCTAGTAGTCTCTTAAACTTCACCAGTGTATCTGCCTCCACCACTGACTCAGGCAGTGCATTCCACGCACCAACCACACTCTGAGTGAAAAGCCTTCCTCTAATATCCCCTTTGAACTTCCCTCCACCTTACCTTAAAGCCATTTCTTCTTGTACTGGGCAGTGGTGCCCTGGGGAAGAGGCGCTGGCTGTCCACTCTGTGTATTCCTCTTAATATCTTGTACACCTCTATCATGTCTCCTCTCATCCTCCTTCTCTCCAAAGAGCAAAGCTCTAGTTCCCTTAATCTCTGATCATAATCCATCCTCTCTAAACCAGGCAGCATCCTGGTAAATGTGCTCTTTACCCTTTCCAATGCTTCAACATTCTTCCTATAGTGAGGCGATCAGAACTGGACACAATACTCCAAGTGTGGCCTAACCAGAGTTTTATAGAGCTGCATCATTACATCGTGTCTCTTAAATTATATCGCTCGACATATGAAAGCTAACACACCATAAGTTTTCTCAACTACCCTATCTACCTGTGAGGCAACTTTCAGGGATCTGTGGACATGTACCCCCAGATCCCTCTGCTCCTCTACACTACCAAGTATTCTGCCATTTACTTTATTATCTGCCTTGGAGTTTGCCATTCCAAATTATACCACCTCACACTTCTCCGGTTTGAACTCCATCTGCCACTTCGCAGCCCACTTCTGCATCTTATCAATGTCTCTCTGCAATCTTCGAAAATCCTCTACACTATCTACAGCACCACCAAGCTTTGTGTCGTCTGCAAACTTGCCAACCCACCCTTCAAACCCCACATCCAGGTCGTTAATGAAAATCACAAAAAGTGGAGGTCCCAGAACAGATCCTTGTGGGACACCACTCGTCACAACACTCCAATATGAATGTATTCTCTCCTCCACGACACTCTGCCTTCTGCAGGAATGCTAATTCTGAATGCGCCTTGCCAAACTTCCCTGGATCCCATGCCTTCTGACTTTCTGAATAAGCCTACCGTGTGAAACCATGTCAAATGCTTACTAAAATCCATATAGATCACATCCACTGCACTACCCTCATCTATATGCCTGGTCACCTCCTCAAGGAACTCTATCAAGCTTGTTAGGCACGATATGCCCGTCACAAAGCCATGTTGACTGTCCCTGATCAGACCATGTTTCAGCCCAAGATCTTAAGTCACAAACTAAAGGAGATGGGAGTAGACTCTCACATGGTGGATTGGATAGTGGACTACTTGACAGATAGACCTCAGTATGTGCGGTTGGGAGACTGTAGGTCTGACACGGTGGTCAGCAGCACAGGAGCGCCGCAGGGAACCGTACTCTCTCCGGTCCTGTTCACCCTGTCCACATCAGACTTCCAATATAACTCGGAGTCCTGCCATGTGCAGAAGTTCGCTGATGACACGGCCATAGTGGGGTGTGTCAGGAATGGACAGGAGGAGGAGTATAGGAAACTGATACAGGACTTTGTGATATGGTGCAACTCAAACTACCTGCGTCTCAATATCACCAAGACCAAGGAGATGGTGGTGAACTTTAGGAGATCTAGGCCTCATATGGAGCCAGTGATCATTAATGGAGAATGTGTGGAGCAGGTTAAGACCTACAAGTATCTGGGAGTACAGTTAGACGAGAAGCTAGACTGGACTGCCAACACAGATGCCTTGTGCAGGAAGGCACAGAGTCGACTGTACTTCCTTAGAAGGTTGGCGTCATTCAATGTCTGTAGTGAGATGCTGAAGATGTTCTATAGGTCAGTTGTGGAGAGCGCCCTCTTCTTTGTGGTGGCATGTTGGGGAGGAAGCATTAAGAAGAGGGACGCCTCACGTCTTAATAAGCTGGTCAGGAAGGCGGGCTCTGTCGTGGGCAAAGTACTGGAGAGTTTAACATCGGTAGCTGAGCGAAGGGCGCTGAGTAGGCTACGGTCAATTATGGATAACTCTGAACATCCTCTACATAGCACCATCCAGAGACAGAGAAGCAGTTTCAGCGACAGGTTACTATCGATGCAATGCTCCTCAGACAGGATGAAGAGGTCAATACTCCCCAATGCCATTAGGCTTTACAATGCTACCGCCAGGAATTAAGAACTTTTTAAAAGCTATTATTAATGCTTTTTGAGATAGTGATTTAGATGCATATCATATTTTTTTACTGAGTTAAGTATTGTATGTAATTAGTTTTGCTACAACAAGTGTATGGGACATTGGAAAAAAGTTGAATTTCCCCATGGGGATGAATAAAGTATCTATCTATCTATCTATCTATCTATCTATCTATCTATCTATCTATCTATCTATCTATCTATCTATCTATCTATCTATCTATCTATCTATCTATCTATCTATCTATCTAAATGCCTATCATCCGGTCTATTAACCGGTCAAACTAGTTGTGTACAGCCTATCTTCTTAGCGTATTCCTACTCTCTCAAGCCTGAGATCTTTGGAACTTTTACTGGCGTTTCTGTAACTCTAAGGGTTTAATGGGATATGGACGCTTTATCTATATCTAGCATTTCTCCTTTCATCGTAGGTCTTGGGACCGCCCGTGCCGGAGGTTTTTGTATGAGCCAAAAATATAAAACTTAAAATGTCAGAAAAGGTATCTCCATATATTCGTTCATGACACTTGAGATGTCAGGACAGAAATGAGAAAATTATAGAGTAAAAAGATGAACAAATTCCAAATCTGTGGACAATTGCATACAATGTAAACCATTTTAAAGAAACTTTTAAAGTATCAATGAATCTATCATGACCAGAAGAGAGAAGGGCAGAATTAGGACAGTCATCCAATCCAGTCTGTTCTAGCATCCCATCATGACTGAAAATGGATCACATTGAGTCCCAGACATCTGCCTCCTGCCACATCCTTTTAATGACCGATCAGGAATCGATCAAATTCCGCCTTCTATATACCCAAGGACTTCGGCTCCACCGCAATCTGTGGCAGAGCATTCAGTATTCTATAGCTAAAAGAAATCGTCGTTACCCCTGTTTTAAAATTACACTCTTCAATTTCGAGGCTGTGCCCCAGAGTTCTGGACAACCAACAACTGGGATCATCCTTTACACATGCTCTTATATACTTCTTTCTATATTCATTAAGTTGCAGTCAGATCCCCACGCACTCTTCTCAATTCCAAAGAGTACAGTCGCATATCTTCCAAGCATTCCTCATATGCTAATCCCTTCATTCCCGGAATCATCCTCGTGAACCAGTTTTGATGACAACGTATCTTACTGAGGTATGGGGCCCAAAACTGTTGAGAATTCTACAAGTGCGTCCTAACAAGTAACTTATCAGTTTTATCTCCTTGTTTGTATATTTCATTCCTCTTGATATAAATGCCAACGTTGCATTTGTCCCTTTTGCCAAGTTGTAAATTAACCTTCTGGGTGCTTCACTGGATCGCTCCTAAGACTGTCTGCACCTCTGATGTTTGAAATTTCTCGCTATTTATATAAAAGTCCGTTAACTGTTAATTTTACCAAAATGCATTATCATATATTTCCCAACGCTGTATTTCATCTACCATTTGTTACCCATTCTTCTAATTTGCCTACTACTTGCTGCAATTGCAGTGCTTCCTCCAACCACCTACATCACCACCCTCCCCACCCCCGACCTTTTTATCGTCGGCAGACTTTGCCGCAAAGCCTTCAATTCCATGAGGTAAATCATTGACAAACAAACTGAAAAGTAGTAGGGGCAATACAAACCAATGCGGATTACCAATAGTCACTGGCCGTCAATCGGAAACGGCACATTTCATTTCTACTCGCTGCCCCCTGCCGGTCCGCCATTCCTGTATACAGGTCAGCAAATTTCCTGCAACGCCATAGGATTTTATCTTGTAAAGCTGCCTCATATGTGGCAAATTATCAAATGACTTCTGAAAATACAGGTAAAGGACATCCACTGCCTCCACTTGATCCCTAAGTGACCATACCATAAATAATTGAATATCGAAAGGTAATGCCCAGTGCTTCCGCCGACTTATCAACAACCTCACTCGGGATTCTGGGATACTTTCCATCTGGTCCAGGGCACTTATCCACCTTTTGGCCTTTGGAGTTGCCAAGAACTGTATGTTTTGCAATAGCAATCGCACTCGCTTTTGCTCCGTGACACTCATATACCTCTCGTACACTGCTAGTGTCTTTCACAGTGAAAGCAGATGCTAAGTACTTAGGACCATAATACCATGAAATAATAACATAAGTAGGTCATTTGGTCCACCTAGTGTACTCCGCCAATTAATCCTGACCTTCACCCCGTTAGCTTTATCTTTCTTTTCATTACTTTTTATTAATTTTAAACAAACATAAGAGAAACATAGATACAGAGAGTTTGAGAAAACGTTAGGTTTATCAAAGGCCTGATCAAGAGCTGATTAAGCTCCGCCTTAAATCCACCCAGACATCTGGCCTGCACAGCTGCATGTGGTAACAAATCCCACAAATTCACAACACTCTGGTTAATTTAATTTTCCGGTAGTTCTGTTTTATATGTACTCCCCTCTATCCCAAGAATGCATCCTCTTTTGCCATCAAAAGTTCCTCGTATATTTTGTTCCTCATAACAAACTTTTCAATTTAAGAAGCATATTTGTGAACCGTCTCTGGACCCTTTCCAATGCCAGCATGTCGTTTCTTAGATGCAGAGAAAAAAAAACTGTTCACAATACTCAAGCTGAGGCCTCACTAGTACTTTATACATCCTCACCATCACATCCGTGCTCTTGGATCCCAAGCATCTTGAAATCAATTCTAACATTTTATTTATCTTACTCACCACGGGCTCAACTTGCAAACTAACCTTTAGGAGGTTCAGCACAAGAAATTCCAATTCCCTTCGCATCTAATATTTTTTTGGATCTTCTCCCAGTTTAGAAAGCAGTCTACAGATGTATTTCTCCTACCAAAGTACATGACCATACATTTTCAAACATTCTATTTCATTTGACACTTTTTTGCCCATTCTCCTAATCTGTCTAATTTTTTCTGCATTCAAACAGTTTCCTCAACACTATCAGCCCATCTATCAGTCTTCGTATCATCTACAGATTTGGTTTTAAACCAAATCCACTTAATCATGTCATTCATTAATCTGCAGCATAAAATGAAGCACCGACACCGAAAATATCTTTTCACTGGCAGCCAACCAGACGAGGATTCTTTTATTAACACTCGCTGCCTTATAACAATCAGCCGATGCATTGACCTTGATCGTATCTTTCTTGTAATACCATGGACTGTTAAGCTGGTAGGTAGCTTCGTGTGTAAATCCAAATATACAAAATGCACTGAATCTCCTTTATCTATCTTATTTGTAATTTCCTCAATATGTTCCAATAGGTTCGCAATGCAAGATTTTCCATTTAAGAAACCATACTGACATTGTCCTATCTTGCCCCGTCCTACGAGGTACTCTATAAGCTCATCCACGACAATTCACTCCAAGATCCTCCCCACCACTGAGGTCAGGCTGGCTATTCTATAATGTCTTTTCTGCTCGCATCCTCCCTTCTTAAAGAGCGGAGGTTTATTTTTTTTGCAGTCTTCTAGCGCATTGATGGTGTCCAATGATATTTGAAATATTATTGCTGCTCCATTCACAATCTTTAAGGCCTCCTCTTTCAGAACCTCGATGGCAGCTCATCTACTCCGAGTGACATAGGCACACTTAATCGTCTGGGACCCTGACATGGTGCCAGAAGCCTGCAAAGTTACAATGCTACTGCACTCTTTAAGAAAGGAGGAAGACAGCGGAAAGCAAATTATAGACCAGTTTATCTGATCTCAGTGGTCGGGAAGATTTCAGAGTCAACTGATAAGGCAGAAGTGATGGAGTGCTTGGAAACACAGGACAAAATAGTACAAAGTCAGCATGGTTCCTTACGGGGAAAATCCTGTCTGACGAACATGTTGGAATTCTTTGAAGAGATTACAAGTAGGATAGATAAAGGAGATGTAGGGGATATTGTGTATTTGGGCTTTCAGAAGCCCTTTGGCAAGTTGCCACACATGGAGGTGCTTACAACGTTACGAGGCCCTGGCATTATATGAAAGATATTAACATGGTTAGAGCATTGGACTATTAGTGTTCTGCAGGCGTCTGTGTTGGGAGCACTTCTTTGTAAGCTGTATATAAATATTTTAGATGATGGAATAGACAGTTTTGAGGCCGAATTTGCAGATGTTACGAAGATTCGTGGAATTGCAGGTAGTTTTGACGAAACAGGTAGGAAGCAGAAGGGCTTAGAAAGATTAAGAAAATGGGCAAAAAAGTGGGAAATGAAATACAATTTTGGAAAATGTATGGTCGTCCACTTTGCTAGTAGAAATAAATGAAATAACTATTATCTAAATGGGTAGAAAATACAGGCAACTAAGATTCAAAGGGACTTGGGAGACCTTGAGCAGAACACACTAAAAGTTGACTTGCAGGTTGAGTCGGTGATGAGGCAGGCAAATGCCATGCTAGCAGTTATTCAAGAGATCTAAATTACAAGATCAAGGATGTGATGTTGAGGATTTATAAGACACTGGTGAGGCCACACCTTCAGAATTGTTAACGGCTTTGAGCCATTCGTCTTAGAAAAGATGTGCTCTCATTTGAAATGGTCCAGTGCAGTTTCACAAGTATAGTTTCAGGAATGAAAGGGTTATCAAAAGAGGAACATTTGATGGCTCTGTGTAGGCACTCGATGGAATTCAGAAGGATGAATGAAGATCTCATTGAATCCTTTCGAATGTTTAAAGGCCTACACAAAATATACGTGGAAAGGATTTTTTCCCATGGTAGGAGGGTACAGGACAAGAGAGCCCTGCCTCAGTATAGAGGGGCGCCCTTTCAGAGCAGAGCTGCAGAAGATATTCTTTTGCCGAAGCAGATTAATCTTTCTGGAATTTGTTGCCACATGCAGCAAGGCCTGGTCGTTGTGTGAATTTAAGGCAGAAATTGATAGGTTCTTGTATGCAAATGGCCTCAAAAGTGACGGGGGGATAGCCCACGATATCTTGAAATGGGAAGGAGAACAGCAAGAAGTCGTGGAACAAAATGTTGCTAACGACTTAGGTAGGAAAAGGGAGGAGGTCCTGAAAAAAAGACTACAGAGAATTAGGAAAAAAGTTGATAAGCACGACCACAAAGTTAGTAATCTCGGATTACTGCCTGTGTCACATGACAATGAGTATAGGAATAGAATGTGGTGGATGTTAAATGCGCGGCTGAGGGATTGGAGAGGGGGCAGGAAATCAGATTTCTGGATCTTTGAGACCTCTTCTGGGGCAGGAATGACCTGTACAAAGAGGACGGGATGCACTTGAATCCGAGGGGGACAAATATCATGGTGGGAAGGTTTACTAAGGCTATTGGGGAGAGTTTAAACTAGAATTGTTGGGGGTGGGAACCGAACTGAAGTGTCGGAGAAAAGTGAGTTTGGCTCACAAATAGAGAAAGTTTGGAGATCGTGCGAAAGGGAGGAAAGACAGGTGATAGAGAAGGGATGCGCTCAGTCCGACGGTTTTAGATGTGTCTATTTTAATGCGATGAGTATCATGAATAAAGCGGATGAGATTAGAGCGTGGATCAGCACTTGGATCTATGATATTGTTGCCATTACAGAGACTTAGATGATGCAGGGGCCAGAATGGCTTCTACAAGAGCTGGGCTTTAGATTTTTCATAAGGCATAGGTGGAGAGGCTGAAGAGGTTCGGGCGTACACAGAGGTAGTATCACGGCTGCAGAAAAGGAGCAGATCATAGAGGGGTTGTCTACGGAATCTCTGTGGGTGGACGTTAGGCTTTGGAAAGGGTCAATAACGCTACTGGATGTTTTTTACAGACTGCCCAATAGTAACAGGGACTTCGAGATACAGATAGGGAGACAGATTATGGAAAGAGGCAATAATTACAGGGTTGTTGTGCTGATCGATTTTAATGTCCCAAATATTGCTTGGCATCTCCCTAGAGTGAGGAGTATAGTTGGGGTGGATTTTGTTAGGTGAGTTCAGGAAGATAAGCCTACAAGAAGAGAGGCTGTACTAGATCTGGTATTGAGAATGAATCCGGCCAGGTTTCAGGTCTCTCAGTTAGAGAACATTTTGGATAGAGTGATCTATTTTACCATAGCATTGGAGAGGGATAGGAACAGAAAATCTGGGAGAAGGTTATTAGCAGTAAGAGAAGCTATGAGGCTATCAGGCAGGGACTTGGAAGCATAAATTGGAAACCGATGTTCTCAGGGAAATGTACCGAAGAAATGTGGCAAATGTTCAGCGGATATTTGCGTGGGATTCTCAGTAGGTACGTTCCAATGGGACATGGTAAAAGTGATAGGGTACAAGATCTGTGGTGCACAAAGGCTGTTGCAAATCCAAGAAGAGTTAAAGATCTTACGAAAGGCTGAAAAAGCAAGGTAATGATATGAATCTAAACGATTATAAGGCTAACCGGAAGGAGTGTAGGAATAAATTAGGAGAGCCAGAAAGGGCCAAAATAAACCATGGCGGACAGGATTAAAGAAAACCCAAAGACATTCTACAAGTATGTGAAGAGAAAGAGGATTAGATGTGAGAGAATAGGACCAATCAAGCGAGACGATGGAAAATTGCTTATGTAAACGGTGGAATAGGCCAAGATACTTAATGAATAATTTGCTTTAGGATTCACTACGGAAAACGAGTTTGCTGTTTGTAGGGATGACGTGCAGTGTACTTAAGAGCTTGAGAATGTAGATATTACGGAAGAGGATGTGTTGGAGATTTTGGAAAGAATCAGGTTGGATGAGTCACCTGGACTGGACGGGATGTAATCCAGGCTACTGTGGTAAGTGAGGGAGGAGATTACTGAGCTTCTGGCAATGATCTTTGCATTGTCAATGAAGACGAGGAAGGTTCCGGAGGATTGGAGGATTTTGGATGTTGTTCCCTTATTCAAGAAAAAGAGTAGAGATAGCCCAGAAATTAAATAGACCAGTCAGTCTTACTTCAGAGGTTAGTCAGTTGCTGGAGAAGATTCTGAGAGGCACGATTTATGCACATTGGAAGAGGCGTAGTATGATTAGGAATAGTCGACGTGGCTTTGTCAAAGGTAGGTCGTGCCTTACGAGCCTGTCTGGATTTTTTCCAGGATGTCGCTAAGCACGTTGATGACGGTAGAGCAGTTGAAATGCTGTATATGGATTTTAGCAATGCATTTTTATACGGCACCCTATGTAAGACTTATCGGAAAAGTAAGGAAGCATGGGATCCAAGGGGATATTGCTTTGTGGATCCAGAACTGGCTTGGCCACTAAGGCAAAGAGTGGTTGTTCATAGAATTATAGAAAACCTACAGCACAATACAGGCCCTTCGGCCCACAAAATTGTGCCGAACGTGTCCCTACCTTAGAAATTACTAGGCTTACCTATAGCCCTCTATTTTTCTAAGCTCCATGTATCTATCCAAAAGTTTCTTAAAACACCCTATCGTATCCGCCTCCACCACCTTTGCCGGCAAACCATTTCACGCACTCACCACTATCTGAGTAGAACACTTAACCCTGACTCTCGTCTGTACGTACTCCCCACCACCTTGTCCTCTTGTGTCCTCTTGTGGCACCATTTCAACCCTGGGAAAAAAGACACCGACTATCTACACGATCAACTCCTCTCAACATCTTATACACATCTATCAGTTCACCTCTCATCCTCCGTCGCTCCAGGGAGAAAAGGCCGAGTTCACTCAAGCTATCCTGAAAAGGCATGCTCCCAATGCAGGCAACATCTTTGTAAATCTCCTCTGCACCCTTGCTATGGCTTTCTCATTATACCTGTAGTGAGGCGACCAGAACTGAGCGCAGTACTCCAAGTGGGGTCTGAACAGTGTCCTATATAGCTGCAACATTACCTCTTGAATGCTAAATTCAATTGCACGATTGATGAATGACAATACACCATGCGCCTTGTTAACCACAGTGTCAATCTGCGCAGCTCCTTTGAGTGTCCTATGGACTCGGACACCAAGAACCCTCTGATCCTCCACACTGCCTAGAGTCTTACCATTAATACCAAATTATGCCATCATATTTGACCTACTAAAATGAAACACTTCACAGTTATATGGATTGAACTCCATCTGTCACTTCTCAGCCTAGTTTTGCATCTTATCAATGTCCCATTGTAAGATCTGACAGCCCTCCATAATACCCTCAACACCTCCAACATTTGTGTAATCGGCAAACTTACTAACCCATTCAATCCACTTCTTCAGCCATGTCATTTATAAATTCCACTAAGAGGAGGATTCCAAGAATAGTTCCCTAAAGCACACCTTTGGACACTGGCCTCCATGCGGATTATGACTGATTAAGACTTTCTACAAGTTTGTGAAGAGCAAGAGGATAAGACGACAACAGGATCTATCAAATGTGACAGAGGTAAACAGTGTATGGAACCAGAGGAAATACTTAATGATGTACTTAATGAGAACTTAATTTCAGTATTCACTATGGAAAAGGGTCTTAGTGACTGTTGTGATGATTTGCAGCAGACTGGAAAACTTGAGCATGTAGATATTAAGAAAGAGGATGTGCTGGAGTTTTTGGAAAACATCAAGTTGGATTAGTCGCCGGCTACTGTGGGAGACAGGAAAGGAGATTGCTGAGGCTCTGGCAATGATCTTGCATGTTGCAAGTGGCAGATGGAGGACAACCCAGTTAAGTGTGAGGTGGTTCATTTTGATAGATCAAATATGATGGCAGAATATAGCATTGATGTTAAGACCTTTGACAGTCTGGAGGATCAGAGGAATCTTGGGGTCCGAGTCCATAGGACACTCAAAGCTGCTACACAGGATGACTCTCTGGTTAAGACGGCATATGGTGCATTGTCCTTCTTCAATCGTAGGATTGTGTTTAAGAGCAAAGAGGTAATATTGCAACTATATAGGATCCTGGTCAGACTCAACTTAGTGCTCTGTGCTGAATTCTCTTCGCTTCACTATAAGAAGGACCTGCAAACTATAGAAAGGGTGCAGAGGAGATTTACAAGTATGTTGCTGGGATTGGGGAAAATGCTTTATGAGAATAGATTGAGAGAAATCGGCCTTTTCTTTTCCTTGGAGCGACAGAGGATCAGAGAGGACTTGATAGTGGTGTACAACATAATTAGAGCCATTGATTGTGTATATTGTCAGAGGCTTTTCTCCAGGGCTGAAATGGCAAGCACGAGAGGGAATACTTTTCCAGTGCTTGGCGGTAGGTACAGAGGAAATGTCAGGGTCTTTTAATAGTCTCCTGGGTGAGTAGATCGAGCTTAGGAATAGAGAGGGCTATGGATACAGCCTAGGTAGTTCTAATGCAGGGATGTGTTCGGCACAGCTTTGTAGGCCGAAGGGCCTGTTTTACGCTGTATGTTTTTTTTATGTTTCTATATTACTAAGGCCAGGAACTGGGGTTGAGGAGGAAATAGAGAAAATGTTCAAACATGATTGAATGACGGAGCAGTCCCGATGATCCACATGGGCCATAGTCTGACATACTTGTATTTGACTGGAGTA
Source organism: Hemitrygon akajei (assembly GCF_048418815.1). Lineage (NCBI taxonomy): Eukaryota > Metazoa > Chordata > Chondrichthyes > Myliobatiformes > Dasyatidae > Hemitrygon > Hemitrygon akajei. The sequence goes on along the minus strand of NC_133126.1, from coordinate 203,188,769 downwards.
AATTAAGTTGCAGTGGCATGCGAGCAGAATTTTGCTCCTATGTCTTACAGTCTTATAATCTTTGGTCTTCCATCTTGTATAGTGGTTTCTTGTAATCTTGTAATAGTAACTGTACTCTCTTCTCTTCTCTTCCTTTACACACTACACTTCTGACACACTGGATCATTAACAGTGAGGACTGAAGCAAAATCTTTATTCCGTTCAACTGCTAACACATTGTCCCTCGTAATTATTTATCCAGAATAATTTTATTGTCCGTTCTCTCCTCAGTCCTTTCATTCCGGTCCATTCCCCTGCCCCCCCCCCCGATATATTACGTTAAACCCTCCCCAGCTCCAACAAACCAGACAGCGAAAATATTGATTCATCTCGCGTTCAGTGCAACCAATCCCGTTTGTACAGCACATCGAGAAGTGATTCCAAAGATCCCAGAATCTGAAGCCATGTCCCTGGACCTGCTTCTCAACCAGGCATTTATCTGCCAAATCATCCTCTTTCTATCTTCGCCAGCTCATATCCATTACACTAAGAGGTAGCGTATCCCCATTGAGATCATCTGCCATTTCTTAGTTACCCATTAATGCTTCACCAACATCATTTCCAGTGGTACAATATCAACTTTTAACTCAGTTTTACACTTTATATAACTGATAAAAAAGAAACACGGAAATATAGAAAACTTGCAGCACAATGCAGGCCCTTCAACCCACACCGTTGTGCTGATCATGTCCCTACCCTAGAAATTACTCGGCTTACCTATAGCCCTCTAATTTTCTAACTTGCATCCACCTATACAAATATTTCGCTAAATAACCTATCCTATACTTCTCCAACAACTTTGCCGGCAGCACACCCCACGCACTCACCACTCTGGGTAAAAATACTTACCCCTGACATCTCCTCTATAACCACCCAGAAGCACCGTAAACAGGGGTCCTCTTGAGTCAACCATTTCAGCCCTGGAAAAAAGCCTCTGACTATCTATACGAACAACGCCTTTCAACATCTTATACACGTCTATCATGTCACATCTCATCCTCCATCCCAACAAGGAGAAAAGGCCGAGTTCACTCAACTTATCCTCATAAGAGATTCCCCAATCCGGGCAACGTCCTTGTAAATCTCCTATGCACCCTTTCTATGGCTTCCACATCCTTATTGTAGTGAGGCGACCAAAACTGAGCACAATACTTCAAGTGGGGCCTGACCAAGGTCCAACATAGCTGAAACATTACCTCTCGGCTCCTAAATTCAATTTTACGATTGATGAAGGTCAATACACTGTACGCCTGGTTAACCACTGAGTCAACCTGCGCAGCTGCTTTGAGTGTCCTATGGGCTCGGACACCAAGATCCCTTTGATCCTCTACACTGCCAAGAGTCTTACCATTAATACTATATTTTGCCATCATATTTGACCTACCAAAATGTAGCACTTCACACTTATCTGGGTTGAACTCCATCAGCCACTTCTCAAACCAGTTTTGCATTCTATCAATGTCCCGCTATAACCTCTGACAACGCTCCACATTATCCATAACACTCCAACCTTAGTGTCATCAGCAAACTTACTAACATATTCCTCTACTTCCTCATCCAGGTAATTTATAAAAATCACGAAGTGTAGCGGTCCCAGAACAGATTCCTGAGGCAATCCACTGGTCACCGACCTCCATGCAGTATATGACCCGTCTCTAACCACTCTTTACCTTCTGTGGGCAAGCCAGTTCTCGATTCACAAAGTAATTCCACCCTGGATCCCATGTCTCCTTACTTTCCCAATAAGTCTTGCATGGGGTATCTTATCAAGTGCCTTGCTGAAAGCCTTATACATTGCATCTACCCCACTTCCTTCATCAACATATTCAGTCACATCCTCAGAAAATTCAATCAGGCCCGTAAGGCATAACTTCACCTTAGCAAAGCCGTGCTGACTATTCCTAATCGTATTATACCTCTCCAAATGTTCATAAATCCTGCCTCTCGGGATCTTGTCCATCAACGTAAAAAACACTGAGGTAAGACTCACGTCGATAATTTCCTGTTCTATCTCTGGTCCCTTTCTTGAATAAAGGAGCAGCATTCGCAACCATCCAATCCTCTGGAAACTCTCCCGTCCGGATTGATGATACAAAGACAATCGCCAGAGGTTCAGCAATCTGCTCCATTTGCTCCCACAGTAAACTGGGGTACATTTCATCCGGGCCCGGCGACTTATCCAACTTGATACTTTCCACAGGATCCAGCATATTCCCTTCCTTAATATCCACATGCTTTTCAGTATGCTACAAGTCGTTGCATACACGGTGGTCAGCAGCACAGGGGCGCCGCAGGGAACCGTACTCTCTCCGGTCCTGTTCACCCTGTACACATCAGACTTCCAATATAACTCGGAGTCCTGCCATGTGCAGAAGTTCGCTGATGACACGGCCATAGTGGGGTGTGTCAGGAATGGACAGGAGGAGGAGTATAGGAAACTGATACAGGACTTTGTGATATGGTGCAACTCAAACTACCTGCGTCTCAATATCACCAAGACCAAGGAGATGGTGGTGGACTTTAGGAGATCTAGGCCTCATATGGAGCCAGTGATCATTAATGGAGAATGTGTGGAGCAGGTTAAGACCTACAAGTATCTGGGAGTACAGTTAGACGGGAAGCTAGACTGGACTGCCAACACAGATGCCTTGTGCAGGAAGGCACAGAGTCGACTGTACTTCCTTAGAAGGTTGGCGTCATTCAATGTCTGTAGTGAGATGCTGAAGATGTTCTATAGGTCAGTTGTGGAGAGCGCCCTCTTCTTTGTGGTGGCGTGTTGGGGCGGAAGCATTAAGAAGAGGGACGCCTCACGTCTTAATAAGCTGGTAAGGAAGGCGGGCTCTGTCGTGGGCAAAGTACTGGAGAGTTTAACATCGGTAGCTGAGCGAAGGGCGCTGAGTAGGCTACGGTCAATTATGGATAACTCTGAACATCCTCTACATAGCACCATCCAGAGACAGAGAAGCAGTTTCAGCGACAGGTTACTATCGATGCAATGCTCCTCAGACAGGATGAAGAGGTCAATACTCCCCAATGCCATTAGGCTTTACAATTCTACCGCCAGGACTTAAGAACTTTTTAAAAGCTATTATTAATGCTTTTTGAGATAGTGATTTAGATGTATATCATATTTTTTACTGAGTTAAGTATTGTATGTAATTAGTTTTGCTACAACAAGTGTATGGGACATTGGAAAAAAGTTGAATTTCCCCATGGGGATGAATAAAGTATCTATCTATCTATCTATCTATCTATCTATCTATCTATCTATCTATCTATCTATCTATCTATCTATCTATCTATCTATCTATCTATCTATCTATCTATCATTATCACCAATGAATACTGAGGTAAAGTGTTCATTAAATATCTCTGCTATTTCCTCCGGTGCCATACACACTTTCCCACAGTCGCATTTGATAGGTCCCATTCTTTCACGTCTTATCCGCCTGCTCTTCATATACTTGTACAATACCTTGAAGTTTTCCATAACCATTCCCGCCAAGGCCTTCTCACGGCACCTTCTCGCTCTCCTGCTATCCTTCTTAAGCTCCTCCCTGTTAGCATTATAATCTTCCAGATCTCTACCTAGCTCTCTGAACCTTTTGTAGGCTTTTTAATTTTCTTCTCCTTCTTGTGTACACCACGGTTCCCTATCTCATTGAAACGGACCTACACACATCTTCACACTAATATTCCATGAACATTTGCCACATTACTTCCGTACCTTTCCTTGAGAACATCCGCTTCCAACTTAAAAATCCAATTTTCTGCTAAAGAGCCTCATAATTCCCCTTACTCCAAATATATAATCATATAACCATTTAACAATCACAACATGGATACAGGCCATCTCGGTCCATTTAGTCCGTGCCGAACTCTTACTCTCACCAATCCCACCAACCTGCACTTAGCCCATAACCCTCTATTCCTTTCCTGTCCTTATATCTATTCAACTTCTTTTTAAATGGCAATATCGAACCTGCCTCTACCACTTCTACCTGAAGCTCGTTTCACACAGCTAGCACACTCTGAGTGAAAAAGATCCACCCTCGTGTCACCCCGAAGCTTTTGCCTCTTAACTCTGAACTCATGTCCTCTTGTTTGAATCTCACCTATTCTAAATGGGAAAAAAAGACTAACCACGTCAACTCTATCTATCTCCCTTATAATTTTAAATACCTCTATCAATTCCCCCCTCAAACTCCTATGCTCCAAAGTGTAAAGAGCTAACTTGATCAACTTTACTTTGTAACTTAGGTGCTGAAACCCAGGTAACATTCTAGTGAATCTCCTCTGTACTCTGTCTATTTTGTTGACATCTTTCCGATAATTCAATGACCAGAACTGTACACAATACTCCAAATTTGGCCTCACCTATGTCTTGTACAATTTTAACATGACATCCAGACTCAACACTCTGATTTATAAAGGCGGGTATAACAAAAGATTTCTTCACTACGCTATCCTCCTTCAGGAATTTATGCACCATTATTCCTTGATCACTCTGTCCTACTGCATTCATCCATGCCCTACAATTTACCATGTATGTTCTATTTTGATTATTCCTACCGAAATATAGCACCTCATACTTATCAGCATTAAACTTCATCTGCCATCTTTCAGCCCACTCTTCTAACTCGCTTAAATCTCTCTGCAAGCTTTAAAAGCCTACTTCATTATCTACCACCTCACCATCTGCACTAGCACTCTGGTTTGCCTCCCGATGCAAATCTAGTTTAAACGCCCCGAAGCGGCGCTAGCTAACCTACCCGCAAGGATATAAATCTCATTCCAGTTCAGGTGCAAACTGTCCGGTCGGAACAGGTCCCACTTTCCCTGGAACAAAGCCCAATTGTCCAGAAACATGAAGCCCTCCATCCTGCACCATATCCTTAGCCGGGTACTTATCTGCATTATCTTCCTATTTCTAGCCTCGCTAGCACGTGGCACGGGCAGCAATCCTCAGATTGTAACCCTGGAAGTCCGGTCCTTCAACTTGGCACCTAACTCCCTACACACTCTTTACAGAACCTCTTCTTTCTTCCTAACCACGTCATCGGTCCCTATATGGACCACAACATCGGTTTGCTCACCTTCTGCCTGAGAATACTTTTGTATCCTTTATATTATTGGCTCATATGACCTCATATTGCAACCTTCACCTTCTTATTGATTTTGTTTTTGTTGCCTTTTGTTAGATCTTCCAGATCATCTATCTTCCCACTGATCTCCGCTACCTTATATACCGGTTTCCTGGCTTTCATGCAGTCCTTGACATCCACGGTTGCTTACCCCGGCCATTTGAGAACTATCCGGCGCTTTGTGATCGATTTCCAGAAACTTCAACCATCTCTGCTCTGCCGCCAACCAACAGTATCCTTCTCCAATCCATCTACTCTCTTTTGCTTCGGCCGATTCCTTTATTTCATTGCGACACATACATATGACTTTTGTTACTCTCCATCAAATTGCAGTATTAGATATGAATCGAATCATATTATGATCACAGCATCTCAAGGATTATTCATATTAAGCTCCCTAAAATTTCGGGGTTATTGCACAGCAGCAAATCTAAGACAGCCTTTCAGTGAGTGACCTGAAGCACAAATTGCTCTGAAACGCTATTTCTTGGGCATTGAACAAGTCCCTTCTCTTGCAATGCGACAGCAATCTTATTTTCCCAATCCGCTTGTACATTGAAATCCCTGCTAACAAATGTGTGATTGCCCTTATTGCGTGCAGTGTCCCGCTCCCTTTGCAACCTCAAACCGCATCTTGCTTATTATTTTGTGTCTATATATGGTTACCATATTCTTTTATTTTTTACACTTACTGTTTCTTAACTCCAGTCCCAAAGATTCAATATTCGATGACCCTATGTCAATAAAGATATAATTCCATCCCTTACCAACAACGCCACTCCAGCGCCTATGGCATTCTACCTATCCCTTTGGTACAAAGTATATTATTTGATGTTATGATCCCAGACATGGACCTGTTTCAGACACGACTCAGCGATGCTGACAATGTCATGCCGACCGATCTTTAACTGCGCCACGAGTACGTCCACTTTATTGCGAATTCTACACGCATTTAAATACTGCATTTTCAGTCATCCATTCATTACCCTTTGGAATATTGCTTCTGCGGTGCAATCTACATCATTGCTCTGTCTGCATTTGCACACAATCCATACATATATGTTGCATCCATTATCCGCTTGTAAAACTTATATATGCTTCACTAATAGAACAGTACAGCATATTACAGGCCCTCCGGCCAACAATATTGTGCCGTCACTGAAACCCTGCCTCCCATATAACCCCCACCTTACGTTCCTCCATATAGCTGTATAGTCGTCTGTTAATCTTCACTAGTGTATCTACCTCCAGCACAGACTCAGGCAGTGCATATCACGCACCAACCACTCTCTGAGTGAAAAACCTTCCTCTAATATCCCCATTGAACTGCCCTCCCCTTACCTTAAAGCTATGTCCTCTTATACTGAGCAGTGGTGCCCTGGGGAAGAGGCGCTGGCTATCCACTCTGTCTATTCCTTTTAGTATCTTGTACACCTCTATCATTTCTCCTCTCATCCTCCTTCTCTCCAAAGAGTAATGTCCTAGCTCCCTTAATCAATGAACAAAATCTATACACTCTAAACACGGCAGCATCCTGGTAAATCTCCTCTGTACCTTTTCCAATGCTTCCACATACTTCCTATAGTGAGGCGACCAGAACTGGACACAGTACTACAAGTGTTGGCTAACCAGAGTTTCATAGAGCTGCATAATTACATCGCGTCTCTTCAACTCTATCCCTCGACTTACAAAAGCTAGCACCCCATAAGCTTTCTTAACTACCCTATCTACTTGTGAGGCAACTTTCTGGGATCTATGGACATGTACCTCCAGATCCTCTGCTCCTCCACACTACCAAGTATCCTCCAATTTATTTCGTACTCTGCCTTGGAGTCTGTGCTTCCAAAGTGTACCACCTCACATTTCTCCCGGTTGAACTCCAGCTGCCACTTCTTAGACGACTTCTGCATCCTATCAATATCTTTCTGCAATCTTCGACAATCCTCTACACTATCTACAACCACCACCAACCTTTGTGTCGTCTGCAAACTTGCCAACCCACCCTTCAAACCCCACATCCAGGTCGTTAATGAAAATCACAAAAAGTGGAGGTCCCAGAACAGATCCTTGTGGGCCACCACTAGTCACAACCATCCAATCTGAATGCACTCCCTCCACCACGACGCTTTGCTTTCTGCAGGTAAGCCAATTCTGAATCTACCTGGCAACAGTACCCTGGATCACATGCCTTCTGACTTTCTGAATAAGCCTACCGTGTGGAGCCTTGTCAAATGCCTTACTAAAATCCATGTAGTTCACATCCACTGCACTACCCTCATCTATATAAGTGGTCACCTCCTCGAAGAACTCTATCCGGCTTGTTAGACACTATCTGCCCTTCACAAACCCAGGCTGACTGTCCCTGATCAGACCATGATTCTCTAAATGCCCACAGATCCTATCACTAATAGTTTTCCCACCACAGACGTAAGGCTCACTGGTCTATATTTACCCGGATTATCCCAACTAACTTTTTTGAGCAAGGGGACAGAATTCGCCTCCCTCCGGACCTCCGGTACCATTCCTGTGGACAACGAGGACATAAAGATCCTAGCCAGAGGCTCAGCAATCACTTCCCTGGCCTCGTGGAGCAGCCTGGGGATTGTTCCTACAGGCCCCAGGGACTTATCCGCCCTAATGTATTTTAACAACTCCAACACCTCCTCTCCCTTAATGCTCCAGAATATCATCCTCACTCATATTGCCCTTACCGTCATCCAGTTCCCCCTCATTGGTGAATACAGAAGAGATGTATTCATTGAGGAACTCGCTCATTTCCACAGCCTCCAGGCACATCTTCGCACTCCTACTTTCACTCTTGTCATCCTTTTGTTCTTCACAAAATCGAAGAATAGCTTGGGGTTTTTCCTTTACCCTACTCGCCAAGGCCTTCCCATGCCCCATTCTTACTCTTCTGAGCCCTTTCTTAAGCTCTTTTTTTGCTACCCTATATTCCTCAATAGACCCATCTGATCCTTGCTTCCTAAACCTCATGTATGCTGCCTTCTTCCATCCGACTAGATTTTCCAACTCACTTGTCACCCATGGTTCATTCACCATTCCATTCTTTATCTTCCTCACCGGGAAGAATTTATACCTAACATCCTGCAAGAGATCCTTAAACATCGACCACATGTCCAGAGAACATCTCCCTGCAAAAATATCATCCCAATTCACACCCGCAAGTTCTAGCCTTATAGCTTCATAATTTGCCCTTCCCCTATTAATAATTATCCTTTCCTCTCTGATTATATCCTTTTCCATTATAATACTAAATGCCAGGGACCGGTGATCACTGTCTCCCAGATGCTCACCCACTGACAGATCTGTGACCTGACCCAGTTCGGTACCTAATACTAGATCTAGTATAGCATTCCCCCTAATCAGCATGTCAACACACTGTGACAGGAATCTGTCCTGGACACACTGAACAAACTTTGTCCCATCTAAACCCTTGGAACTAATCAGTTGCCAATCGATATTAGTGAAATTAAAGGCACGCATGATAACAACCCTGTTAGTTGTGCACCTTTCCAATATCTGCCTCCCAATCTGCTCCACGGTATCTCTGCTGCTATGGGGGGGTCTACGGAATACCCGCAGTAGAGTAACTTCTCCTTTCCTGTTCCTGACTTCAACTTATACTGACTCAAAAGAGGATCCAGCTACATTGCTCACACTTTCTATAGCTGTAATAGTGTCCCTGACCACTAATGCCACCCCTCCGCCCCTTTTTCACTACTCTCTATCCCTGTTAAAGCACTGAAATCCAGAAATATTGAGAATCCATTCCAGCCATGGCGCCAGCCAAGTCTGTGTAATGATCATTACATCACAATTCCATGTATGTATCCAAGCTCTCAGTTCATCACCTTTGTTCCTGATGCTACTTGCATTGAAGTACGCACACTTTAGCCCTTCTACCTTACTACCTTTATTCTGCTTCTCTTTCCTCAAAGCCTCTCTATATGTCAGATCTAGCTTTACTTCACGCACTTCTTTCACTGCTCTATCGCTCCGGATCCCATCCTCCTTGCAAATTAGTTTAACCCCTCCCGAACCATGCTAGTTAACCTACCTGCAAGGATATCGCTCCCCCTCGAGTTCAGGTGCAACCCATCCAATCTGTACAGGTCCCACCTTCCTCAGAAGAGCTCCCAATGATCCAAAATTCTAAAACACTGCCCCCTGCACCAACTCCTCAGTCACGCATTCAACTGCCATCTTATCCAATTATTACCATCACTATCACGTAGCACTGGCAGCAATCCTGAGAACGCCATCCTTGAAGTCTTGATCTTCAGCCTTCTGCCTAGTTCCCGAAACTCACACTTCAGGACCTCATCCCTCTTCCTGCCTATGTCATTGTTACCAACAAGTATCACGACTTCTGGTTGCTTTCCCTGTCGTACCAGGATGTCGTGCACTCGGTCAGAGACATCCCGGAACCTGACACCCGGTATGCAACAAACCATGCAGGTGTCCTTCTTACGTCCACGAAATCTCCTGTCTGCTCCCGTGACTGTGGAGTCTCTAATGACGACATCTCTCCTCTTCTCCGTCCCATTCTTCTGCACCACAGGGTCAGACTCAGTGCCAGAGGCTATGCCACCCTGGTTCACACCTGGTCGGTCGTCCTCGCCAACAGTATCCAGGACGGTAAACTTATGATTCAGGGGAATTGCTACAGGGATGCTCTACACTACCTGCATGCTCTCCTTCGCTTTCCCCCCTCTGACTGTCACCCAACTAGCTGCTTCCGGTAGCCTAGGTGTGACGACCTCCCTGTAGCTCACATTTATGACTGCCTCATTTTCCCTTGTGAGTCGAATGTCATCCAGCTGTTGCTCCAGATTCTTCACACGGTCTTCCAAGTCGCCCAGCGGCATGCACTTCTGGCAGATGTGACACTGTGGTAGAGGGGAGTTCCCCCAAGGCTGCCACATCTCATAGGAGAGGCACATCACCGTCTCAGGAGTCATGTAAAGACTAACTGGGAACCAGCTCGTCCTCCGCCTATTCTCGTCGAAGCCTCTCGAGTCAAAGCCTCAAACCTCCACTAATTCACTGGCCAATTCACTCATTGGCCGCTTTCGACAGCATAAAACATGTCCAGCAAGCGTGATCACAGATAATTTCGGTTGGAAAACGTTATTTAATCTCGTTAAATCTGCTCAACATAGCACATTTTACTGAAGATCTTTTACCTTGTGCCTATAATCCGCAGGACACAGAAAGCCCAGACTGGTTGATGGCTACGACAACTGTTCTGGAAGACTAGAAATACAGCATGGAGAGACTTGGGGAACGGTGTGTGATTCGCATTTCGATTTGCAGGACGCGCTTGTGGTGTGCAGTTCGTTGAAATGCGGCGACGCGACATTAGTCATCGGAGGGGCATATTTTGGAGAGGGCAGTGCTCCCATGTGGCAGGATTCCTATGAATGTCAAGGCAATGAGACCTTTTTATGGGATTGTGCTGCCACGCGAAGGAATGAACCCAGTTGTTCACGTAAAAGGGCTGTCAGCGTCATTTGTTCAGGTAGGTGCTTCATTCGTTTGTTTTTAACCTGGATTTAGGTGGCGGTAACAGGCAACAGCAAGAGTAGAATCGCTTATATATGCAGCATAGCATGTGAACTTTTTGACAAATCAAAATATGAGCTTGGATCTTTAAACCATAATATTTGTAAAGGGAATAATTTACACATCAAAATATACAGGCTGCAAAATCATTCTTTTGTGTAGTGTATAAAAATAAAAAAAGTGTAATCTATTACCTTGAAACGGTTAATTCGATCGGTGGAGAAATTTGAGTCTTTGGAGTTGCACAATCGTTTTGTCCAAAAGCAATGGAATTCAAAGCAATAACATCGCACCTGTAGCACTGGTCGTCTACCATTCTCGTTCACCTGACGAAAATTAACCTCATATCAAATATCTTCCATTTCAGACTGATTTGCTGTTCTGTGCGATGTTTAAAACACCTGTTATATTAGCTTTTCTGGAAGTTCTCCTCACTTATTAACGTACATTGTTTGTTTGATTGCACTATCATTTTGTGCAGCATAAAGGCTTTAATTTTCAGGACCCTCTGAGTTACTTATCCCCAGCAATCCTTTCTCACCAGTCCTTTACCATTCCCACCCACCTGGATTCACCTGTCACCTTCTCGGCTGTACTATGTGCCTCCCTCCCACCTCTTCATTCTAGTATCTTTGTTTCCAGACCTGATGGAGGGTCTCGGACCGAAGCGTCGACGTCAAATTTTTACTCCATTCTATAAATTCTGCTGAGTTCTCCAGCACATTGTCAGTGTTGCAATGGTGATCTGGCTTCTCACATTTCATTCCCCTCGAGGTACAGGAGATGCAATGTTTTCCCGATTCGAAAGAAATTCCCCCTACAAATAAAGTAGCCCATGGCTGGTCGCAAAATAGCTTATACTACACTCGTGTATGGACTGATAATTAGATAGTTAACTGAACACAAAACTGCCAAATACAGTTTAACGAGATTTTTATTTTTATTATGGTAGGATTTACGTGAACTCAGAGTTCCACCGCCCAGAAGCTCGCATAATTACTATTAATATTGGCCTAATCCCAGACAGTGACCAATTAGCGTAATGACCTGTAGGTATTGGAGTGGGGGAACACACTGGAACACGCGACGGAAAACCACGCACTCACAAATGTCTAACAGACAGCACCGGAATCGAGTTCTGAACTCCGTAATTTTTCTCGCTGTAATAACTTTACGCTAACCGCGCTGCTACCGTAGAGGCCACATATGGGATATAATGGGACATTGACATACACTGATGAAGATTTGGCATTACCGCTAAACAACTTTCGTTTGCGTTCAGACATTAGTGACCTCTCGTGTTTGTGTTTTCCTTTCACTGTACTTCTCTGATGACTAAATGCGGTTTTACATTTATCTTCTTTGTATTCAGATTACATAAGCGATTCAATTGCAACTAATTAACATTGGCAACATTTCAGAAGCTGGCTTGCTGAGGATTTTCGGGATTATCTGATTCTAATCCAGTTTTAGCGGTAGTTGAACAGTTTTGAAATTTATCTATTTAGAAACTACCACCTGGAGCGCTCTAAGTCCCGTTCTTCATAATATTCAGGCTACTCTGCACATTGCATCATGAACTGTCTTGTTCACCTTTCTCCTGTATTTCACAGTATCATCTTTTGCTTACATTTGCGCTGTAGTATGTTGTTTTTCATGAATGCATTCGAGAAGTGCAAGACTTATTTGAGGTTGAACTCATCTAAAGACGATGTAGAAATATTAGTTCTGAAGTTCGTTCATTATTGTTTAAAATCATTTCTATTGGTGATTGGATGTGTGGAGGTATTCAGCAGCTTTACGTCTTGGGGGAAGTAACTGCTTTTGAGTCGGCTTCCTCTGGCCTGGATGCTACGTCACCCTCTCCCTGACGGGGGCATCAAAAACAGTCAACGAGCAGGACAGGTGGAGCATGCTATTTTTAGAACCATAGAACCATAGAACATTACAGCAGAGAAATAGGCTGCGCCGTACCATTTTTCTGCCCAGTCCCACTGACCTGCACCTGGTCCATATCCCTACAAACTCTTCTCATTCATATACCTTTACAAGTTTTTCTTAAATGTCAGAAGTGAGCCTGCATTCACCACTTCAACTGGCAGCTCATTCCACACTCCCACCACTCTCTGTGTGAAGAAGCAACCCCCCCATGTTCCCTTTAAACTTTTCCCCCTTCACCCTTAACCCATGACCTCTGTTTTTTTTTCTCCCAGGCTTCAGTGGAAAAAAGCCTGCTTGAAATCACTCTATCTATACCCATCATAATTTTATACACCTCTATCAAATCACCCCTCATTCTTCTACGCTCCAGGGAATAAAGTCGTAAACTATTCAAGCTTTCTCTGTAACTCTGTTTCTTCATGTCCCGGCAACATCTTTGTAAACATTGCCTGCATTCCTTCAATCTTATTAATCTCCTTCCTGTAATTATCTGATCAAAACTGCACACAATACTCCAAATTCGGTCTTACCAATGTCTTATACAACCTCACCATTACATTCCAAATCTTATACTCAATACTTTGATTTATAAAGGCCAATGTACCAAAAGCTCTCTTTACGACCCTATCTACTTGTGATGCCACTTTTAGGGAATTCTGTATCTACTGCCAGATCCCTCTGTTCTACTGCAGTCATCGTGTCCTACCATTTACCTTGTATGTTCTACCTTGGTTTGACCTTCCGAAGTGCAATACCTCACACTTGTCCGCATTAAACTCCATCTGCCATTTTTCAGGCCATACCTCCAACTGGTCCAAATCCCTCTGAGAACTTGGAAAATATTCGACACTGTCCACTACACCTCCAATCGTTTTATCATCAGCAAATTTATAGATCCAGCTTGTCACTTTATCATCCAGATCATTAATATACATGACAAATAGCAATGGACCCAGCAGTGATCCCTGTGGTGCACCACTAGTTACAGGCCTCCACTCAGAGAAGCAATCCTCCACTACCACTCTCTGGTGTCTTCCATTGAGCCAATGTCTAATCCAATATACTACCTCTCCATGTATACCTAGCGACTGAATTTTCCTAACTAATCTCCCATGCTGGACCTTGTCAAAAGCCTTACTGAAGTCCATGTATACAACATCCACTGCCTTCCCTTCATCCACTTGCAAGGTAACTTCCTCGAAAAACACTAATAGATTGGTTAAACATGACCTACCGAGCCCAAAGCCATGCTGACTTTTTCTAATAAGTCCCTGCGTCCAAATACTTGTAGATCCTATCTCTTAGCATTCCTTCCAATAATTTACCTACTACCGATGTCAAACCTACCGTCCTATAATTTCCCGGCTTACTTTTTGAGCCATTTTTTAAACAATGGAACTACAAGAGCTATCCTCCAATTATCCGGCACGTGACCCGTGGATATTTACATTTTAAATATTTCTGCCAGGGCCCCTGCAATTTCAACACCAGTCTCCTTCACGGTCCGAGGGAATACCCTGTCAGGTCCTGGGCATTTATCTACTCTGATTTGCCTCAAAAGAGCAATCATCTCCTCCTCTTTAATCTGTATAAGTTCCATGATCTCCCTACTTGTTTGCCTTGTTTCCATAGACTCTATTCCAGTTTTCTTAGTAAATACAGATGCAAAAAAATATATATCTTTCCCATTTCTTTTGGTTTCTCTCCCTTTTCTTTTAGTTAAAAAAGTTTGCAGGCTTAAAAAAGTTTGCCATTGTAAAAAAAATCATTGCTTTCCTTGTTACTACACATAAGGTCAAAAAGGGCCGCGACTGGTTGGTGGCATGAACGCCTGTTCAGGTAGAGTGGAAGTGCTCCGGGGAGAAACCTGGGGAACAGTCTGCGATGCTTACTGGGATTTGAAGGACGCGGCCGTCGTCTGCAATCATCTCCATTGTGGAAAAGCCTTATCAGCGCCTGTTGGAGCATTCTTTGGTCAGGGTACCGGAATGATATGGAATGACGTAAACCAATGTCGTGGCAATGAGATGCGTTTGAATGAATGCCTCATTGCATCATGGGGGCAACATCAGTGCACGCACGATCGGGACGCCAGTGTGATCTGCTCTGGTAGGTGATTCACCTTTCAGTAACAAGCATGCCTGAAAACGTATGCGTTTTAGTTTTAAATGTAGAAAAGATTCTTGTTGAAAATCTTCATTTTAAAATTGTACCGATATTCGCACCTCCTCTGTTGGTATGCCAGCGAAGAAAATATTAAATATTGCAAATTGTCATACAGAAATTCAATTCGGCCTCTTAACAACAGAGCGAGATTTCCAGTTTAAAGTTTGGCCAATTCAGTAATTTTTAATTCGTATCAATATATAAATAAAATTGTTTAAAGAACGTTAGTGGGAATTATATTACAGCCACGTGACGTACCGTGATAATTTTTAATTCGAATTTATGAAGTGACAGGTAAAGCATAATAAGGGAAGCTCTGCGCCGTTAATATAAGTACATTGTTGGAAAGAGTTAAAGAAAGGTTGACGCTAAAAACCAAATGAACGTAGCAGGTGAATACGTCTCGATCCTGCAGAATTAATCGTCGTATTATCAATGCCCTAAACAAAATAGCTATGGAGGTAAAGAGCGCATTATGCACTTATGACATGTTCCATGCTTCGAACCAGTTCCAAGAACATCGATATTTGACATACCCCTGCTTTTTTGCTGCATCATTTATTTTATTCATTCGTTAGTTTGGTTTGTTTTTACTCATTTATTAATTTATTTAGAGTTCTGCACGCTTCTGATCCTCTCAGTCACACAACCAGTAATCACTGCTAATTGATAGCCTAATCACAGGACAATCTGCAATGACCAATTTAGCTTCCAACAAATACGTCTTTGGACGATTCGAGGATGCGGGAGAAGAACTGGAGGAAGTGCAAGTGTTCCATAGTCAAAACATACAAACTCCTGAAAGATAATGTCCATATTAAACTGCGAACTCCCATACCCCGAGCTATAATACCGCCGTAATCACCGCTACGCTTCTGTAGCGCATCATATCCCATATAACATAATTCCTAAATAATCCCTGCATTATGCATGTAGCAAGATATCATAATAAGCAACCAAGATGATAAAAGGATCGACACAATCACAGACAAATATTACCCGCACCACCAGGCCGAAATTACTAAAGGGAGGATAATAAATTTAAGATCATTGGATTAATGTATAGGAAGACTATTAGATGTGTTGCTTTCCGAAATCGACTCTATAGAATATTTGCAAACGCTTCTAATTGATTAATTTCGGCCAACGTATACTCCCCAGTTATGTGAACGTTTATTTTTTCACAAATTGCTGAATTGAAACCTTAAAATATATGGATTAAACAATTGTAATTTTACAGAGGACGACTGGCAGTTGCGACTAGCTGGTGGAGAGGGCCGATGCGATGGCCGAGTGGAGGTTTATCACAGACGTGTCTGGGGCAGAGTGACTGATACTCTGTGGGATTTCAAAGAGGCAGATGTGGTATGCAGACAGTTGAACTGCGGCTCCGCAGTAAATATGTACAAGCACTGGAAGTATGGAATTGGGAAAGGAAATGTGTTGATGAGCAATGTCAGTTGCAATGGGAGTGAACCTTACCTTTGGAACTGCAATTTCACGCAGCCAGACAACTTAACTATCGGTGATGACGTTGGCGTATTTTGCTCTGGTAAGAACTTTTAATCCTTCATAAAATTCACAGAGCATTCCGACATTGTACAATGACGATGCATATTACAGTGATTAAGACTATTGCCGATCATCTGACATTGTTGAAAACGTGAAATAAAGCATGAACTTTGGATATTTTAAGTGTTTCCGGAAACACATGGAAAGATATACCAAACTTAACATATAGGGGAAAACTGCATTATTTATCTATTCCTTCATTTATTTATCTATATGTACATCCATCTGTTTGCATATTAAATTTTGTGTTTATTTATCTGTCCGTTTATTTATTTATAGATATAGTGCGGAAAATACACTTTGGGCCCACGATCTGCACCACCCAATGTCTCACTTACAGTACTTAACGCTAGTTGAATCCCAGGACAACTTACAAGGACCAATTAATATCCTAACCATACGACTTTGGACTGTGCGATGAAGCCAGGACCTCCTGCTGAAACACATGTGGTTGCGGGAAGAACATACAAATTTTTGACAGGAAAGATCAGAACAGATCTCTGACCTGAGACGCTCCGATCTCAATAGTGCTGTGCTTATAGCTACATTGCCATGGCCCCTACACTATAAATCGTTTTATCTCCAGCAGCTGCCCCTCAGTCATTTTAAATATCACTACTCAGTCTAATAGACATGCCGCTTAGCTACTCGTCAAACTTCCCACCTTCCCCTTAACCTCTGTCCTCATCTCAGCTCAAAGTGCATGATGCTCTATTCGGAGGATGTGCCCTCTGGTCTGAAAGTTTCCTACTATCGGAGACATGTTCGCCACATCCACTCTATCTTACCCTTTCAATATTCGATGGATATTTATGAATGTACAGCACCCGAAACGCCCACTCCCCATTTTTATGAACTCCAACTAGTTCAGGTCCAGAGCATCCTGGGATCACACTTGTGAATTTCCTCTGGGCTTTCTGCAAAGTTGGTACATCTTTTCTTGTATAAGAGGCACAGAACTGCTCACAATACTCTTTGTGTGGAACAAGTGTCTTAAAAATCCTTAGCATTACATTCGTGCTTTTATATTCTTGTCATCTGGAAATGAATTGCAGCATTTCAGTTTTCTTCCATACAATGGATTCAAACTATTATATAACCTCAAGGAATTCTGAATGAGAGTTCACTGGTCCTTTTGCACCTCCGGTTGTTAATTTTCTACTCGTTTAGAGAATACTGTAAGCCTCTATTCCTTCTATCTCAGTGCATCAACATACTCAGTCCGACCCCGTATTCCATCTTCCACTTCTTTGTCAGTTCTAATCTGACCAAATAATTTAGCAGACTTCTGCTTCCTGAAAACTACCCGCCCCTCAAAAGCTTTGTATTGTCCATAAAGCCATCAATTTGGACATTCGGATCATTAAAAAAATAACGTGAATAGAGAAGGTTCCAACACCGACTCTGTGGAGCACCACCCGGTTATTTTTGTTGCCACATTTTGGGTCCTGCAATTCAGTTAATCTTCTTTCGATGAGAGTATATTTCTTGAAGTATCATGTGTTCTTATTTTGTTTAATGGCTTCCTGTGGCGCACTCTGGAAATCGCGGTAAACTACACCTACGGACTTCGCTTTATATATATATCGCCCGATATTTCCTCAAATAAATCCAACAGAATTGTCATGAGAGCTTTCCCCTTAAAGAAACCATGCTGACTTCTGCCTACTGTATTACTTGCCGTAGAGTACCGCTAAAAATTCTCTTCAGATTTTTAAATATCCTTTCAGATAACTAAGATCCCAAGAGCTACATAGATTTCATTCAGATTCGACATGGTTAAAGTTTACATTATTTTCTGCTGCATACAATGATTTTCTGAATGTGAAGAACGCAATTGGCTGAAGGCACAGCTCTAATGAATCCAAGCTTCAATAACATATCCCTCTTTCTTCTTATCAACAACCAATCTTTTTCGACTGTATATGATGATGCACATGATAACTATCTGCTCAGGCTGCATGATTGGAAGCGTTAATAAAGATGTTTTGAAATCATTTAATTCATATTATTTCGTGTTGCAGATAATATTCCCGTAAGGCTGATGAATGGCGGAAGTCGTTGTGCTGGAAGGGTAGAAGTTTATTACAATGGATCGTGGGGGACCGTATGCGATGACGGGTGGGATTTAACAGATGCTCATGTTGTCTGCAAAGAAATGAATTGTGGATTTGCTGTTAATGCCACTGTTTCCAGTTGGTTTGGCCAAGGTGTAGGCCCTATTTGGATGGATAACCTGAACTGTTCAACGAATAAATCAGCCTTGTGGAAATGTCTGTCGAGAGCATGGGGTGACAACAATTGCATTCACAAAGAAGATGCTGGAGTTATCTGTTCGGGTAAGAAATTACTTCAGACATGCATGGGCTATCACAACAGTTGAAGGCCAAGCTCCGACATGCATGTGAAGAAGAGGACGGGCCATGTTCATCATTGGACTTCATATTATGGTAGCGGAGCAATTGCAGGGTCATAAAATGTACAGTTGTTTATCAGTGAATAAGCCACGCACATTTTTTGACGTTAGGAAATGTCTGCATGTTAATCGATAGTTATATATATACACATATTGGGAGCGAATATTGAACTGGACCCTATCCAGTTTGCCTCAACGGATCACGCTCTTGCGTGAGTGTTTCATGCACAGTAGTTTCATACCCCTAGCCAGCGATTTCAACAGAGTGGCCACATACAAACTTAATCCTTTCTTACCTATGGATAGCCCGTTTTGGGATGAGCCATACTGTACTTACTGTACCTTCCCTTTCAGTTAATTGAAAAAAACAATCCCTTGTACAATTTTGCAGACTCAATGGTGAATACAGAACGAGTCAAAATGTATACAGCAAAGAACAAAGAACAAATCTTATGCATTTAAGGTTTAGGACTTCGATCCTCCTCAATTTTGACATTGACACACTTCTGTAAAACTGCTACTCCTATCGAAATTGAAGTTCATAGAATGTCATCAGGATGCCAACATCTGTTAAGATTACATTTCAAAAGGCTATTTCAGAATCAGAATCAAAATTATGTTCAAAGACTTGGGCATATGTCGTGCATCTTGTTTTTTTGCGTTAAGAGTCCATTGGAATGCTTAAAATATTTTTAAAAAACAAATTACGATAAGACTTATATATGTACATGAATTTATAACTTAACTTCAATGAGTTGTAAAACAAAGAGACAAAAGTGGAAAATAATGAGGTAGAGTATATGGGTTCATTGTCCCTACGGACGTCTGATAGTGCTCGGGAAATAATTGATCCTTAAATATCAAACCTTTGAAACATCATAGCTATCTGCCTTTTTAAATCATATCTTTCGAAGATGTCCTCTATGCTGGGCAAACTATTGTCAAGTGTAGCAGGCAGAGAGAGGGAGAGAGAGAGAGAGAAAGATTGCTTTTATACCCTCCATTATGTTGGAAATTAAGGCAATATGTTTATTATTTTTTTCTTTCAGAACATAGGGACATAAGGTTGTTGAATGGGAAGAATCCCTGCCAGGGCAGACTTGAGGTTTTCTTTAACGGGACATGGGGAACAGTTTGCTCTGATTCATTTGGCATTGAGAATGCCCAAGTCGTTTGCTCCCAGCTCAACTGCAGCTCAGCAATATCAGTCGTAGACAAAGGCACATTTGGAGAGGGGACTGGACCGATCTGGTTGGATGACATTAAATGTCGTTTTGAAGATTCACTTTTATGGCAATGCCCATCTTCAGCTTGGGGCCAACACAACTGCAATCACCAAGAGGATGTCGGGATCATTTGTTCAGGTAATTATCTGCAAACTTAATGACCTGTATTTGGAACATATCACTCCAATGATGATGCCAATTTGTTTTACAGAATTACGGCCGCCGATACACCGAATTGACTGGGTCAAGATGAATAAAGTAGTCGACACATTTCCCGAAGATTACGGTAATTATGTTGTTGTTGTTCGTCCTTCAGAGTGGATGACGACCACGACTTCTGTCATGTGGAGGGTTTGTGACTGTGGGTCCGGAGGTGACCGGTGAGGCCAATCCGGGCCCTGAAAGCTCGCCCACATGTGGGACACATGAGGGTAGGTGCTGCAGTGGAAGTGGAGGTAGTTCGAGCCTTGCGCGCGGCGCGTTTCCTCTGAGACTCTGTGGTGCGTCTGATTTCAGCTGCATACGCTCCTTTAGTGGTCCTGCTCCACCAGGTTGGGCGGTCCAGAGCAAGCGATTCCCAGCTACTGGGATTGATGTTGTGGTCGTTGAGGGACACTTTGAGGCAGTCTTGGAAACGTTTCTTCTGCCATCCAACTGAGCGCTTGCTCTGGCTCAGCTCTCCATACAACAGCTATTTTGGTAGTCGACTGTCAGACATCCAAACGACATGGCCAGCCCATTTGGCTTGGGCTTTCTGTAGGAGGGTGTGGACGCTGTGGGTGCCAGCCGGCTCCAGGACCTCCGTGTCTGGGACTTTGTCCTGCCATCGTACGTGGAGAAGTCTACGGAGGCAGCTCGTGGAAGTGGTTTGAGCTGTTTAGCGTGTCTGCTATAGACAGTCCAGGTCACGCTGGCATAGAGGAGGGTGGTGAGAACCACTGCTCAGTAGACCTTCAGCTTGGTGGTAAGGCTGAGTCCTCTCCGCTCCCATACATTCTCACGGAGTCTCCCAAACGCGGCACTGGCTTTGGCAATTCTGTTGCTGATCTCTGCATCTATGTTCACCGCTCGTTATAGAGTTCTGCCCAGATAAGTAAAGCTGTCGACTGCCAGTAGCTTCTGCCCCTTTACTGTGATGTTTGGTTCCTTGTAAGGCTTTCCGGGTGCGTGCCGGTACATAACACGGATCGTTTTGGTGCTGATTGTAAGTCCAAAGTTGTCACAGACGCGTGAGAAGCAGTCAATTTCTCGCTGCATCTTCTGTTCTGTGCTGGCGTTGAGGGCGCAATCATCAGTGAATAAGAGGTCTCTGACGACAGTCTCCCTTACCTTTGTAACAGCCTGTAGACGCCGGAAGTTGAATAACCCACCGCCAGCCCTGTATCTAACGTGTATACCATCCTGACAATCGCGGAAGGCATCATTCAGCATAGCAGAGAAGACCCTGCTAAAGAGTGTAGGGGCGAGAACGCATCCTTGCTTCAAACCGTTCGTTACTGGGAGGGCTTCTGACTCGTCACCATCATCTAAGACTTTCACCATCATGCCATCGTGGAACTGCCAAACAATCGTGAAGAACCTGCTAGGGCAGCTAAACTTCTCCATTATCTTCCATAAGCCATCTCTGCTGACCGTATCAAATGACTTGGTCAGATCGACGAAGGTCATAAATTGGTCGCTGTGCTGCTCTTGACATTTTTTCTGGAGTTGGCGTGCAGCAAATATCATGTCGACAGTTCCACGCTTTGCACAGAAGCCACACTAGCTTTCTGGGAGGAGACCTTGTTCAAGCTGTTGGAGAAGGCGATTAAGCAGGACGTGAGCCAAGACCTTCCCAGCTATGGACAGGAGGGAGGTGCCTCGGTGATTGTCACAAGACTGGCGGTTGCATTTCCTCTTGTAGATGTGGACTATGCTGGCATATTTCAACTCTTGTGGGACCTTTCCTTCGTTCCACATAGACTGGAAGAGCTCATTCAGCTTCTGCATCATGAATGGGCCTCCGGCTTTGTACACTTCTGAAGGGATTGCATCTGATCCTGGTGCTTTGCTACAAGAAAGTTGCCCGATGGCTTTTCTGACTTCTACTTCTGTGATTTGGGATCGCTCTGGTGCGCTCTGAGCAGTTGGTGTTTCTCCGACAACAGTGCATATATCTCCTCTTCGTTCTCATCGATCCATTCTGTATGTCTACGGATTTCTGGTCTGAGGTGTTCGAGAGCGGTAGAGTAGACTGCATCTCTGAAAGCCGTCCACTGCTCTTCAATGCTGGTGTGGTCATCCTGGGGTGTGTCAAGCAGCCTGCAATCTAGGTCTTCACGAAATTCTTCTGCAACTACGCTGCTCTTCAGCTTGGAGACATCGAGCCTCTTTGCAGTCTTCTAACCTTGGGGTCTTCTCACATGCAGGATGCGAAGTTTAAACTTGGAAACTATGAGTCGATAATTCGTCCAGCAGTCAGCACTACACATGGCCTTTGTCACTGTCACGTCTTGCCAGCCCCTCTTTCTGGTGATGACATAGTCGATCAGATGCCAGTGCCTAGAGCGTGGATGAATCCAAGATGTCTTGTTACGGGTAGTGAGGCGGAATAGGGTGTTCGTGATGACAAGGTCATGCGTAGCGCATGTCTTGAGGAACAGCAGACCATTGCTGTTACACTTGCCAATACCATGTCTTCCAAGAATCCCTTCCCAGGTCCGGTAATCTGTCCCCACTCTGGCGCTAAAATCCCCAAGGACAATAAACTTCTCTGACTGTGGGACTGCTGCTATGAGGGCGTCAAGTTCTTCATAGAACTTATATTTGATGTTATCTTGGTTGGTCATTGTTGGGGCATATGCGCTGATCAGCGTTGCACTCCTCTTATTGCCAAGTGGGAGCCGAAGCGTCATCAGGCGATCTTTGATGCACTCTGGAATCTTGGCAATTTTAGGAGCCGGGTGGGATCGGAAGACAAATCCAACACCAGCCTCTCGTCGTTCAGTGCTGCTGCGACCGCTCCAGGAGAAGGTGTACTCACCACCACGCTCTGTAAGCTGGCCCTTGTCCGCTAGGCGTGTTTCGTTGAGTGCTACAATGTCCACGTTATAGCGGGCTAGTTCTTTGGCGACCAGTGTTGCTCTTCTTTCTAGTCTGACAGCCTTGGTGATGTCAAGCAGATTTCGCAAGTTCCACGTACTAAGGTTGAGCACCTTCACTTTCGTTTTCTTTGTAGTTCGACCGCTGAGTGGGATTCCCGCCAGCCGCGGTGTGCTGGCCAGGGTAAGATGAAACAGGCTATGTTTGCGGCACCTTTTCCAGCCCCTTCGTCCATGGAAGTGAGCAGAGCAATTCCTAAAGAGCACTGCTCAAACACCCGGAGGCTACCGAGCTCCACTGCTGCTTCATTCCAGCGGAAAACGACCCAATGTTTTGGGCTGCATGTGTGCGGGTTTGTAATTACAGCTTTCAGTGCATCCACACCTGCTACTTCGCCACTCCCCCATCGCCACAGCACTTGAAGTTTTTTAGCGGTATGTGTTTGGAGTCGTGACTTGCGCTTGACTTGGATTAAAGTGAGGGAGAGTTGCGCAAATCGTCAGCCTAACTCTCTCGTCCCGACCTATCTGTATCCAGTTGCAAGAGGGAGTCGAGACGGCTGGAGCTAAGTCGGGATGCAGTGGATGGCCAGCAGTTTCCTACGTGTTTCACTGTGCCCTGATTGCGCTCCACAACGCTTTGCTGGGTCCGCCTTTCTACTCATTGGACCGCCAAGTGGTGGTCTCCTCCACGTAGTCCGCCGAATTCAGTCTTCGCATGCGTAGGTAGACAAGCCCTAACTCACCGAGGGTTTGAAGCCCATCGACTACCCTCACCAGGTTTTGGGTGTCAGGGAGTCAGGGTGTCAGGAGGGGTGTATGGGGTGTCAGGGAGAGGTAGTATCTCTGACGGGGAACACATCGTACTCTTCTGAGTAGTTCGTCCGCATTGGTCCTCACCTGACACTCAGCTCTCACCAGTGGTTCCTCGTAGATGTTTGCATGCAACAGCGGCCACATCCCGGGCAACGGCTTCGACGGTAATTATACCATATAACGATTACAGCACGGACCCAGTCTATCTCGGCACTTCTAGACCGTGCGGAACGCTTACTCGCACATAGTCCCACCTACCTGCACTCAGCCCATTACCCTCAGTTCATTTCCTGTCCATATGCCTATCCATTTTTCTTTTAAATAACAAAATCGAACCTGCCTCTAACACTTCTACTGGAAGCTCGTTCACACAGCTACCACTCTCTTTGAGTAAAGAAGTTCCTGCTCGTGTTACCCCTAAATTTTTGCACCTTAACAACTCAACTTTTGTACTTCTTGTTTGAATCTGCCCTACTCACAATGGAAACAACCTATCCACATCATAGTTTTAAACATCTCTATCAAGTCCCCCCTCAACCTCCTATGCTCCGAAGAATAAAGACCTAACTTGTTCAACCTTTCTCTGTAACTTAGGTGCTGAAACCCAGGTAATAATTCAATAAATCTCCTCTGTACTCTCCGTAATTTTTGACATCCTTTCTTCACCACCCTATCCACATGAGATTCCACCTTCAGGGAACTCTGCATCATTATTCCTAGATCACTTTGTTCTACTGCGTTCCTCAATGCCCTACCCTTTACCATGTAAGTCCTATTTTGATCATACCTACCGAAATGTAGCACTTCATACTTATCAGCATTAAACTCCATCTGTCATCTTTGAGCCCACTCCTCGAACTGAGCTGAATCTCTCTGCAAAATCTCATTCATTATCCACAAAGCCAACTGTCTTAGTATCATCTGCTTCCTTACTAATCCAATTTACCATCCTATTACCCAGATCATTAATGTATATGACAAACAACATTGGACCCAGTACAGATCCCTGAGGCACACCACTAGTCACCGGCCTCAAACCCGACAAGAAGTTATCCACCACTGCTCTCTGGCATCTCCCATCCAGCCACTGTTGAAGCCATTTCACTACTTCGATGATAATACCAAACGATTGAACCTTCCTAACTAACCTTCCGTGTGGAACCTTGTCAAAGTCCTTATTGCGGTCCATATACACAATATCCACTGCCTTAAACTCGTCAACTTTCCTCGTAACCTTTTCAAAAAATTCAATAACATTTTGTCAAACATGACCTTCCCTGGTCAAATCCATGTTCACTGCTCCTAATCAGACCCTGTCTATATAGATAATTACATACTCAATCTCTAAGAACATTTTTCATTAATTTACCTACCACTGACGTCAAACGTACAGGCCAATAATTGCTAGGTTTACTCTTGGAACCCTTTTAAAACAATGGAACCACATGAGCAATACGCCAATCATCCAGCACCATATCCGCTTCTAATTACATTTGCGATATTTCTGTCAGATCCCCTGCTATTTCTACACTAACTTCCCTCAAGGTCCGAAGGAATATCCTGTCAGGACCCGGAGACTTACGCATATTTATATTCTTTAAAAGCTCTAGTACTTCCTCTTGTTTAATGATCATAGTTTCCATAACTAACCTACTTGTTTCCCTTACATTACACAATTCAATATCCTTCTCTTTAGTGAATACCGATGAAAATAAATTGTTCAAAATCTCTCCCATCTATTTTGTCTCCACACATAGCTGTAAGCTGATTCTCTAAGGGACCAATTTTATCTCTCACTGCCCTTTCGCTATTAATATATCTGTAGAAACCCTTTGGATTTATTTTACGTGCCAAGGTACTGATATTTTAATTGTTCAATGTACATAAATATTATTTTCGTTTTCATGCATCTTATTTTGAGGTGCTTTCCTCATTCGTTTTCTCAGAAAGATGCAAAATATTCCTCTGTCACTTGAGATCTTGTCGCGTCACTGCAAGGTAACATTTGAGAGTCATGTCCCGCAGTGGCCCACCACTGCTTCGGACGAAACAATGGAAAGTGTTACTGATGGCATTGAATCAGAAGTTGCTGAAGGACGAAATTTGGAAAGAATCGGTAGGCTTAACTGCTGAACGACAGGCAAGTGTGCGCCGGGCAATACCATTGCCACACATGAATTCATGGTTAAATAAAAAGAGCAAAATGACGCAAGTACAAATCCTGCTGCGTACAAGATTTAGACCTGAATTCCGGTGTGATAGGGTTTCTTCTCACTTGTGCAATGCAGGATATTACTTATCGCAATGCAGTTTGCCTTTGCAAAACATCGACTTGAATTATAAATCGCATCTAAATTTTGACAACCACATAGAAAGTTGATACCCCCCACCGAACGTGTTGATCCCATATCATATTGCTTTGACCAACTATAAATGGAGAAGTTTCGAATCTCAAAGGATTTAAACATACGTTTCATCACAAATAGTTTGCATGGTACATTAACTGATCCAGTACAAGTGACAATTTCCAAATATGAATGTGTGCCGCATTTCTTTCAGATCTTCGGCTCGTGGCGGGGTTCGATAATTGCTCAGGAAGAGTTGAAGTTTTCTTTCGTGAGACGTGGGGAACGGTGTGCGACGATTCCTGGGACAGTCCCGATGCTGTTGTAGTCTGTAGTCAATTAAACTGTGGAGATCCACTCTTGGCTTCTGGAGGGATGCTGTTCCCCCAAGGAAACGGAACTATTTGGATGGACGAGGTTAAATGCAAAGGGAGGGAGAGCTTCCTGTGGGATTGCCAATCTTCCGAAAAGGGTCAGCATAACTGTGGACACAGTGAAGACGTTGGGGTGATATGTTCTGGTCAGTAATCTAACTACGCCGATCATTTTATCAATTTTACCCATTGTCTCGAAATATTTCTGCACTACAACCCTACAAAAGACACCGATGCCTTCGAATGAGTGTTTTCCACTCACCTTTGCAGAATTGTCTGTCCCATTCCTCGGTTGCTTTTGCATTTCTACAGATATATTCAATTCGATATTCTTCCTCTGCAAGGTTTTTTTTCTCTTCTTTGGTCGTGTTCTCCTTGAAGCCCACCTTTTACATCCAGCTAATAACAATTGAAAATCTGCAGATGCTGAATTTCTGAGCAACAAATACAAAATGAAGAAGCTTGTCGGAGATTCTTATTTGCATAACACTAACTTAAGGGCCCTTTACCATAAGTTGCGAGTCAGAGAGTCACAGAGAAATACAGCTCAGAAGCAGGACCTTAGGCCCATCTAGTCAATGCCGGAATTGTTTTAACTGCCTTCTGTCATTGACCTGACTAGAAACATATCTCTTCACCACCCCCCCCCCCGACATACATTTACAGTAACTATCCAAACTTGGCTTAAATTTAGAAATTGAACTCGAATGTACTACCTGTGTTAGCAGCTGTTTCCACACCCTTATCATATGCTGAGTGAAGTGGTTTCTCCTTATGTTCCTCTTTAAACATATCGCCTTTCACACTTAACCCACGGCCACTGCTACTATTCCACCAAACCTCCGTGAAAAGAGACTGCTTACAATTACCCTAACTATAACACCCATAATATGTATACCTCTGTCAAATCTCCCCTCAGTATTTGATGTTATACGGAACAATGTCATAAAAACAAACAAAAAAAAACCTTCGGTAGAATACAGGCCCTTCGACCTACAATCTGTACCGTACATGGACTGATTTTAGAAATTACCTGGGGTTGCTCATAGCTTTTTCGAAGTTCCATGTATTTTATTCAAGAGTCTCTTAAAGTACTCTATTGTCTCCAATCTATTCAATCTTCCCTTGTTACTAGGTTCCTCCGGACCAGAGAACAACTTTGTAAACTGTTGCTATACTCTTTCAAATTTCCTTGCATCTTTCCTGTAGGTAGTTAACCGAAGCTGAAGACAACACCGCGTATTATGTCTCACTAACATTTTAAACAACTTTAACATAGTAACCAATCCTGTACTCAATACTTTCATTTATAAAGTCCAATGTGACAAAATGTGTTTGTTTTTACGACGCCACTTGTAACGAACTATAGAACTGTATTCCCAGATACCAATATTGCAAAATGTTCCTCAATGCCGCACGGTTAACTGTACAAGACTTGACTTGATTGGTCCTACCACAGTGTTACACTTTGCACGGGTCTGCATTGAAGTCCGTATGCCCTTTTCCGCCCAGTTCAGAACTGATCTAAATCCCTTTGCATGTTATGACAGCTTCCTCGCTGTCCACTACACTCGCGATTTTGCCAATCCAGTTAACCACATTATCACCTAGAACGTTGATAGAGATGATGAACAACAACTGACCCAAAATCGATCCTTGTGGCACTACACTACAGACTGGCTTCCATTCAGAGAGGCAACTGTTTACTATCTCACTCTGTCCCTTCCTACAAAGACAACTAATCCAATTTGCTACCTGATCTTGAATGCCTGCTGACTGAACCTTGTTGACAAAACTCCCATGCAGACATTGTCAAATGCCTTGTTAAGGATGATGTAAACAACATCCACGCCCTTTGCCTTCATGAACTTTCCTGGTAACTTCCTCGAAAAACTGTATAAGGCTGGTTAGACACGACCTACCGCGCACGAAGCCATACTGACTATGCTTATTCTGTTCATGTCTATCCAAATAATTATATTCCAGGCCCTTAAAGTACTTTTAAAATTCTTCCCATGACTGATGTCAGACCTATCGGCCTATAATTTCCTAGTTTATGTTTAGATAATTTCTTAAACAGCGGAACAATATTGGCTATGTTCCACACCGCTGGTACCTCTCGTGTCGTCTGCTGGAACCCTGGCAATTTCTGCACTTGTCTCCGGTAGAGTCCGATAAAACATCTTGACCGGGACTAGGGATTTATACACCCTGATGTTCCTCAGGACAGCAGATACATCGTCCTCTGGGATATGAAGCTATACGTAAACTTGATGGCGCTTTTACTGCATTTCTAAAGACTTCTCCCGTCTCCTTGCGATCACTCGCTTCAAGCTGCTCCCTATTACAAACTGTCTCATTCCCGATTAACAGATTAGGTATCGTACACTCTCTCATTTGGGAGTTCCATGTACTGATTATGGAAACATCCTGAACACATTTCAGAAACTCTACTCCATGCTCCATGAAGTAATTTTACAGTATGCGTGTCCTACACAATGTGTGTAAAGTTAAAAAAAAACACCTACTAAAACAACGTTATGTTTCTTGCATCTGTCTGCGCTCTTTTTTCACAAATGTGTCATTCTACAACCCGCGAACACTTCGATGACCTGTAATAAAGCCTCATTACGTATTCATAAAAAACAGAAGACCATGAGATATAGGAGAAGAAATAGGCCACCTGGTCTATCGAGTCTGCTCCTCCCTTTAATCGTGGATGATCCAATTTTCCCTGAACGACCTCCTTCTTGTCCTGACCTATATGGGACTTATCAAACTTTGCCATAAATATACTGTAAGTAAAGATCCCGCCTCCACTCTGAACACGGTAACAAATTCCACCGACTCACCAATCTCTGGATTAAAAAATTCCTCCTTATCTTCCCATTAAAAGGACGCCCCTCTATTTTGAATGTGTTCCCTCTGGTTAGACTCTCTGGGCATAGGAATCATCCTTTCCACATCCACTTGCTGAAGGCCGTTCACCGTACGATAAGTTTCAATTAGGTCACTACTCATTGTTGTAAATTATAGAGAATATAGGTCCAGAGTCATCAAATTCTCTTCATAAGACAAACGGTTTATTCCAGGAATCATTTTCGTGAACCTCCTTTGAATCCTCCAATTTCCATGTCACTTACTTCACAGTTCCAGCCATAATTCCTCATTAAACGAGTTTTCTATTCTGTCCTGACAAAGCACTGCGTAATATTTTCGTCGATTAGCCGATTAGCCTGATATCGGTGGTGGGGAAAATGCTACAGTCAGTTATCAAAGTTGTGATAACAGCACATTTGGAAAGCGGTGAAATCATCGCACAATGTCAGCATGGATTTGTGAAAGGAAGATCATGTCCAACGAATCTTATAGAATTTTTTGAGGATGTAACTAGTAGAGTGGATAGGGGAGAACCAGTGGATGTGGTATATTTGGATTTTCAAAAGTCTTTTGACAAGGTCCCACACAGGAGATTAGTGTGCAAACCTAAAGCGCACGGTATTAGGGGTATGGTGTTGATGCGGATAGAGAATTGGTTGGCAGACAGGAAGCAAAGAGTGATAACAAATTGTACATTTTCAGCATGACAGGCAGTGACTAGTGGGGTCCGGTAAGGCTCAGTGCTGGGACCCCAGTTGTTTACAATATATATTAATGATTTAGACGAGGGAATTAAATACAGCATCTCCAAGTTTGCCGATGACACGAAGCTGAGCGGCAGTGTTGGCTGTGAGGACGATGCTAAGAGGATGCACGATGACTTGGATAGGTTAGGTGAGTGGGCAAATTCATGGCAGATGCCATTTAATGTGGATAAATGTGAGGTTATCCACTTTGATGGCAAAAACAGGAAAAAAAAGATTATTATCTGTATGGTGGCCGATTAGGAAAAGGAGAGGTGAAACGAGACCAGGGTGCCATTGTACACCAACCATTGAAAGTGGGCATGCAGGTACAGCAGGCGTTGAAAAAGGCGAATGGTATGCTGACATTTATAGCAAGAGATTTCAAGTACATAAGCAGGGACGTTCTATTGCAGTTGTACAAGGCCTTGGTGAGACCACACCTAGAGTATTGTGTGCAGTTTTGGTCCCCTAATCTAAGGAAGACAATTCTTGTCATAGAGGGAGTACAAAGAAGGTTCATCAGATTGATTCCTGGAATGGAATGACTTTCATATGAAGAAGGACTGGATCGACTGGGATTAAACTCGCTGGAATTTAGAAGATTGAGGAGGGATCTATTGAAACGTTTAAAATTCTAAAGGGATTGGACAGGCTAGATGCAGGAAGATTGTTCCCGATGTTGGGGAAGTCCAGAACGAGGGGTCACAGTTTAGGGATAAAGTGGAAGTCTTTTAGGACCGAGACAAGGAGAAACTTCTTCATACAGAGAATTGTGAATCTACGAAATTCTCTGCCACAGGAAACAGTTGAGGTCAGTTCATTGGCTATATTTAATAGGAGGTGAGATATGGCCCTTGTGGCTAAAGGGATCGGGGGTATGGAGGGAAGGCAGGTACAGGGTTCTGAGTTGGATGATTAGGTAAGAACATACCGAATGGCGGTGCAGGCTCGAAGGGCCAAATAGCCTACTCCTGCACATATTTTCTATGTTTCTATATTTCTATTAATATTAACACCCTTCTTTCTTTAATCTCCTGCTAAGCCAACGTTAACACAAATGAGTCCCGGAATGTTGTGCTGTCTCCACTGCAACTATGTCTCTCTAACTGTTAGAACATCATTAGTCATGCTTTGATCAATGTCCTGAGCTTACCTGCCTTGTATTGAAGTATACACAGCTCAGTGCACTCGACACACCACGCTCAAACTTTTGATTCCTTACTTTGACTGAGGTGTTGCCAGCACCTGTCTCCACAGACTCTCCATTAATTCTTCTGTCACGCTGGTTCCCGTATAACGCTAGTGTAAAT
Organism: Hemitrygon akajei; assembly: GCF_048418815.1. Lineage (NCBI taxonomy): Eukaryota > Metazoa > Chordata > Chondrichthyes > Myliobatiformes > Dasyatidae > Hemitrygon > Hemitrygon akajei. The sequence goes on along the minus strand of NC_133126.1, from coordinate 203,157,128 downwards.
CCCACAATCAAACCTTCCCGCTGCGATATTCGCCCCTTACAATTCATGTGTAAATCCTTTCTTCTGTAGAGGCTCCACAATCCCTGGAAAGGAACTCAATCACCCAAATATATTTTCCCCTCCCTCCTGGACCAACTCCTCAGCTATGCGTTAAAATGTCCAATCTTCTCAGTCCTGATGAAGGGTTTCGGCCTAAAAATTCGACTGGTTACTTATTTCTATAGATGCTATTTGGCCCGCTATGATCTTCCAGTATTTTGTGCGTGTTAGTTCTTGCCTCACTCACACGTGGAACCTGTAGCAAACCTGAGATCACAATCCTAATGGACCAGAACTTGAACCTAGCACCTAACTCCCTGAACTCGCTTTGCAGAATCCTGTCAGACTTCCCACGTATGTCATTGCTCCCCGCATGGACCACGACCTCTGACTCCTCACCCACCCACTTAATAATGCTCATGTTCAACATTACACTGAGCAAAATTCGAAACAATTCCGTGTTACTTAATGTAGACCGATCTCTTTTTTTGGCCGCATCCATGCTTTAAGGAAGGGAAAGCTACGCTCAGTGCTATTTATCTTTAATGGAAATAAGGCACGGCAGCATGTTTCACGACTCAGCAAGTATTCACCGCCGAATTACATCCATCTGGCCAATTAACCTACGAACGTACATCTTCAGAATGTGGGAGGAAAAACAAGTGTAACCAAACGAAACTCAGGCGGTGAAAGGGAGAACGTACAAACGTACAAACTTTTTTATAAACAGCCGCGGGAATTGAGCGCAGGTCGCTGGCGTTATTACACTGTTGTGCTTACCATTATGCCTCCGTGACACGTCTAAAACAATACCTCTGAATTTTATTTATCGTCTTTATCCCAGGTTATCAGCCGGAAGTTGCTCCTTTTAGTTATCTCAGGGCCTTCATTTACGTTATACCTTGCATTATTGGTTCACTTTCGGTCATGGTTTCGCTCTGCCTGGTCAAAGTACGACGAAGACACTTCTGGGATGGTTGGTAAATGTTTTATCTTAAGTCCCTCTGAAAAGTAGTGAACTAATTTGGCATTCATATTACAGATTCCTTATAATATGATAGGTTCAACGAATTGGCAGTCTACAAACCCGTAAATAGACTACAAATAGTGGTCTTGCAACGTGGTCTTTGTTTTTAGGTGTAGCTTGCAAATGCATTTTTTCCTCTGGTACACTGAGCTAAAAAAAAATCCAAGCTGGTACAGCAAAGCAGCTTGGAAGGTACTGTTTGATTTAAGGTGCTCACGCCGAGATGTTGCTATAAATCCATCTGTTCGCGAAAGTGGACGGAATACAGAGTTCAGGGAAGTTTCACTAAGATTATTCGAGAAAAGAATACGTTTTGCTGTGTAGCTGATATTACATGTTGAAAATATAACATAGAACATTACATCACAGTATAAGCCCTTCGGTCCACAATGTTGTGCCAAACATTTAAGCTACATTAACATCATCGAACATTGCCGTCCAACACATCCCTACATTATTATTTGTCATCAGTCTCTCTATTTGCAATTTCTTAAATGCCACTATCTATCTGCCACTGAAACCATCTCAAGCAAGTCGTTTCATACACTCATCACATACCGCGGATATTACCCCTACACCTTCCTCCGATCACTTTAAAATTATGTCCCCTCATGTTTTCCATTTTCACCCTGGGATAAAGTCCCTGGCTCTCCACTCTAACTGTGTTTATTATCATTTTGCAAATAATGCACATGGATTCTGTGAAGATAAGGAATGTCTAGCTGCTTTATTTTTAATTTCCATACACAAAATAGGTCCAAAATGCATTGTCAAAACAACGTGATAAATTCCATAAAATGGAAGTATATTAAGTGAGTCAAAGGTTATTTGTCAACTGGATTTGTCAAGTGGGAAAACGTGTAGTTGTGCACTTCGGTAATGGTAACACCTTCTCTTCCGTCTTCTTGCTTTCTAACTTGATGGCATTAATATCGATTTCTTCATCCAAGAAGCATTTTGCAGTCTCCCTCACTTCCTCTTGCTTTCGCTTTACTGCCCCCTGTCTCCACCTCTTTCCCTTTTTTTGTGGCCCACTCTCCTGTCAGGTTCTGTCCTCTGCACCCATTGAGCTTTCACATTCACTTGGCTCCAACTATCACCTTCTCTTTTGTTGTATTCTGGCATCTTCCACCTTCCTTCCCAAGAAAGAAGAGAGCCTCGCCCGAAACGTCTGCTGTTTATTCTTTTAAAGCTGAACCGTTCAGTGCCTCAGTGTTTTGTGTGTTTGAATTAGATTCCCAGTATCTGAAGGCTTCCTCATTTGAGAGTGCCATCTCACTTTTTTTAAATGTGGAGAATTGGGATATGATGTGCAGATAGAACCACTGGTCTAACTGGAGATCGCAAGTTCTCCTTTTGTAAATCGCGAATGATGCTGCAAATTCAGAGAAACACAGTCAATGTTTGATGAACACAGCAGGCAAAGCAGCATCTATTGAGAAAAATAAACAGGCTGCGTTTCGGCGGCGGTAATTCATCAGCAATGGAAAATAAAATAAAATGAATGTAAGGGCTATGGGAAGGTGACTGATGAGAACAGGTGAGGAGGAACGTAAGTGGGCGGGAGAGGGGAATGAATTGCTCGACTGCGATGTATCTTTTTTTTTCCTGAGTTCCGAAGGTTGTTCGCCTTTATGTCAAATATCAAGAACATATTGAACACTCGGCAGGATAGCAACAACAGAAATTTGGAGATGTACTTCCTGTTTGAAACATTAGTGCAACCGGAGCATAAAGACAGGAGTTCATTTTTTCACTCCACTGGATATATTGAGTAAATATTTTATACAGAAAAACAGAGCGGTTGTATAGTTCCACTATAAACAGTCAAATAATCAGCAAATATTTCAAGAGGTACATTTAATGTCCTATTTAATATACATTTAGGTACATTTCCTCTCAAACATTCACGAAAATAGTGGAGTGTTCCAAGGAATTAATTAGAGTTAAATCTTACATCCCCAAAGCCCATTCCCCCACCTCCAACTCCCCCAAGCACAAGCAGCAGCAGGGTACCAGCAACAGACGTTGCTGGAGATAACGAAAAAGAGGACATTACAGGTGACATTTCTAACGGCTTTTGTTCAGCTGGTAATTTATCTGTTTTCATATTTCAGGCAGTAGGAATTCACAGCCTTCTATAACTGGGGTTCCTGGGCCGTTTTCTGAGGAGGTCGTCTTTCAGGAAACTGGACAAGGGCTCGGTAATTGTATTTAAACTGGATGCATGAGATATCATTTAAAATAAGTAAACTATTTATACTAAGTCATGGTTTTTCTTTCATCAGATTCGCCATCTCAGAGCAGAGCAGAAAATGTGAAGTATGACGTGGACGGTGATATGCATGCTCACAAATATGAATATGTGGAGTGTAAGCTCGGCAAAATTTTACCCGTTAATATTTTTACTTGAATATTGCAAAATGAATCATTGTCTTGTACTCATTATGTCGTGGCCAATACACTTGGAGCTATGATGTTGTGTTCAATGTTCAGACTTGGATGGTTCAGGGGCAGGAATGGTTACTTCGAGTGCCAGGCATTAGGTGTTTCACAGAGTACAGGGAGGGAGGCAAAATAGGTGGGGACGCGACACTGTTGATCAGAGATAGTGTCACGGCTGGAGAAAACGAGTATGTTCTGGAGGCATTGTCGACAGAGTCTCTGTGTGTGGAAGTTAGGAGCAGGACACTGGGTGTTTTATTTTTATATAGAGCACCCAGTAGTAACAGAGACATCGAGGAGCAGATGGGAAGCCAGATTCTGGATTGCTCTAATAATAACAGGGTCGTTGTGGTGGGAGATTTTAATTCTTCAGTATGCATTGGCAACTCCCTAGAGCGAGGGATCTAGATGGGGTCGAGTTTGTCAGGTGTGCGTTCAACAAGGTTTCTTCACACAATATATAGATAAGCCGACAAGACGAGAGGCTGTACTTGATTTGGTATTGGGAACTGAACCTGGTCAGGTGTCAGGTCACTCAGTGAGAGAATTTTGGAGATAATGATCATAATTCTATCTCCTTTACCATATTGAAGAGAGATATGAACAGAAATGTTAGGAAAGCGTTTAAATGGAGTAAAGGGAAATATGTGGCTATCAGGCAGGAACATGGTGGCATAAATTGGAAACAGATGTTCTTAGAGAAATGTACGGAAGTAAAGTATCAAATGTTCAAGGGGTATTTGCACGGGTTTCTGCATAGGTAGAGTGGCATTCAAAAGTTTGGGCACCCCGGTCAAAATTTCTGTTACGGTGAATTATTTAGTCAGTAGAAGATGAACTGATCTCCAAAAGTCATAAAGTTAAAGATGAAACATTTTTTCAATATTTTAAGCAAGATTAGTGTATTAATTTTGTTTTGTACAATTTTAGAGAGAAAGAAAGGAAAGGAGCAACAAGCAATAGTTTGGACAGCAAAAGAGATTTGAGCCCTCAGATAACTTTTGCGAAGGTTTCAGACATTTATCAGCTGTTTAAGGCTATGGCCTATTCGCAGTCGTCGTTACTAACGGCCAGCTGATGCAAATTTCAAAGCTTTATAAATACCCTACTCCTCAGACCTTGTCCCAACAATCAGCAGTCATGGGCTCCTCTAAGCAACTGCCTGACACTCTGAAAACTAAAATAAATGATGCCCACAAAGCAGGAGAAGGCTCTAAGAAGCATTTTCAGGTAGCCTTTTCCTCCATTCGTAATGTAATTAAGAAATGGAAATTAACAGGAACGGTGGAGGTCAAGCTGAGGTCTGGAAGACCAGGAAAACTTTCCGAGAGATCTGCTCGCAGGATTGCTGTAAAGGCAAATCAGAATCCCCGTTTGACTGCAAAAGGCCTTCAGGAAGATTTGGCAGACTCTGGAGTGGCGGTGCACTGCTCTACAGTGCAGCGACACCAGCACAAATATGACCTTCATGGAAGAGTCATTAGAAAAAAAAAACTCGCCACAAAATTCGGCATGAGACATTTGCAAAGGAGCATCTAAGCAAACATGACGCATTTCGGAAACTAGTACTGTGGACTGATGAAGTTAAAATAGAACTTTTTGGCCGCAGAGGGCAAAGGTATGTTTGGAGAAGAAAGGGTGCAGAATTTCATGAAAATAACACCTCTCCAACTGTTAAGCATGGCGGTGGATCGAACACGCTTTGGGCTTGCGTTGTAGCCAGTGGCACGGGTTATTCACTGATAGATAGAAGAATGAATTCAATTAAATACCAGCAAATTCTAGAAGCAAACAACACATCGTCTTTAACACATCTGAAGATGAAAGAAGGATGGCTTCTGCAACAGGATAATGATCCTAAACACTCCTCAAATCCATAATGGACTACCTCAAGAGGCACACGCTGAAGGTTTTGACATGACCCTCACAGTCCCCCGACCTAAACATCATCGAAAATCTGTGGATAGACTTCAAAAGAGCAGTGCATGCAAGACGGCCCAATAATCTCACAGAACTAGAAGCATCTTGCAAGGAACAATTGGCGAAAATCCCCCAAACAGGAATCGAATGCAGTTGGCTGACTACAGAAAGCATTTACAAGTTGTGATACTTACCAAATGTGGTGCTAGTAACTACTGACCATGCTGGATGCCCAAACGTTTGTTTCCGGCCCTCTTCCATTTTTGTTATTTTGAAACTGCAAAAGATGGAAATTTTAAAAAACAATAATAATTTTGCTTAAATTATTAAATCAATGTGTCATCTTTAACTTTATGCCGCTTGCAAATCAGGTCATCTTTCACTCGCTTAGCTATTCACAGTAACAGAAATTTTGACCAGATGTGCCCAAACTTTCGCATGCCACTATACTTACCAATGAGACAAGGAAGCGACGGCAGTGTACAGGAACCGTCGTGTAGAAAGGCTATTGTAAATCTAGTCAAGAAGAAGAGTTTACGAAAGGTTAAAAAAAAAGGTACTGATAGAGATCTAGAAGATTATAAGGCTAGCAGGAAGGAATTTAAGAATGCAATTAAGAAAGACCATGAAAATTCCTCGGCAAACAGGATTAAGGAAACCCCAAGCTACTGCGGGAACGAGGGAGGAGATTGCCAAGCCTCTGGCGATGATCCATGCAAAATCATTGGTGACCGGAGAGGTACCGGAGGATTGGATGATTGCGGATGTGGTACCCTCATTCAATAAAGGGCGTAGAGATAGCCCATGAACTTAGAGATCCGTGAGTCTTACTTCAGTAGTTGGTAAGTTGATGGAAAGGATCCCGAGAGGAAGAATTATTAACACTTGGAGAGGCATAATACGATTAGGAATCGTCAAGCATAATATAACAGGGAATACTAAAAAGGCAGGTTGTGCCTTACGAGCTGATTGAACTTTTTGATGATGTGACGAAACACATTGATGAACGTAGAGCATTAGACGTAGATATCAACAAGGCATTTGTTAAGGTACTCTATGCAAGACTTATTGAGAAAGTCAGGAGGCATGGGATTCAAGGGGACATTGCTTTGTGGATCTAGATCTGGCTTGCCCACGGAAGGCAAAGAGTGGTTGTGGAGGTGTCATATTCTGCATAGAGGTCGGTGGCCAGTCGTGTGCCTCAGGGATCTGTTCTGGGACCACTTATCTTCGTAATTTTTATAAATGACCTGGATCAGGCACTGGAGGGATGGGTTAGTAAATGTACTGAATACACAAGTGATGGGGGTGTTGTGGATAGTGTGGAGAGCTAACAGAGGTTGCAGCAGAACATTGATAAGATGCAAAACTGCGCTGAGAAATTGTAGATGGACTTCAACCCAGATGTGTGTGAGCCGCTTCATTTAGGTAGGTCAACTATGATGGCAGAATACAGCATTAAATGTATGACTCTGGGCAGTGTGGAACATCAGAGGGATGTTCGGGATAGTGTCTATAAGACACTCACAGCTGCTACGTATGTTGACGCTGTGCATAAGAAGGTATATGACCTTCATTAATCCGTGGGGTTGAGCTTAAGAGCCGAGATGTAGTTTTGCAGCTATATAGGACCTCTAGCCTGATCGCACTTGGAGTACTATGCTCCGTTCTGGTCGCCTCACTACAGGAAGGATGTGGAAACCTTAGAAACGGTGCAGAGGGGATTTAGAAGAAGTTTTGGGGAGCATGCCTTATGATAGTACCTAGAAACATGAGAAAATAGAAACCTTCACACCATAAATCTGTGCCGAACATGTCGTTACATTAGAAATTACTTGGGGTTACCCATAGCCCTCTACTTCGCTAAGTTTCATCCAGTAGTCCCCTCAAAGACTCTATCATATCAACCTACACCACGGTCGCTGTCAATGCAATCCACGCATTCACCACACTCTCAGTAATAAACATACCCTTGACAACTCCTATGTATCTACTTCCAGGCACTCTCATGCTGGCCATTTCAGCCCCGGAAAAAAAACCTCTGACTATCCACACGATGAAGACCTTTCTTCATCATGTTCAACTCTGTTAGGTCACCTCTCATCCTCGGTCGCTCCAAGGAGCAAAGGCCGATTTCATTCAACTTACTGTCATGAGGCATGCTCCCCAATCCACGCAAAATCCTTGTAAATCTCCTCAGCACCCCTTCTGAGGTTTCCACATCCTTCCTGTAGTGAGTCAACCAGAACTAGGCAAGTACTACATGCTGGGAATGATTAGGGTCCAGGAATACTGCAGTGTTACCAGCTGAGCAGAATTAGGCCATTCAGCCCATGGAGCATGCTTCCAAGAGCAGTAAACCAAATACTGACGAACCCAAATGGCAAATAATATCTACAGAAACAAATAAGAAGCATACCTATACAAATAAAATCCAAGGTAATATTTCAGGTCAATGCACTTCCATGCAGCATATCTCAGTCGAAATACAGACTCTTGCTACTACGCACTAATCTCATTAGAATAGATACAATGTACAGCACGTGCAATGCGTCCCGTTTTCCTTCAACATTGCGCACATTTGCTTTTACCGTCATTGAGATATTTTTGTCACTGGTATTTGAATGTTGACTTTGAAGTAACAATTAATCGCACCAACTCCCCACTCCGGAAAAATATATTTGTATTCCTATAACACGAGTTATTGATAGATTTAAATGCAGGCCGAAGGAAATTCTACCTGTCATCATTTGGCTGCCGCATAAGTCTCATAGCGTAACCTCGTCAGGTAGGCATCTAAGGGAATGAACGTTTCAGGTCGAGGCTTTTCTGCAGGTTTGGAGAGGAAGGGGAAAAATAGCTGAGGTGTAGGAAGATAGATAGAAAGTGATACGAGGTATGTGACGCACCTATTTATAGAATCATAGAACGACAGAACATTACAGCACAGAAACAGGTTTTTTGGCCCTTCTTGGCTGTGTCGAACCATTTTTCTTCCACGTCCCACTGACCTGCACCTGGGCCGTATCCCTGCAAACCCCTCGCGTCCATATACCTGTCCAAGTATTTCTTAAATGTCAAAATAGAGCCCGCATTCACCACTTCATCTGGCAGCTCATTCCACACGACCACCACTCTCTGCGTGAAGAAGCCCCTCCCACTAATGTTTCTTTTATACTTTCCCCCCTTTACCCGTAATCCATTACCTCTGCTTCTTTTTTGTTCTCTCCTGGCCTCAGTGGAAAAAGCCTGCTTGCGTTCACTCTATCTATACCCATCATAATTTTATACACCTGTATCAAATCACACCTCATTCTCCTACGCTCCAGGGAATAAAGTCCAACCCAATACAACCTTTCTCTGTAACTAAGTTTCTCAAGTCCCGGCAACATCCTTGTAAACTTTCTCTGCACTCTTTCAACCGTATTAATATCATTCCTGCAATTAGGTGACCAAAACTGCACACAATACTCCAAATTTGGTCTCACCAATCTCTTGCACAACCTCGCCATTACATTCCAACTCTTATACTCAATACTTTGACTTATAAAGGCCAATGTACCAAAATCTTTATTTAAAAACCTATTTACTTGTGACGCCACTTTTAGGGAATTATGTACCTGTACTCCCAGATCCCTCTATTCTACTGCACTACTTATTGTCCCTACCATTTACCTTGTATGTTCTACCTTGGTTTGACCCTCCAAAGTGCATTACCTCACACTTGTCCGTATTAAACTCCATCTGCCATTTTTCAGTCCATTCCTCCAACTGGTTCAAATCCCTCTGCAATCTTTGAAAACCTTCCCCCTGTCCTCTACACTTCCAATCTTTGTATTATCAACACATTTGTGATCCAATTTGCCACATTATCATCAAGATCATTGATATATATGACAAATAATAATGGACGCAGCACTGATCCATGTGGCACACCTCTAGTCACAGGCCTCCACCCAGAGTAGCAATCCTCCACTACCACTCTCTGGCTTCTTCCATTCAGCCAATGTCTAATCCAATTTACTACCTCTCCATGTATACATAGCGACTGAATCTTCCTAACTACCTCCCATGCGGACCTTGTCAAAGGTCTTACTGAAGTCCATGTATACAACATCCACTGCCTTCCCTTCATCCACTTACCTGGTAACTTCCTCGAAAAACTCTAATAGATTGGTTAAACATGACCTACCTCGCACTAAGCCATGCTGACCTTTTCTAATAAGTCCCTGTCTATCCAAATACTTGTAGGTCCTTTCTCTTAGTATTCCTTCCAATAATTTACCTGCTACCGATGTCAAACTTAACGGCCTATAATTTTCCGGCTTACTGTTTGAGCCCTTTTTAAACAACGGAAGTACATGAGCTATCCTCCAATCCTCCGGCACCTGACCCGTGGATATCGACATAGTAAATATTTCTGCCAGGGCCCCTGCAATTTCAACACTAGTCTCCTTCAAGTTCCGAGGGAATACACTGTAAGGTCCTGGGGATTTACCTACTCTGACTTGCCTCAAGTCCTTAAGCATCTCTTCCTCTTTGATCTGTATAATTTCCATGACCTCCATACTTGTTTGCCAAGTTTCCATAGACTCCATTCCTGTTTCCTTAGTACATACCGATGCAAAAACCCATTTCACATCTCTCCCATTTCTTTTGTTTCCATACATAGCCGACCATATCCCTAAGCTAATCACAAGACAGATTTAACCAACCAACTAATCTACTACCCTATGCGTATTTGGACAGCATGAGGAAACGGGAGCCCCGAAGTAAACAAATGCAGACACCGGAGAGAACGTACAAAATCCTTTGAAACAGTAGCGGATATGGAACCAGTTTCGCTAGCTCTGTGATATCGTCGTGCTGAAGGATATGCTACTTTGCTGAATATTTTAGGGATTAACAACTTAAAAGGTTAACTTTGTTCCTGTCTAGACAATTGCTGTCAAGCCTGCCGATGATTACCAGTCATGCCGAAAGTTCTTGGCCCGTATTTTTATTTCCTTAGATGCCGCCAGCACTGCTGGATTCCTCTAGTATTTTCTGTGTGATGCTTTGATTTCCAGCACCTGCTTTTTGTTCCTTGTTTCCGATTCCTATATACGCATAGTTTAGATCGCTTCAGGTACTGAACTATTTTATCCAGACTACGCCGAATTCATGTTCAATATTTAGTTGAATGGCAGTTAACCACCTTGTTTATTATTCTGTGGCAGCATTTTCTGCAACGTACTCATGAATTGTCTGTCACTTTTCAGAAATCAATTTGGCGCTTGACGAATATTTCAGTGAAGAATGTGACGATACTGCATAATTCTGCTTCAAGATCTGATAATTATAATCACTTAGGTTAATCGTTTTATGATCTATTGGAAACCTGGTGCCTCCTACCTCCATGTTTTGAAATTCATTTACTGGTAATATTGTAATTTGTGTTTTGCAGTGAGATTGTTGATTGAGTGAGAAGCAAAACATAACTCCTGAATGACTCCTGTCTTTTAAGAGATTCCTACATATGTACATGGAGCTATGCGATAGTGAAATTCCAGGCAGTTCTAGAGTAGGTTAAATGGTCAGCGCAACATTGTGTGCCGAAAGGCCTGTAATCTGCTGGACATTTCTGAGTTCTATGTTATATCTTCTATGAATAGTTTACAAAATGTAGAACAGCTTTCGAATGGGTTTAATATTTTTGTTTTTTTTTTGGCTTTTGACGCATAGAGTTATTCTTGGCAGGGGTCATTCATCAAACGATGACACATTTCTTCTTATTCCTCCTTCAATGTATCGATGCTTCGATTAAATACATGGGGCGCCATATCGTTTGTAATTTTCATCTATTGACTTTTTATTGAACTGTTTTAATTAACTGTTATAACGTACTGAATTAATGTCATAAATATGTGAAGACATAAGTTCGAACTACCTGAAGGAAAGATTAATGAAAACAACTGTTAAATGTATTTGAGAAACAATTGATGATAAATTCGTCATTCCTTCGTTATTGATTTGCATACGTCGGTCCAAAATGTACACAACAAGATATCTCCAATCTTTATGAGTTATATGCAAGTAATAAGTTTCTGAGAACAGTGCTCAATTGTTGTTTTATTAACCAGATGAAGTGGTACTAGTTTGCTCTTGAGATCAATAGAGGTCGAAACATATGAAACTGTTTTGCATAAATCCAAAATAAAAAAAAGCCGCTGGACTTCCTGTTGGTCCTGCTTTCTTTCAAAGGTCCCTGCATGTTTCAAATGTATCATCAGCTATATCTCGAGGGATAGGTTGTTCTTTCACATAATTAAGAGAACTGAAATATAATTCAGTATAAGTGAAATGATAGTCGTTGAATCCCTGATTCTTTTTAACATAAAATCAGTTCTAATAAAGGAGCAATATAAAAATGTTAGCCCGTCATTAATTTCAGTCAATTATATCTTACAGTTTTTGTAAAATCTGTGAAAAGAGCCCAAGAAAATTTCCGTCTTGAAGAAGTTAAGGAAAATATATAGGACACTTCTCTATCTTCTCCTGGACGAATGGCAGAAGTATCTGCCATGCAGTAGAACACACTAGGTGGAACAGGAATCAATCTCTTTGTTTTAAAATACTTATAGTGAAATGTACAACTGATTTATAAGTTAATGTTCTGAAGTGGCAGATTTATATTTGGACCCTGTAGGAGGGATAGTGCCGTTAACCATTTGGCGAGGTTCTTTGCTGGATTGCAGCGATTGCCAAGTAGGAAACATTTAATTGATTCAATTTCGATTGTTTCTTCTAAGCTGTTTGGGAAAGTGTGCCTGACCGTGTCGTATCTGAAATATTCCTGCACAAATAGCCTTCGTGGCCGCACAACTGGAATTGGATACAACTAGAAATAAAAGTTGACAAAGGGCTGCATATCGTTCTTTGTCGCACTGTATTTCAGTGTATTCTTCAACTTAAAATAAACACAGAAGTGTGTGATTTTTTAAAATTATTATTGTAAATATTCAGAATATAACAAAAAAACAATACAGAATTTATGTAACATGAATATTTCCTGTGCAGAGGAATGATTAGTCCGGGCAGATGCAAAAAATAGAGTAGATTAATACATAAACGGAAATTGACGTACTACTGTCTCTTTGCTTCCCTGGGCCACATTACTTCTGAAAACAGAATCGCCTCTGTATCAGGCATCTCTTGTAAATCTTGAACCTAATAATGTGACAAATAAGCGTATTTTCGTATTTTTCTGCTGTTCTGCTGCAGCCCAACTACTTGAAGCATCGACGTGTTGTGTGTTCAGTCATGCTATTTTGGTCACCGCTGCCGGAATGCATGGTTAGCTCAGTTATTGTGCCCTTCTGATCAGCTTGAATCAATCTGGCCATTCTCCTCTGAGCTCTCTCACTTACATGGCACCTACCCACTCACTGGGATTGTTTCTCGTTTATTTTTCCCACCATTCCTTTTAAACTCTAGACACTGAGCTGAGAGAAAATCCCTGGATATCAGCACTTTCTGAGACGGTCAAGCCACCATGTCTGGCACCACCAGCTATTCCATAGTGAAAGGTAACTTTGATTATATTTCTTCCCTATTCGATATTTGATCTGAGAAACACATGAGCCACTGCAGCAGTCTTTTATAAATTGCGCAGCTGCCACGGCTGGCTGATTATATATTTGCATTAACGAGAAGGTGTACATGCGCTCCTAATAAAATGGCGCATCTGTGACTATAGAACCGGCACAAGCGGAAATGACTCAAAGGGATAGAACATTGGAATGTGTTGTGGGGAATGTACGATCTGCTGAGAAGGGGGCAGTGGAACCAGAATTCGAGAGGGATCAAAGCCCCTGATCGCAAATTTCCTAGAGCAGTTGGAAAAAGTTTGATCTAGATTGGCAGGAGGAGTGAATCCGTTAGACGACGGAACAGTTTGGTGCAAAGCTATGTACTATGGGTAGAGAGACTCTGGGAAACAATAGAAAGGACATAAATGAAATGGAATAAAATGGTTTGGAATACGTTTACCTTATTGCCAGAGCAAAGTTCATTAAATCAAATGATGGATCAATGGTTGTAACTACGATTTTACGGCCATTACAGAGACTTGATTCTCACAAGGACGGCAGTTATTCCTGGATGTTTCAGGGCTTAGATGCTTTTGAGAGTACATGGGCGGAGTTCAAATATGCCGGTGTGTGGTATTACAAATCATACAGTGTAACACAACTGTAGATTAGAGGAATATGTTTAGTTCATCTGCTGTAGTATTCGGTAGTGTCATTGTGAGTGAAAGGCAATAATGAGAAGGGAATGTTTATTAGCAGAGTTCTATAGCACCCCTTTCGCCGTAGCAACAGGTACACTAAGAAGCAGAACAGTGGACAGAATGTGGAAACGTGCAGACTAATGGGATTGCCATGGGATCTTTCCTATTGATTGGTACCTCCTTGTTGTGAGAGGTTTCAAAGGGGCAGAGATTGTTAAGTATGTCCAGGAAGGATTCTTGACAAAATGTGCTGACAAACGGACGACATGAGTAGCCATATTGAACCAAGTGCTCGGCAATGAACCTGGACGCATGACATATATATCTGTAGACAAGCATTTTGCAGACAGTGATCTTATTTCCTCAATCTAGGGGCGAATAACAACAGATAGTATGCAAAGTATTTAAATGGGGGAAGGCGAATTATGACGTTATTAGGCAGGAACTTCCGTATTGTGGAACAGTAGTTCTGAAGGGAATATACAATGAAAATGTGGAGGTGGCTTAGGGAAACTTGCAGGACGTTAAAGATTGTGTTGTCCTATTGAAATAGGAAAAGGTCGATAGGGCTAAGTGAAATCCGCGGCTGTCGAGGGTTTCAGGTTCCTAGCCGTCAACATCACAAGTAGCCTGTCTAGTCTAAAAACTTTGACACAAAACCTAGGAGTGGGATCACCAGGGCCCTAAGGAGGCTGAAAATAATTGGCCTGTAGACGCTGTCCATCACATTTGTTGTCGATATAATACGGAATCCGGATGTTCACTGCTTGCTATAGAACAACTTTTCTCCTTACTGCAAGAACATGCAGAGAACTGAGCACAGCAGCTCGTCATCCCTCTGGCCACTGCCAACAACTCTCGAGACCTCGGTAAAGTAGCCAGAGTAACTAAAGGCCACATTTCCCCGGGCATTTGCTCTTCTATATTTTCCCCATTGGAAGGATGTGTCAAAGCCTGAAAACGCGTAACCTAGATTCCAGCGTCACTTCTGTTCTGCACTACTGAACGATTTCCTAGTATAATAAGGTGGATACTTGACCCTATGTCTGTACAACTGAGTGTGCCTCTGCACTACATATCTGGAAATGTATTATTATTTAATTTAGCACAAGCTCAGTGTACTGTCGTAATGAATTGTTCCCACTGAAGGGACGATTTTTTGAACGCAAAGATATATAGCAGGAAATATAAGTCAAAATCCTAAGATATACGATATGGTTGTTAAGGAGTAAAAGACCGGCTAGGTAGAGAATCGTCCGTTCGTTCGATAATGTTCTTTTATACGCTCGGTTCAAAGTCGGAAACACTGTGCCGCCGAAGCACCTTAGTCATCTCTGAGGCGGAAGTACGCAGGTGTTTCCAGCGAATGGATAGTCACAAAGCTGCGGAACAGGACATCAGCCCAGGGTGAGTACACAGGATATGCGCGACAGAACTGGCAGGTGTGTTAACAGGCACTTATAATCTGTCCCTCTCCCAGTGTACAGTAACCCCCGCCTCAAAACATCCAGCATTCCTCTGTACCTAAAAGAACAAGGTAATCATATAACCATATAACAATTACAGCACGAAAACAGACCATCTCGGCCCTCCTAGTCCGTGCGAAAACTTACTCTCACCTAATCCCACTGGCCGCCACTCAGCCCATTACCCTCCATTCCTTTCCTATCCCATATACCTATCCAATTTTACTTTAAATGACAATACCGAGCCTGCCTCTAACACTTCCACTGGAAGCTCATTCCATACAGCTTCCACTCTCCGAGTAAAGCAATGCCCTCTCATGTTACCTTGAAACTTTTGCCCCCTAACTCTCAACTCATGTCCTCATGTTTGAATTTTCCCTGCTCCCAATGAAAAAAGCCTATCCAAGTCAACTCTATCTATAGCCCTCATAATTTTAAATACCTCTATCAAGTCCCCCCTCAGCCTTCTAAGCTCCAAAGAATAAATACCTAACTTGTTCAATCTTTCCCTGTAACTTATGTTCTGAAACCCAGGTAACATTCTAGTCAATCTTCTCTGTACTCACGCTATTTTGTTGACATCTTTCCTATAATTGGGTGACCAGAACTGTACACAATACTACAAATTCAGCCTTACCAATGCATTGTACAATTTTAACATTATATCCCAACTCCTATACTCAATGCTCTGATTTATAAAGGCCAACATACTAAAAGCTTTCTTCACCACCCTATCCACATGAGATTCCACCTTCCGGAATCTATGCACCATTAATCCTAGATGACTGTTCTACTACATTCTTTTATATCCTACCATTTACCATGTATGTCCTATTTGGATTATTCCTACCAAAATGTAGCACCTCAGACTTATCAACATTAAACTCCATCTGCCGGGTTTCTGGTGACGTCGTCGTCGAGAATGGCAGCTTAAGTCAGTAGCTCCTCCGGAAAAACGCGTATCAAGCCCTGTTAACCCATCACGTATAATATTTTTCGAAAAATATTTGAACTGAAAAAATGGGCAAGAATGGGAATAAAAAAGCGATACCTCGGAGCCTGCGACCGAGAGGAGTGCAGCGAGTGGCTCTCCTACCCAACAGCGTGCTCGCGCGGCGGACGCTGGGCCTCGTTTAGGCGAAGCGGCGAATATCTTCGACATCCTGAAAGAAATAATGGAGGGCCAGAAAGGTATAAAGCAGCAGCTCCATGTCATTAATTCAGAGCTCGCTAGCGTCAATCAAAAAATATCGGTGGCGGAGACTGGAATTGAGAAGGTGGAAGATCGTGTTCAAAACGTGGAACGATACTGAGTAAGACAATAAAAACCTTACATCACCAAGCAGGTAAACTGCTTGACCTAGAGGGAAGATCACTGCGGACAAATATCAGAATCTACAACGTTCCCGAAGGAGCGGAGGGCTCCTCTATGACGGAGTTTGTCGGAAAGATACTGCGGTACGCGTTGGATCTTACCCCGACTATGGAGCTGGAAGTCGAAAGAGCCGACTGCGCGCTCGTCCCGAAACCTACCCGGGAGAGAAAGCCACGCTCAATGATAATTAAATTCCTTCGGTAGAGCACCAAGGCGGAGATTTTACGAATGGCCTGGGGTTAAAAGAGTGTGTTTTTAGAAGATAAATTAATATATTTCCACCAACATTACCCCCCCCCTCCCCGGGGTCCTCCAGAAACGCAAAAAATACTCCAAAGTAAACCGAGTACTAAAGCAAAATAAGATTAGATTTCAAACTTCATAGCCTGTTAAACTTCGAGTGTTTTATGACAATGGGACGCCGTTTGTACCAGACAGTGGAAGAGGCGACTACAGACATGAAGGCCAGAGGATTGCCCGTCAGCATTACCAAAACGAGGAGAAGCCTGGCTGAGGAATTGTTCGCTCCGCTTGGGAAATAGTGCGAGAAAATAAGAAGGCAGCAGACGGGAGGAGGCAGAGAGAAATATATCAAGAAGAGACAAGGAGTTTTCAAAAGACAGTCCTCACCTCCTTCAGAAGAGCCATAAGATTTAGCTAACTTTAAAAATGTTGAGAAGTTAACGGGAAGGAAAAGTACACGGCGATATATCGATCTCGAAAAATACTTATTATAATGTGAATTTTATATAATTTAGTTGTTATTCTTTATTCACTCACTTACTCCTTTTTCCCCACCAAAAGGGGAATATATATACGCATATGTGTGTATGTATGTAATGTGTGTGTGTAGTCATATATATGTGTGTGTGTGCGTGTGCGCGTATGGATGTAGGTGTGTGTGTGTGTGTGTGTGTATATATATATATAGGAGGAGTACACTCGGAAATACAGGGAAATCTTTTCTGTGTGATGGATTTGTTCACTGACTTTTATGAATATTGCAATGGGGCCCTCAACTCACAATTAGGAGGGGTTATCCCCCACAGCTAGACATTTCCTCTAGCTCAACGCAGGGTCATCTACTAGAGACCTAAGCCTTGGAATCACACGTTCGTTGCCATTTTTGTTATTATTTGCCTTTTTTGGTTCTTGTTTGTTCAGGGAGTGGATCGATTAGATTTTATTCTAATTTATTTTGTATTTATTTTATTTTATTTTAATTTATAGTAGTTAATACATTCGTATTTACACATTGAGATAATAAGAAAAATAATAAGACACTTAAATAATAATCATGTGCAGTTGCAGTTCACTCTATTAGACTACACAATGACAATAATTGTTAAAAACAATAGTAATAATAGTGGATTAATAATAATTTCCATGTATCTCTTCTGAACCATTTCATTTGGTACAAAATATTATATGTAACCCTATGTAACTACCATTGCAGGATTTTATATCCTAACTCGTTCGTGTTTGCTCCTGCCGCCAAGCATAATTATCCAATCCCTATGTACTTATTTACCTTTTTAATATTTTTCCCCTTTACCAAATATTTTACTTTACTTGTGTTAATTCCCTATTTTCCAAAAAAAACCAGTAAACAATCAAACCAAGGGTTTACATTATATTAGCCATATTACTGTCTTAATGAGATAAGCAGTATAAATCATTAGGGGAGTCGTCCAAAGTCTGCTCGCTTTGGGGTTATGAATTCAGATTCAGATTCAGATTCAGTTTATTGTCATTTAAAAACCACAAATGCAATGCAGTTAAAAATGAGACAACGTTCCTCCGGAATGATATCACAAAAGTATATAACAAAACAGACTACACTAGAAAATCCACATAACGATTGGCAATCCCCAATCCAGAGTCCGGAGAGGCTGCTGCGTATAAATATCGCGCTACCGTCATAGCGCGTTCCCCGGTAAGGAGCTCCAAATCCACCAGAGAAACGACCAAAAACTAAAGTTACAAGGGCTGCACAAAACCACATAGTTACAACAGTATAATTGATTTTTTAAAAATAGACTATTGGCACAGTAAAAATGGTCCAAAAATGTTAAAGGACTATAAGTCCAAAAGAAATCATCACACAGTTTCCACAAATCCCCAGGGTCCCAACAGACTCGCCATCCCACGCCGGCTGCAGAAGGGAATACCCCCGCTACGGACTTACACGGCGCCGCCCGACTCAGCCTTGGAGACGCAGCACACAATGAAAGATCCGTCGAAACCAGCCTCGCAGACGCAGCACATACCGAAACGACCTGACCGCAGCGGACTCCGAGTCCGTCGAACCTCCGAGCAGACGACCATCCCCTCCGGCGCAGCTTCTCCGAGCACCATCCTCTGCCGAGCGTATTAAGACGGCCCCGCCAACGGCCATTGGCAACGCGACCCCGAGGACTGGGGGCCTGTTCTTCCCAGCAGAGACCCGGACCTCACAGCAGCAGCAGCAACGACGAAGGTCTTCCTGGAGATTTTCCGATGTTCCTTCGTGTTTGCACGTCCGTTTCCAATCGATTATGATTGCGCACGGCACTCCGCTTCACAAATAACAGATAATGACATCCGGCGTGGTCGCTGCAGGCTGCTTCGCGCCGCCATCTTGGCCATCATCAATCAATTCAATCCATTTGTTCCAAATTTGATTATTTTTTTCGTTTTGAAAGCTCAAAGAGTAGCTTATCTTTTCCATTTTATGTATTTCCAAAATAATTTCATGCAAATCTTCTAATGTAGGCGATATTGCATTTAGCCACTCTCTGGTAATTGATTTCTTCCTTGCCGCTAAGAGGACATGTAGCAACTTTATGTATTTCTTCTGATCCAGAAACATTACATGTCCCAAATAGAACGTCTCAAAGTTCAGTGGTATCTAGGTCTTAAATACCTGACCTAAAGTTCTATGAATACCTTTCCAATATAAACTTAATTTAGGGCAATCCCAGAAAAGATGGAAATGATTTGTCTTCTTGAAGTCACACCTTCTTCAACAAATCACTTTTGAGTTTTTCATATTTTTTCCTGATATGAGGTCTTGAATTATCTTCTAATATTTTTCCAACAATGTTCTCTCCAGATCAAAATGTTCGTCGAAGACCACTGAAAGCAACATATTTTCCCCCAAACCTCCTCTGAAAAGTACCAACTTCGCATCTTTCTCCCACTGCTCTTTAATATACAACGTGTTTTCATTTTTAGCATGTAAGAGTACATTGTATAATCGAGAAATTGATTTACTTGACATTGAACTGTAAGCCGAATTCAGAATCTTGAAAAATTCTAATTCTACTGTGGATAAGTTTGTATACCTACAACTCTGGTTGATATAATGTCGTAATTGAAGGTACCTAAAAAAGTCATTATGTCCTAGGCCATGTTTGTCATGTAAGGATTGGAAACTTTGTAATACTTCTGTAAATGAGAGACAGGTTGTAAAACCTTTCTTTATCCATAGTTGAAATCTTTTATCCGCTCTATTCGGAATAAATTCGGTATCATATGCACACCATCTAAAAAGTTTTAACATTTTATTAATTCCACATGAATTAACCACCTTCTGCCATACTTTTAATGTAAGATTTATTTAGCTGTTTTTTAGACTTTTCCAATTGGGCTATCAATGCTTTGCCTGCTATTGAGGACTGCAGAGGAAACCTGTCCATCATTCCAAATTTAATGTCCTTCCATCTAGCCTTATATTCCTTATTACACCATTATAACAGAGGGGTTATCTGTGAAACATGAAATATAATTTCTCAAACAAGGAAGTGTCATACCTCCTCCTTCCTTCCCTATATGCCAGGTGTTAAATCGAATTCTAGGTTTCTTTCCTTGCCAGATGAAGCGGGAAATCCATTTGTGCCATTCCCTGAATTGATCATCATCCACCTCTACAGGCTAAGTCCGGAAAAAAGAGAGTAACCGAGGGAGAATATTCATTTTATAGTATTTACCCTTGAATTTAAGCTTAAAAAGGGTATAAAAATCCATCTATGTACATCTGCTTTTATCTTTGAGATAAATGGCACATACTCTATCTGTGATAACGTTGAAAGATCCTTTGGCAGGGTTATTCCTAAATATTTTAATGACTTATCTTCCCTCTCTAGACCAAATGTATCCTGCAATTTTTTTCGATACTGTATAGTTTAGGGACATAACTGCGTTTTCTTTACATTTATTTTATAACCTGATACTTTCCCGAACTCATCCAACATTGTAAACAATCCCGTAAATGATTTTTCTGGTTCACTCAGATAGACTAAAACGCCATCTGCGAATAACGCCACTTTCTGTTCCATCCCTGCCACCATAATACCTTTTACAATTCTGCTCTCTCTTATTAGTTGGGCAAGTGGTTCAATGTATAGCGCAAAAAGGAGAGGAGAAATTGTGCATCCCTGTCTAGTTCCTCACTCTAGAATAAAGGAGTCAGAGTGGTCCCCATTTATCTTAATTCGAGCTGTGGAACTGTCATGTAAAGTCTGGATTACTTTAATAAAATTTTATTGAAAGCCAAATCTTCCTAACACTCTGTATAGGAATACCCAACTAACTGAATCAAAAGCTTTCTCAGCGTCTAGCCCCACTAACATTGTCTCTGCCCAACTCTTAATAATCTGTTCTAGTATGTGTAAAGTTCTGCTTATGTTGTCCTGAGTTTGTCTTTGTTGAATAAATCCAGTCTGGTCTAAGTGGATGAGGCCAGGTAAAAACTTTTCCAATCTGCGCGCTAATATAGATGTAAATAAATTGTAGTCCAAACTAAGAACGCTGATCGGCAGGTAATTGCTACATTGTAGTTTATCTTTACCCTCTTTCGGAATAACTAAAATAATAGCTTCTCTCCAGGAAGTTGGAAATTCTCCAATCTGTAATATCCAATTAAAGGTGTTAAGTAGTAATGGGACTAACTGCGACTTTAGCGATTTCTACCACTCTGAGGTAAACCCATCACAACCTGGAGACTTTCCGGTCTTTAATATAGAGAATATTTACAGGAAACTTATTTAAGTGATAATGAGCATAAAAAACTACTAAAGAGAATAGGCTTCACTAATTTGTTTTTTCTCCTCATATAAATCAGGACATAGGAGAGGATTGGCTATTGTTATCTCAGGTAAGCTAAATTTTGAAAAAGTATTCGAAATGGGAGATAACGAGGGCAGATATATTCTGGTAAGGGGGAATATAGACGGCAATTCAGTTACTCTATTGAATATATATACATCCCCTCGAAGTGATATTGGTTTCTTTCAGAAAATTTCTGATATTATGGTAACGGAAACAGAAGGTCTCCTGATATGTGGGTGAGACAAATTTATAATTACAACCAAACTTAGACTCTTCCAATAGAAAAACCTATGAAACAAAATATTTACATAAGGAAGTTAATAAACTTTTTGTGGATGTTGGTTTAATTGATATATGGAGGGAACTTTTCCCTGACAGAAGGGATTACACTCATTATTCTGCATCCCATTCTGTATATAGCAGAATATACTATTTCATAACATTTGGAAAAGACAAAGACAAAATAAACACCTGTGGACTTGGGACAATGGATGTAGGTGACCATGCACCTATATATTTATCTGTTGATTATCATCTTCAACCAAAGAATACTATTTGGAAACTAAATTCAAGTCTACTGAATGATCCGTACTTTAAGGAACAAATTAAAAAAGAAATTGGTCTCCACTTAGAATTTCATGATAATGGAGAGGTTTCATCTCCCATTTTATAGGATACTCTGAAGTCGGTCTTAAGAGTGAAAATGATAGCGATATCTGCATATAAGAAAAAGAAATAAGGAATAAAATATTAGACGAATTACAAAATAGGCTGAAGGAACTGGAGAAAAACACAAATTAAATTTGGCACAGGATACATTAGGGGAAATTAAAAGAATTAGGAATGAAATAAATTATTTGGCTACGGAAGAAATCAGGAAATACTTATTGTTTCTCAAACAAAGACATTATGAACGTGGATCGAAATCTATGAATATACTGGCGTGTAAACTGGAAAAAAAAAGGATAGCAGAAAATACAATTCATAGCATTAGGGACCCAAGAACGAAAATGATTAAAAATAAGCTAACTGAAATTCAAGAAACTTTTGAAGTGTTTTACAAAACTCTGTATTCCAAAGTTCCAGGGGAAGCACAACCCAAATTGACACCTTCTTGAATTCTCTAGAGTTACCCACTTTAAGCGAAGAACAAACAGAATGATGAGTGCTGACACAACTAAAGTTGAATTAAAAGCTTCAATTACCAGGCTTAAGTACGGCAAATCACCAGGAACAGATGGGTATACGGCAGAGAGGTACAAAGAATTTAAAAATGAGTTATTTCCTGTTTTACTCCCCGCACTGAACTGGGCTCTAAAAAGGCACGAATGCCACCCATTTGGAAGGAAGCGATAATCTCAACTATACCGAAAGAAGACAAGGATGAAATGGAATGCGGGATATTTAGACCAATATCAGTTCTTAATGTAGATTACAGGTTATTTACCTCCATCATAGCCAAACGATTAGAGGAGTTTCTACCCATACTGGTACGTAACGATCAGACAGGTTTTATACGACAACGCCAGACACAAGGCAATATACGAAGGACGCTTCACATTATGGATCATATATAAAAAATAAAAACGAAGCAATAGTGATAAGCGTGGACGCTGAAAAAGCATTTGATTCGGTTAATTGGAATTTGCTTTACAGAGTTTTACATAGATTTGGTTTCCAAGACACTATATGACAATCCTACTGCTAGGATTAAAATCAATGGATATTTATCAAATAGTCTTACCCTCCTAGAGAGTGGCACGAGACAGGGATTTCCATGGTCACCGCTACTCTTCGCGTTATATGTGGAAACATTATCTCAATACATCAGACAAAATGAAGATATCAGGGGCAGAGCATAAATTGGACTGTTATGCGGATGACTTTTGGATCTATCTAGGGCAACCAACATACTCTTTACCTAAATTGATGCAATCCTTTGTACAATATGCTCAATTATCAAGATACAAGATCAACATAGATAAAACCCAAATTACTTTTATATTACTATAGCCCACCAAGAGAAGTTGAAAGTCGATATCCCTTGGCATGGCACACAGAGTCTTTCAAATATTTGGGCATCATTATTCCAAAAGATATGGCAAAGTTGTCAGAATGTAATTATCAGCCTTTATATAAAAACATTAAGGAAGATGTGGCAAAGTGGAACCTGATTACTTTTTTTCAGTCTCAGTTCAAGGATTGTGTCTATTAAAATGAATATACTGCCCAGACTGTTATATCTCTTTCAGACACGACCAATAGAGATTAATCAAAATCAATGCAATGAATGGAACAAGATGAGATCAAGGTATATTTGGCAGGGTAAAAAGCCTGGAGTTCATCTCAAAACTCTTCAGTTAGCAAAGGAAAAGGGAGGATGGGGGCTTATCTTCTCTTAGAGGTTATTACTTTGCAGCACAGTTGAGAGCTGTGATATGTTGGTGCAATCCATCATATGAGATAAAGCAAGTATACCCAGGAATATTAACAAACAATCCCTTAATAAAGAAAAAAAAATAAATCCACATCATAATTAAATTTGTCAAGTGTACGTCTACGTTGAAGCTCATCTTACGTTTGTCTTTATCTCTTGCGCAAGAACTTTGTTCTGTGTAAAAGCACACACCATCTTCCGATTATAGATCGAGATCCATTTCGAACAAACGGGCTCGCCGATTGGTCTACCATCGCTGATCATTCATCTGCATAGAGCACGTTGTGTAATAAGGACCGCATCCTGAGCCATCTTCCCTTCTACCTTCTGGCATCTCCGGACAAAAGACCTCGACCCATTTCAGTCTTGCACACAAAAACCACTCGGCCCATCATTCTCTGGAACCCATTTTCACCATGGCCATTGAATGGCATGATATCCCTAAGTTTTACAGATGAAACCTAAACATACCAGGAAAATGAACAGACTGCTCTTACATATATGCTAAAATGAAATACCTACAACACAGCAGTAAAAATCGTAACCAGGGCGTTACAATGGATCAAGTAATAGAAACGCAATATAGAAAACCTTCAGCACAATACAGGCCCTTCGCTCACAAAGTTGCACCGAACATGTCCCTACCTTAGAACATACTAGGCTTAGTTATAGCCCTCTATGTCACTATGCTCCATTTACCCATCTGAAAGCCTCTTAAAATACCTTATCGGATCCGCCTTCACCACCGTTGTCGGCAGCCCATTCCACGCTCTCACCACTCTCTGACTAAATACCTTACCCCTGATATCTCCTCTGTACCTACTGCCCAGCACCATAAATCTGTGTCCTATTGTGGCAACCATTTCAGCTCTGGGAAAGAGCCTCTGACTATCCACAAGATCAATGTCTCTCATCACCTTGTACAACTCTATAAGGTCACCTCTTATCCTCCTTTGTTTCAAGGAGAAAAGGCAGAGTTCACTCAATCTATTCTCATAAGGCATGCTCCCCAATCCAGGCTTCATCCTTGT
Organism: Hemitrygon akajei; assembly: GCF_048418815.1. Lineage (NCBI taxonomy): Eukaryota > Metazoa > Chordata > Chondrichthyes > Myliobatiformes > Dasyatidae > Hemitrygon > Hemitrygon akajei. The sequence continues at coordinate 203,132,025 of NC_133126.1, read as the reverse complement.
AAATTTCCTCTGCATCCTTGCTGTAGCTTTGGCATACTTTCTGTAGTGAGGCGATCAGAACAGAGCACGGTACTCCAATTGCTGCAGCATTACCTCTAGGCTCCAAAATTCAATTCCACGATCGGTGAAGTCTAATACACCATACACCTTCTTAACAACAGAGACAACCTGTGTAGCTGCTTTGAGCGTGCCATCGTCTCGAACCCAAGATCCCTCTGAACCACTTCAGACTTATCTGGGTTTGAACTCCACCTGCCACTTCTCAGCCCAGTTTTGCACTCTATCGATGTTCAGCTGTAACATCTGAAAGCCCTCCACACTATCCACAACACCTGATGACAGATCAATACTCCAATATCAACCCAAATTTTAATTCAACCTTCTTACCTCTAAAAATTTATTTTAATTTATAAGGAACTGAAGCTTACAGCATGAGATGTTCAATCAGATAAATAAGACAGAATGACATGTCAATCAACTAGAAATCAGTAAATATGTTTTACAATTGTCTGAAAAATTAACACTTTAGGTTGGTTGAAACCATAACGCTTGTACGTCATTAGAACTCCACCAGGGAACGTCCCAAACCATGTTCCCGAACGGCAGGATTGGTGATGATGTTAACAACCCTGGATAAAGCAATAATAACCGCTCCAAAAACTCATCTCTGGAAGCAGTATCTTCCTCGAGAAGGTGGGCTAATCTGTGTACAAATTAAAGTAATGGTCCTGGACAGAGGATTCTGTCATACGTATTCCGGCATACTTTGCCCCAATATATTTAATGGTCTCAGGTATTTAGTCCATTCAATACAATAATAAAGAGACGAGAAACATATTTCAGCAAATGTATTTAATGAAAGCATGCACACGTTAAAAACGCAATAGGACGAAAAGCTGCATCGTTTGTTGAATAAGCCACACCGAATATAATGTGCTAGAATATAATGTGTGTATAAAAAGGCTGGACATGTAGCATCTGTGTTAAATTCAGCTGAAGCGATCTTACATATTGTACCAATGGCATTTGCCGAACAGTTCGGGTGATATGTTCTGTTTTCTATAAACGAGAGGATTTTACAGTAAATCACGGAAGCAGATGAATTCTATTACTAACATTACATTAAATGAGTTTCAAAAGAGTCGAGGAAATGACGCTGTTGTTTTAGCGGTCCGTAAAATGTTTAATCGAAATGATTCTAGTTCTCACGTCTTCAAGTACAATTAGTCAACATCGTCATATACTTCTCCAACCATTTCGTCAAGCGGCAAAGGGGATTCTGAAAATTGAATGGCAATACCTGAGTGTATATCAAGTATTTTATAATATGACGGTTACTCCCAGTAAACATTTAACTATCGCGTGTTCTGGACAAAATGTCTCTCAATATCTGCAAAGATTTAAACTGCACAGTTCATGCAAATAGGAAAGAAGTACATAAAACAGTTTCTAATCGTCAACAAGTACGTAGCAATGAGTGACCAAATTTAACGTTATCAAAAGACATGGCAGCAGAGTTTGATAGTTCGACCAATAAAATCTGCTCTTCCATTCCATAGTGCCTGAAATATTATTCATCTCAACCACATTATATTTCTTCGACAATAACCTACCAACCTCTGTTTAAATATACGGAATGTTTTGAATTCCACAACCGCCTGTGGCATTGATTTCAAAAGCAGCACTACCCTTTGGCCAAAAAAATCCTACTTATCTCTCTTCTAAATGGACGTCACTCTCCCACTGTAGAGCACATCCTCTCCACATACAAAAACTGCGGATGCCATTCACTTGTCGATAGATATTACTGAGATTCCCCACTCCACTATTATAGACAATAGACAATAGGTGCAGGAGTAGACAATTCGGCCCTTCGAGCCAGCACCGCCACTCAAATTGACGATGTCTGATCAACCACAATCAGTACTGTGTTCCTGCCTTCTCCCCATATCCCTTGACTCCGCTATCTTTAAGAGCTCTATCTAACTCTTTCTTGAAAGCATCCAGAGAAATGGCCTCCACTGTGTTCTGAGGCAGAGCATTCCATAGATCCACAACTCTCTGGGTGAAACACTTTTTCCGGAAAACCGTTCTAAATGGCCTACCCCTTATTCTTAAACTGTGGCATCTCGTTCTGGACTCCCCCAACATCGCGAACATGTTTCCTGCCTCCAGCGTGTCCAATCCCTTAATAATCTTATATGTTTCAATAAATTCCCATCTCATCCTTCTAAATTTCAGTGTATACAAGCCGAGTCGCTGCAATCTATCAACATATGACAGTCCTGCCATCCCGGGAATTAACCTCGTGAACCTACGCTGCAGTCCCTCAATAGCAAGAATGTCCTTCCTCATATTTGGAGACCAAAACTCTACACAATACTCCAGGTGTGGTCTCAGCATGGCCCTGTACAACTGCAGAAGGACCTCTTTGCTCCTATACACCACTCCTCTTGTTATGAAGGCCGACATGCCATTAACTTTCTTCACTGGCTTCTGTACCTGCATGCTTACTTTAACTGACTGATGAACAAGGACACCTAGATCTCGTTGTACTTCCTTTTTCCCGAATTTGACATCATTCAAATTGTAATCAGCCTTCCCGTTCTAGCTACCAATGTGCATAAACTCACATTTATCCACGTTAAACTGCGACTGCCATGCATCTGCCCACTCACCCAACCTGTCCAAGTCACCCTGCATTCTCCTAATATCCTCTTCATATTTCGCACTGTCACCCAGCTTTGTGTCATCTGTAAATTTGCTAAAGTTACTTTTAATCCCTTCATCTAAGTCATTAATGTATATTGTAAATACCTGCGGTCCCAGCACTGAGACTTGCGGTACCTCACTAGTCACTGCCAGCCATTTTGAAAATGACCCAGTAATCCCTGCTCTTTGTTTCCTGTCTGCCAACCAATTATCTATCCATGTTAGTACCCTACCTCCAATACCATCTGCTCTAAATTTACTCTCTAATCTCCTATTTGGGATCTTATCAAAGGCTTTCTGGCATCCAGGGACACTACATCCACTGGTTCTCCCTTATCCGTTTTCATAGTTGCATCCTCAAAAAAATCCAGAAAATTAGTCAAGCATGATTTCCCCTTCGTAAATCCATGCTAACTCGGACCGATCCTGTTACTGCTATCCAAATCTGCCGCTATTTCATCTTCCCCCACCACGTTGTCTGTGTCCTCCCAAGTGAAGACAAATCCAAAGTACCTGTTCAACTCGTCTGACATTTACTTGTTGCCCATAATAAGTTCACCCGTTTCTGCCTTCAACGACCCAACTTTGGTCTTAACTATTTTATTTCCTCTTCACTTACCTAAAGAAGCTTTTACTATCCTCCTTTATATTCTTAGCTAGCATACCTTCGTACTTCATCTTTTCTCCCCGTATTGCCTTTTTAGTTATCTTCTGTTGCTCTTTAAAAGTTTCCCAATCCTCTGGTTTCCCGCTCATCTTTGCTATGTTATACTTCTTCTCTTTTATATTTATACTGTCCTTGACTTCTCTTGTTACCCACGGTCACTACCTATTCCCTTTAAAGCTTTCTTCATCTTTGGAATGAACCTATTCTGCAACTTTTGTATTATTCCTAGAAATAACTGCCATTGTTGTTCCACTGTCTTCTTCCAGTCAGCTTTGGCTAGTTCCTTCCAGTCAGCTTTGGCTAGTTCCTCCCTCATGGCTCCATAATCCCCTTTGTCCAACCGTAATACTGACACTTCCGATCTTCCTTTCTCCCTCTGAAATTGTAGATTAAAACTTATCATATTATGGTCACTACCACCTAATGGCTCCTTTACCTCGAATTCCCTTATGAAATCCGGTTCATTACACAACACTAGATACAGAATTCCGTTCTCACTGGTAGGCTCCCGTACAAGCTGCTCTAAGAATTCATCTCGGATGCACTCCGCAATTCCCATTCTTGGGGTCCAGTACCAACCTAATTTTCCCAGTCTACCTGCATGTTGAAATCTCCCATTACAACTGTAGCATTGCCTTTGCGACATATTTATTTTAGCTCTTGATTTAACTTGCACCCTATATCCAGGCTACTATTTCGGGGCCTGTAGATAACTCCCATTAGGTTTTCTTTTACCCTTACAATTTCTCAGTTCTATCCATACTGACTCTATATCTCCTGATTCTATGTCACCCCTTGCAAGGGACTGAATCTCATTCACACCAGCAGAGCCACCCCGACCCCTCTGCCCACCTGTCTGTCCTTTCGATAGGACGTATACCCTTGAATATTCATTCCACAGCCCTGGTCCCCTTGCAGCCATGTCTCTGTTATTCCTACAACACCATACTTGCCAATATTATTCGATTCTCATGACCTCCCTTGCTAGTACATCTTTTCTTCGATAATAAGCCTGGAACTTGTCTAATTCGAACTAATGCTCATAAAACCTCAGCATTACACTCATGTACTTATGCTCTTATCCTCTCTAAATGACTGTTAATATTATAATCCTTACTACCGACTCAAACAGCAATTTATACTTGCAGGATTGTTGCATTGTGGGAAATGCTTGTACGGTTTCAGGCACATGGAATTTATCCATATTACTTACGATTTGTATATGATGGACAATCATCATTGATCTTTTCGTTGCAGATTTCTCAGTCTCCTTAATGCCCTTGCAGTCACACTGCATATGTGTAAAAATGCATGTGTAGTCCAGAGAAGAAGTGCAATAATAAACCTCATTTTAGGAATGAGCCGATCAGATGACTAACGATTCATTTCGAGGTAGTAGACAAAAAAATATCGAAAACCCTATAACTTTCAAGGTACCCATGGATAAGGATGATTACGGACCTTGCCAGAGACCATTAAGCAAGTCCCAGCTAACTACCAGAGGAATAGTCTGGAACTGGAAAGAATTAATTGAGAACAGCTAAATCGAGGCGAGTCCACATCGCAGATGTAGAGGATGTTTAAAGACAAAGTGCACTGAGAGTACCTCTGTAAGATTGAAGGTTAAGTCTGGCAAGGCAAAGGAACCTTAGACATCGAGACAGCTGGTAAATTTAGTCAAGTGGATAATGGAGGAAAATAGAATAGATCTCTACAAGACTATAAAGAACATCGATTCCATGGGTTTATAGGTTCTCTGCATTACTTTTATGTATTTGTTCCTGTATTTTGTGGCGATCGGTAAAAGGACAAATATTAAAGTTCTATTCTGCGTACATACTTTGCCAATAAAATGAACTTCTGAACATTTAAAGACAGAAAGGAATTAATTAAGGGAATGCCGAGCCCCAGCAATAATTAAGACATGCCATTGGCAAGCAGAATACTGAACAAACTTGCATTTACATTAAGTGTAAAACAATAACACGGAAGAGGATAGAACCACGCAAGGATATGTTTGCAAAATGTGTGAAGTCAGGGCGAACACAATTGTCCCTGATGACTACACCTGTAAAAGGTGAATCCAGCTGCAGCTACCGACAAGCCGTGTTGGACCTGGAGTTGGATGAACTTCGGATCATTCGTGAGGCAGTGGCAGAAGTAGACAGGAGTTTCAGGGATAAATCAACCCTGAACGTTAGGAGACAATCAACTGGGTAATTGTCAGGAGGGAGAAGGGGAATAGGCAGGAAGAGCAGAGCACCACGTGGCCGTTCCAATCAACAATCAGTATACCGTTTTGGATACTAATGACGGGGACGACCTACCAGGGATAAGGTGAAGTGGTCGCGTCTCTGGCACCGAGACTGGATCCTCAGCTCAGAAGGGAAGGAGGGAAAACAGGAACCTGTAGTGATAGTGGATTCGATAGTTAGGGGGACAGTTAAGAGATTCTTTGGGAGAGATCGAGAATCCCGGATGTTCTGTTGCCTCGCTCGTTCCGGGGTCCGCGATATCTCAGATCGAGTTCCCAGTATTCTCAAGAGGGAGACCGTGCAGCCAGATGTCCTGTTCCATGTAGGGACCAATGACGTTGTTAGGAAGAAGGAGGAGGTGCTGCAAAGATAGTTTAGGGAGTTAGGTGCGAGGTTGTAGGACAGGACACCAGAGTTGCAATCTCAGGATTACTAGCCGTGCCACATGCTCGTGAGGCTAGAAATAGGAAGATAATGCAGATAAATACGTGACTAAGGAGTTGGTGCTGGGTGGAGCGTATCATGTTTCTGGACAATTAGGCCTTGTTCCAGGGAGGCTGGGACCGGTTCCGAGGGGACAGGTTGCACTAGAACTGGATAGAGAATAGCATCCTTGCGAGAAGGTTTGCTAGTGCTGCTTCGGGGGTTTTAAACTAAATCTGCAGGGGGGTGGAACCAGGATGTTGGAGCAGATAGTGAGGTGGAGGAGGATAAATGTCATGTGAGAACTGCAAATATAGTTCATGGAGTAAATCCAGATCTAACATATAACGAGGCTTTGAGGAAAGAGAAGTAGAATAATGGGTGTAAAGGTAATACAGTAGAAAGCTAAAGTGTGTGTACTTCAATGCAAGAAGCACCAGAAGCAATGATGATGAACAGGGAGCTTGCAAACATACATGCAGTTATGATATAGTGGCAATTGCAGAGACTTGGCTGGCACCAGTGCAGGAATGGATTCTCGATATTCCTCGATTTCAGTGCTTTAAGAGGAATAGAGAGGGGGGGAATGGGGAGGAGAGGTGCATTACTGGTGTGGCATACTATTACAGCTGCAGAAGGGGTGGGTAATGTAACAGGATCCTCTGAGTCAGTATCGGTGGAAGTCAGGAACAGGAAGGGAGCAGTTACTCTATTGGGTGTATTCTATAGGCCCCCTGATAGCAGCAGAGACACCGAGGAGCAGGTTCCGAGGCAGACTTTGGAAAGGTGCAAAAATAACATGGTTGTTATCATGGGTGACTTTAACTTCCCTAATATTGATTGGCACCTACATAGGTCCAGTGGTTTAGACGGGGCAGAGTTTGTGTTTGTCCAGTACGGATTACTGTCTCAGTATGTTGACAGGCTGACTAGGGGGAATCCATACTATATCTAGTAATAGGTAAAGAACCGGGTCAGGTCACAGATCTCTCAATGGGTGAGCATCTAGGAGACAGTGGCCACCACTCCCTGGCCTTTAGCCTTATCATGGAAAAGGATAGAATCAGAGTCGACAGGAATTGATTTTAATATGGGAAGGGCAAATTATGACGCTATAAGGCTAGATCTTGCGCGTGTGAATTGGGGTGATGTTTTTGCAGGGAAATGTACTATGGACATATGGCCGATGTTTAGGGATCTCTTGCAATATGTTAGGGATAATTTTGTCCCGGTGAGGAAGATAAAGAATGGTAGGGTGAAGGAACCATGGGTGACAAGTGAGGTGAAAAATCTAGTCAAGTAGAAGAAGGCAGCATACATGAAGGTTAGGAACCAAGGATCAGATGGTTCTATTTTGGAATATAGGTTGGCAATAAAGAGGCATAAGAGGGGATGAGGAGAGCAAGAAGGGGGCATAAGGAGGCCTTGACGAGTAGGGTAAATGAAAGCCCCACGGCACTGTTCAAAATATTAAGAACAAAGGGACGACAAGAGTAAAGGTAGGACCAATTAAAGATAAAGGTTGGAAGATGTGCCTGGAGGATGTGGAAGTGAGCGAGAGCCTCAATGAATACTTATCTTCGGTATTCACCAATGAGAGGGAACTAGATGATAGTCAGGACAATATGAGTGAGGCTGATATTCTGGAGCATATTGATATTAATGGAGATGAGGTGTTGGTGTTGTTAAAATACCTTAGGACGCATAAGTCCCCGGGGCCTGAAGGATATTTCCCAGGCTGCTCCACAAGGCGAGGGAAGAGATTGCTGAGCATCTGGCTAGGATTTATATGGCCCCGTTGTCCACAGGAATGGTACCGGAGAATTGGAGAGAGGCGAATGTTATCCCCTTGTTCAAAAAAGTTTATAGGTATAGTTCGGGTAATTATAGTACAGTGAGCCTTAACCCCTGTGGTGGGAGAGCTTAGAGATAGGATCTATGGACGTTTAGAGGATCATAGTCTAATCAGGGACAGTCAGCGTGGTTTTGTGAAAGACAGATCGTCTCTGACAAGTCTGATTGTGTTATCTGAGGAGATAACCAGGCATTCAGATGAGGGTAGTGCAGTGGATCCCATCTTCATGGATTTTATTAAGGCAGTTGACAAGGTTCCACACTGTAGGTTTATTCAAAAAGTCAGAATGCATGGGATCCAGGGAAGTTTGGCCAGGTGGATTCAGAATTAGCTTACCTGCAGAAAGCCGAGAAGCGGGGTGAAACGAGTACATTCGCATTGGAGTGTTGTGACTAGTGGTGTCCCAGAAGGATCGGTTCTTAGGTCTCTACATTTCGTGGTTTTTATTAACGACCTGGATGTTGCTGTAGAAGGGTTGTTTGGCAAGTTTGCAGACGACACAAAAGTTGCTGGTGTTGTGGATAATGTAGAGGATTGGCGAAGATTGCAGAGAGAGATTGATAGGATTCAAAAATGGGATCAGAAGTGGCAGACAGAGTTCAACCCGGAGGAGTGTGAGATGGTACACTTTGGAAGTGCAAACTCCAAGGCAGAGTACAAAGTAAATGGAAGGATACTTTGGAGTGTGGAGGAGCAGAGCGATCTGGGGGTACAAGTCCTCAGATCCCTGAAAGTTGCCTCACAGGTAAATAGGGCAGTTAAGAAATCTTATGGGATGTTACCTTTCATAAGTCGTTGGAAGAAAGTTGTAGAATCGCCAGGTAATGATGCAGCTCTATAAAACTCTGGTTAGGCCACACTTGGATTATCGTGTCCAGATCTGGTCGCCTCACACTAGGAAGGATGTTGAAGCATTGGAAACGGTACAGAGGAGATTTACGAGGATGCTGACTGGTTTACTGAGTATGCATTATGATCACAGATTAAGGGAACTAGGGCTTTACGCTTTGGAGAGAAGGAAGATGAGAGGAGACATGATAGAGGTATACAAGATATGAAGAGGTATAGATAGAGTGGACATTCAATGGCTTTTCCCTGCGGCACCACTGCTCAATACAAGAAGTCATGGCTTTAAGGTAAGCGGTAGAAAGATCAAGGGGAATATTAGAGGAAGTTTTTGTTTTACTCCGAGAGTGGTTGGTACGTGGAATGCTCTGCCTGAGTCAATCATGGAGGCAGATACACTAGTGAAATTTTAGAGTCTACTAGACAGGCATATGGAGGAATTTAAGGCAGTGGTTATATGGGAGGCAGGCAGGGTTTAAGGGTTGGCACCACATTGTGAGCTGAAGGGCCTGTACTATGCTGTACTATTGTTTGTTTTATGTTCTATACAGGGTCAAATGCTTGGAGGCGGAGAACGTGTAGTTCACTCTTGTGTGCTCGTATCTACCAAATAGGAAGAAGTGAAAGTTAAGATCATTTCTAATATGCTATGACACTTGGATGAAAACAGCGAGGTAGTGATGGATGTTCTGAAGAATATTAAGGTCATCATAACCCACTTCTTGAGAGAGGTAAGATGTTCACAGCATTAGTATCCTTTGTAGTTGTAAATGATGTCCAAGCAAACTGAAACTAATTTATATCCCGTTATATAGATGCAGTCATCGGAATAATCATAGACCTGTTCTCGTCACATTTGCTATATGGACGATATTGAACAAAAATCATAGGGTTACGATTCATCACATAGCCTAAATAAGGGGATTCATCATGTCCTCTTGCTGGTATCTTTGTCTAACTTGACTGAGACTTTCAAATGGGTTAAAGCCTCAACATAATGCACCCCTCAAGGAAGATAATGATGATCTTGGAGGTCCTATATTTAAATTTTACACCCGTTGAAATGGGCGATGGATTTGATGTGTTTTTCTTTGTTTGCGGTGAGTATATTTCATTTCAAACACTAAGTTAAAGTAACAGAGATAGAAGTCTCAATAACGGTAATAGTGAATGCGTGAATCTTTCAAAGCAAACCATATTCTTATTGTGTGTATGCCAACCAGATCTGTGTACAAAAAGGTCTGATTTCGATTGAGATATTCCTGATGTAACGGCTACGATCAGATTTTAGTTTTGTTCTTGTCCTAGCTGATCTTCTTCTTTGTTTCTTGTAGATATAAGGAGCTAAGCATGTATATAGGACCCTGGTCAGGCCCCACTTGGATTACTTTGCTTAGTTCTGATCGCCTCACTAAAGGAAGGATCCGGAAGCCATAGAAACGGTGCAGAGGAGATTTACAAGGATGTTGCCTGGATTGGGGAGAATGGTTTATGAGAACCAGTTGAGTGAAATGGTCTTTTCCTATTGGAGCCACGGAGGATGAGACATGACATGATAGAGGTAAATAAGATATCGAGAGGCATTGGTCGCTTGGATAGTCGGAGGCTTTTTCCCAGGGCTGAAATGGTTGCCACAAGGGGCACAGGTTTAAGGTGCTGGGGAGTAGGTACAGAGGAGATATGAAGGGTAAGTTTTTTACTCAAAGAGTGGGGAGTGCGTGGTATGGGCTGCCGGTAAATGGTCTTTTAAGAGACTTTTAGATAGGTACATGGAGATTAGTAAAATAGAGAGCTATGTAAACCTAGTAATTTCTAAGATAGGAACGTGTTCGACACAACTTTGTGGGACGAGGTGCCTGTATGGTGCTGTAGGTGTTCTATGACTCTATGTTTCTATGTTTCTTTCTAATCTGACAAATGGTTTTCCGATATCTTTCGTGCCACTTTTCGGAGCAGACTGAATGGGTAGAAAGGCACAATTCTAGTCCATTTCTTAAGGTCTTTTAGATTTACCTTATCTGCGCTTTACTGATTTTATTTTAATTAATTTCATTGTGTGTTTTGTAATGTGCTCGCCTCTGATACTGAGACCTTGACTTATTTCGTTCTATTCTGAAGAGACCATCATTGGTTAAAAAAAACATCGAACTTCCTTCGATGTTTTCATTTTTGTGATCATGCAACTCACCGTCCAGGTAACATTCTTTTCTTTTTCTTTTTTCTGCTGAGCTAATGGATTGACAATCTGCTGATGCAAGAAGAACCTTGATTTAAATTGCAAGTAATACATTCACGATAAAATATAACCCGTGATACCAATTTAAAAATAATTACCTGGCCCAGTGTCCTGAATGGTGATTTCCTCATAAACAGGCACAGGAAACTGGGTTAGAGAAGGTTGTGAATTTTTATTGCCTGAAAGACCAAAAATGGAAATTTATCAGTTGAACAAAACCAGACATTAATTTCGCTTGTTATTGCCCTCTGCTTCTTTAATCGAGCAGCATCAGTTCCCTCAGAATCAGTGTCAGGTTTAATATCACCAGCATATGTCGTGAATTCGTTGTTTTGCGGCAACAGTAGCTTGCAATACCTAATGGTAAAAACTATATGTTGCAATAAAAATTGATAGAAAATAAATTATTACTGCAGAATAAGAGGGGGCACAACAAGATAAACCAGTGCCTCTGTGATTTTGCTGCGGCTATGTTTAGGGTAAAATGCAGCTCGCCAGGGTGTTGCCATTGGTTACCTGCTGAAAGATCGATATTCTCTTGATAGTTGATGTAGTTAAATAACCTATCGGCTCAAACGGAAAGAAAAATGTTTTTTACAGGTTCTCACTTCATCTCCCTCTCCACCCAACTACGAGGGGTGTTTGATAAGTTCGTGGCCGAAGGTAGAAGGAGCTGCGTTATTAACTTCAAAATTTATGTATAATCACTCAAAGAGATGAACTGCATTTCCTTGTAACGAGAGCTGCATAACTCATCTCCTTCTACCTTAGGCCACGAACTTATAAATAACCCCTGCTGTGGACACTTTCTGGAGGTCCAAGATACGTATACTGCACGAGGGCTGGACAGTATGCAAATGTAGGAGAGGAATATGTTGAAATATAAACGCTCTAGGTTGTCTAAAACTGACTCCTTCTACCTTAGGCCATGAACCTATCAAACATCCCACTTATGTTCTCCCCATTTGTCTTGAGCTCTCACTTGTAGGCCTATATGCTATCCATTCCGCCACATGCCCATACTGACAACTTCCAGCAAAATTTCTAGTCTTGATCAGGGGACGCGGATGAAATCAAGCTGCTTATTCCTCTGTGCAGATGCTGCTTCTCCTCTTTTTTAACAGCATCCACCGAATCTCAGGTTATGTTCAATTCTGCCGTTGTTTCATTGTGTACTCCAAACTTTCACAATCCAGATAGTGCAAATTGACTGGTAGTTACATTTAATGAGACGGGATAATTTTGCCACTGAGCCGGGAAGAACACATCTGCTTACATGCATGCACGAGTAGGAATAAGAAAAAAAAAACAGGTGTTCCTTGCACTCATCGATACCCTGACGTTTATCAAGGCCTATTTGACTATAAGACCATAAGATATAGGAACACAATTAGACCTTTGACCAATCGCGTCAGCTCTACCAATTCAACACGGCTGCTCCAACTTTAGTCGAAACCGCAATCCCTGATTTCCTTTAATCCCTGATCAATGCAGAATATATTTACCTCTGCATTAAGTATACATTGAGGCGTACACTGCAGAGCAGAATGTGGCAAAGAATTACCGCGTTTCACCACTCACCAGCTGAGTAAATTATTCCTCATTTCCGTTTTAAAATGACGCCGCTCGACTCTGAGGCACTGTCTTCTGGTATGGACGCCAGTACAATAGGAAACATCCTCTCCACACTCACTATCGTCCTTTCACCATTCGATAGATTTCAGTGAGGTCACCCCTTATTTGTTTGAATTCTAGTGAATACAGGCTCAGACTCGTCAAACGCTCTTCATATGACAAACTATTCAATCATGGGATTATATTCGCGAACATCCTTTGAACCCTCTCCAGGTTCAGCACGTCATTTCTAAGAGGAAAGGCCCACACCTGCTTCCAATATTCCAAATGAGGCCACACCAGTGCTTTATAAAAGTCTCAACAATTCCGAGCGCACACACAGGCACAGACAATTACACACACACACACACACACCCACACACACACACACACACACGCGCGCGCGCACACACACACACACACACACACACATGCATATGAACGCAGGCGAACACACACACATATATACATATACAGATAGAGAAGAAGAGAAAGCGCGAGTGACACGCAGTTCCGCAGACAATCGCAGATACTTAAATCTTCTGTCTTTATTGTCCTACCCTACAGCTATTTGTATTCCGCACGTACAAACGCATATACTCATTTTCTGGAAGAGAATTACAACGTTTGTAAAAAAAAAAAAACACTTAAGAACACCTAAATATACTATAGGTTGTCCATACATATCCCTTCCCCATCAAAAGGAGCATTCTGTATATGAAACACTACCATTAGCGGAGGATGGGCGACGGAGTAGTGGGAGACAGAGTAGGAAGGCTTTGGCTCGAGAGGCTTCGGCGAGCAGCGGCTGAGAACGAGCTTACTCCCAGTGAGGTAAGGCCGGGAAAGTTCCTTTCATTAATCTAATTTGCTTAGAAGCAGGTAATGGAGGGAACAGTTATGGCAGTCGAGTGCTTCGTTTGCAGTATGTGGGAAGACAGGGCGAGCACAATTGTGCCGCAGCTCCTGACAAACCGTTCTGGGGAACTGGAGCTGGAGCTGATGAACCTCGGATCATTCGGGAGGCAGAGGCAGAAATAGGCAGGAGTTCCAGGGAGATCGTCACCCTTAAGAGTCAGAAGACTGGTAGCTGGTAAACTATCAGGAGAGGGAAGGGGAATAGACAGAATGAGCAGAGCACCCCTGTGGCAGCTCACATCAATAATATGTATATCCTTTTGGATACTGTTGATGGGGACGACCTACCAGGGACAATTTGCAGGTGTTGCATCTCTGGCACCGAGACTGGACCCTCAGTTCAGAAGGGAAGGAGGTGAAAACTGGAGAGCAGTAGTGATAGGGTATTCGATAGTTAAAGGGACAGATAGGAAGTTCTGCGGAAGAGAGCGAGAATCCCGGACGGTCTGTTGCCTTGCTGGTGCCAGGGTCCGTGATCTCTCGGATCGCGTTGTCAGTATTCTCAAGAGGGAGGGTGAGCAGCCGAATGTAGTGGTTCATGTAGAGACCTATGACGTGGGTGAGAAGAGTGAGGAGCACCATAAAGGTGAGTTTAGGGAGTAAGGCGACAAGTTAAATGTCAGGTCCTCCAGGATAGCAATCTCGGGATTGCTACCGGTGCCAGGTGGAGGTGAGTTTAGAAATAGTAAGACAGTGCAGATCAACAAGTGGCTGAAGACATGGCGCAGGAGGGAGGGCTTCAGATTTATAGATAATTGGATAGTTTTCCTGTGAAGGTGGGACCTGTACCGGCAGGACAGTTTACATCTGAACAGGAGGGAACAGATATTTTTGCTGAGGGGTTTGCTAGAGAGGCTCCAGTGGATTTCAACTAGATACAAGGGTTGAAAGGAACCACAAAAGAAAACAAACAGATGTATGGGAGAAGGAAGTAACAGAAGATAGTAAAGTTGTTTGCACCGTTAGTGATAATCAGAGAGTAAGAGGTGGAAGTTTTTTTTAATGCATTTATTTTAATGCTAGGAGAATTGTAAGAGAGGTACATGAGCTTAGAGCATGGATTGATACATGGAAATATGATGTTGAAGCTATTAGTGAAACATGGCTGCAGGAGGGGTGTGATTGGCAACTAAATATTCCTGGATTTTGTTGTTTCAGTTGTGATAGAATCGGAGGAGAAAGGGGGGGGGGGGTTGTTGCATTCCTTGTTAGAGAAAATATTAGCGGTGCTCTCACAGGATAGATTAGAGGGCTCAACTAGGGAGACTATTTGGGTGAAATTGAGGAATGCGAAAGTGGTCCTACTGCCTAGCGGGGAGCGGGAATTGGAGAAGCAAATTTGCAACGAGATAGCAGAAGTTTGTAGTAAGCAGAGGGTTCTGATTGTGGGAAAATTTTAATTTTCCACAGATAGACTGAGAAGCCGATACTGTAAAAGGGCTGGATGGTTTGGAGTTTGCAAAAGATAGATAGATAGATAGATAGATAGATAGATAGATACTTTATTCATCCCCATGGGGAAATTCAACTTTTTTTCCAATGTCCCATACACTTGTTGTAGCAAAACTAATTACATACAATACTTAACTCAGTAAAAAAATATGATATGCATCTAAATCACTATCTCAAAAAGCATTAATAATAGCTTTTAAAAAGTTCTTAAGTCCTGGCGGTAGAATTGTAAAGCCTAATGGCATTGGGAAGTATTGACCTCTTCATCCTGTCTGAGGAGCATTGCATCGATAGTAACCTGTCGCTGAAACTGCTTCTCTGTCTCTGGATGGTGCTATGTAGAGGATGTTCAGAGTTATCCATAATTGACCGTAGCCTACTCAGCGCCCTTCGCTCAGCTACCGATGTTAAACTCTCCAGTACTTTGCCCACGACAGAGCCCGCCTTCCTTACCAGCTTATTAAGACGTGAGGCGTCCCTCTTCTTAATGCTTCCTCCCCAACACGCCACCACAAAGAAGAGGGCGCTCTCCACAACTGACCTATAGAACATCTTCAGCATCTCACTACAGACATTGAATGACGCCAACATTCTTAGGAAGTACAGTCGACTCTGTGCCTTCCTGCACAAGGCATCTGTGTTGGCAGTCCAGTCTAGCTTCTCGTCTAACTGAACTCCCAGATACTTGTAGGTCTTAACCTGCTCCACACATTCTCCATTAATGATCACTGGCTCCATATGAGGCCTAGATCTCCTAAAGTCCACCACCATCTCCTTGGTCTTGGTGATATTGAGACGCAGGTAGTTTGAGTTGCACCATATCACAAAGTCCTGTATCAGTTTCCTATACTCCTCCTCCTGTCCATTCGTGACACATCCCACTATGGCCGTGTCATCAGCGAACTTCTGCACATGGCAGGACTCCGAGTTATATTGGAAGTCTGATGTGTA